>NW_022900945.1:7137412-7185350 GCF_012274545.1 Fukomys damarensis
TTTTTTTTTTTTTGGTACCTGGGATTGAACTCGGGTCTTTGCGCTCGCAAGGCAGGCCACCAAACCGCTGAGCTAAATCCCCGGCCCGATAAGATTCTTGGTATAGGAAAAACAATATTAAAATGATGATCCTAAATTTATGTATTAGCTTCCTTGTCTCTGAGATACGATACCCATCAGCCACAACCCAGAGGACAAAAGGCTTACTTCTTTCATGATGTCAGTCCATGGTTGGCTGGCTCCAGGCAGAGATGTCATGACAGAAAGGCATGATGGGTCAAAGCTGCTAATCTGGCTGTAGCCAGGAAGCAGAGTATGGGAAGAGAGCCGAAGCGGAAGGAGTGAGGGCCCAGACAGAAAACCCAAGGCCAGACACACCCGGAAGTGTGCTCTCCTAGTCCCTGGGGCAGATCCACAGCCATTCTAGTTGAAACTCCACCCAACCCACTGTACTTCCTCTCTGAGTTTTTCCTTGTAGCATTCCAGTTTTTTCTCAACAATATAGACTAAAGGGTCTTTGTTCTTTTATTTGTTCATTTGTTCCTTTGCTTATTCATCAATCTGGTATACGTGCTGCTGAAGCGAGCGCTCATTCATCAATCTGAATGTAAGTTCCCATTTACAAACTTGTTGATGTGATGTTTTTCTTCCTTACTTGTGAGAAATTAATTTTCACTTAAGTTTCTGAATATTCTCTTTTCATTGTAGGTCAGAATTTTTGTTTTAATCCTGTTACTTTTTCAGCTGTGTCCTAGAAAAAAAATATGTACTTTCTAGTTGGTTTAATTTTCATTTCAGGGGTCCTATGTGAGGGTCTTCACTTTTGTTTACTTTCTGATAGCTGTCATTGAATGTGCTGCTAAGTCTTAGGCGAAGAGGAATGATAGTATTCTGCTTAGCCCTTTGCAGTGCTTAGTATCTTAGCACCTGCAGCAAAGAAATGTTTGTGATGAAAAAGAACTTTGGACTTACACAGATCTTAGATCAAGATTTGGCTCTCAGTTCCATCAGCTTTTTCATTTGGAAAATGGACAAAGTAAAATCCATTAGGACTTAAACTGAGATGAAATGAAACATGAGTAAAGTTGATTGCACATAGTAAACTTTCAATAAATGCTTTCTCTATTCAGAAGACAAAAAATGTATTCTTTTGAAAATTCAAGAAGTGTTTAATTTTCTGCCTAATATACCACTGTTTCCCATTAGCTCCTCAGTTTTCTTCTAATTGATGAATGATTAGAGTTGCTGAATTGTGTGTAAATATTTGTATTTTAAAAATACTTCAATGCCATCTTCAAGTTTTAATTAACAGATTTTTGAGATCATTGTTATTACTTGAGAGTTGGGTCTTTACTGATACTTGCAGCAAAATTCAAGCTAGAATTATCGAGCGTTCTGAAACTATGATGCATTTGTTCTTCACAAGATCATCAATAGCAATATTAAATGAGCACAAATCTCACAGAAACCCTAGAGTTAATACTTTGAGCACTCCTTGATTTATTCTCACTCATCATGGCTGTACCCTGTTACTGGAGACCCCTGCAGTTAGGTTCCAGTCCTGTGCCCAGTATACGATGCAGGACTGAGAAAAAAATCCTACGATAGAACTAGGAGAGAGAAAGCGGGTGCCAGGATGACCAATGCTGGTGCAGCTGACAAAAGCGCTGGCCAGTCCTAGGCACTGACTTTTATTGGCAATCAACTGGGGTAAAGGCAAGCTAAGTGCAGTTTTTATGCAAATTAATGTAAAAAAGACTCATAAAGGACAAGGCAAAACATTCTTGAATTGGGAATGGAATAGACAAAATGTATGGTTGTAATTAGAACATTGTCCTTCTAGTCAGAAGGTTTTAGTTATGGGAACGGGATTTGGGTGCAAGTTACTCTGTCCTTGGCATGTAGGCTTCAGCTGGACCCACTTCTCAAAACAAGCTTTTTGTGGGGCTTGAAATAGGGAGGAATGCTGTAAATAAAAGAAAATCGCATAATTGTGCACAGGATTAATGGGATTAGGGTGCAGGATATTATATCAGCTAAGAAGACCTGGGAGGGTTTGTCAGAAAAGGTGCGTTCACCGTAGAAAATGACAGAGAGGGAGAGGGACAGGGACAAAGAAAGGGAATATTATGGTCTGAAGAGCAGAAACTTCAAAGGTCCAGAGGTGGCAATGGATCTAGCATTTCTGAGGCATGAAAAGAAAGTTAATCATTTCTGAGGCAAGGCAGATGACAGGGATCACAGTGGAAAACGATATTGATGACTGAGGTAGGAGGCCAGTTACATAAAGCTGGGAGAGCATGTTTAGACTGTTTTTTCTGAAAGCAATGCAATACACTGGATGGAATCAAGAAACAGATAAGTTGATTTGACTTTATGCATGGAGAACATCGTTCTAATTGCTCTATAGAGAATAACCTAGGGGTTGTCATGCAGTCAAGAGTTGGGACCAAACATTGAGGTAGAGATCCCCGCACCTGCTCAAGTGAGGAATTGTGACTTGGATCAGCGTTGTGCAGAATGGAACTGAAAGTAATAGATCTGAGGAGGATTTGGAGGACGCCAACAGGACTTGCTCTAAGAGAGGTGTTGGAGGGAGTGACACCATCTAATTCAGCACTGGACAGATCAAAAGCTGCAGAGTAGTACAGAGCAGTTCCACTCAGTACACCATCATCCTTCATAATACATTCTTCTCCCTTAAAGAGCCCAGAAGCTCCCTGGAAATAGTAGCCTCACTTATTTATCTTTCAATCACCAATACCATTACATGGTTATAACTCAGAAAGTTTTGTGGAAAGGACAAAAAAGATGGAGGTAAACCTAAAATTATTTAGCTTGACAAAATAATAGCTACTGTGTCACAGAGCCATTCACAGGGCATATGGTGCAGTAGAGGAATGAAGGATATAACTTCTTGGCAGCATGCTTTACAGAGTGGTGTGATTTACCAGATTTATACAAGCAAAATTTACGGTCCAGAATGAAACTGGGATTTTATAGATCTAAAGCAAGTATAAAACACAGTACTGGAAAGATGAGCGATAGCTTCCTACCTGAATGTTTAAAAGCTCAAAACTAAATACAATGTGGATCCTCTAATCTAAATTGTTTTGAAGGAAATGTAACTAACCACCGTGTATCTTAAACCGTTACATGTAACATGGCAGAGTGAATTCTCTGTTGTTAGAAGACACGGGGTTACCGTGGACCTGTGTCCAAATACAAGCGCCACAGGGTTTAGGAAGAGAGAATACTTCCTGGCTCACAGGACAGAGAGTCTGGGGCAAGACCTAGCACTGAAGCTAGGAAATGGCCAAAGCAAGACTTAAATTACGTTATTTTAGAGCTTTGTGTTTTACTCTTCCTGCTAGTTTACTGTCACACAGTTAGAAGTGGGCATTGAGAGGTTGAAGCAGGAGGATCTCAAATTCCAAGCCAGTTTGGGCAATTCAGTGAGATCCTGGGGCTGGTGCATAGCTCAGGGGCTCCGTGTCCCTGAGTCCAGTTTCCGGGAGCCCTTCCCGCAAAACGGTGGCAGCAGCCACTCCTCACTTCACATCCTCTGACTTTCACTGGGAAAGAAGGAGCCTCTCCATAACACAGCCGAAGAGCGGTGGTTCTGCAAGAAACTCTGAGCTAATGTGGAGAAGACATATTAGAAAATGGCAGGCTGAAATACGATAAATGTCCACTGCATAAGAGAGGTTTTCTGTCATTTTTTAAAAAAAGTATGTGTGTGATTTCAGTTCGTTCTCTTTCACCTACCTCCTATATATCTCTTTTACTATATCTCCTATATTTTGAAGCTTTTAGTCTTGAAATGGTAAGAACCGTCGGGTCTTCCTGAGTCCCCAGTGCTTAGCCATGTGTCTGATATAAAGTACTCAATAATACTTGTGAAAAAAAGAAAACAAGCAAGCATCAGCCATCGTTTACCCTTACAGCAATTTCTGCTAGACTTCTCTATTGATTTGTTTGATATAACGAAATCACAATTTCCATGTATGTGTATACATAATTTGGAAAAAAATCTCATAGACAACCAAAGTAATGTAAAGAAGCAATTGTTGGATTCAATTTCAGCCTACTGAAAAGGTTTTACACATGGAGATGTTTTTGGCTTGCGTTTTAAAATTTGGGTCCTTTTTGATCTCTATCACCTTTTGGATAGAAAATAAACACCATATTTCCTATGGCATTTCAGAGACTGAACTTGATAATTCTGGTAGTGCTGTTTTGCTCTTTCAAGACATTCAGCAGCAAGTACATATGTGTCTGACTAAATGTCACTGTGCTTAAGGCTCCTATGATTTGGATTTGGAAGCTGGCAGAGGGAGGAGCAAGAGAGAACTTTCTAGTTTCTTATTACCCCATCCCATGATGTTTCTTTGTTCATTTGATTTTAATGATTCCAATAAGAGTTGAAACAAAAGCTGGAAGATTGGCCTACCAGGGGTTAATTACTGAGAGGAAGGGCTATTTCTTGAGTCTGATGGTGGGGAATGGGTCAGAAAAGACTAATTAGACAAGCTTCAAGTTCTAGGGAAATGCTAGTGGAACAGGTGAAAATAAACTGGTGATAATTGCAGGACTAATTACCCTCCACCTAGCAATTGGCCACCAGGTGTTCTGTAGCACATGAAAGAAGGGACTGGCAGAGCAACAGAGGCTGTTTTTGTTCAGAGAAACAAGGAGATCTCAGGGAGGAAAAAAAAAGAAAAAAAACAAAACAACCAGAGACTTTAAAATCCACAAGATGGTGTTTCTTCTATTTCAGACTTATTCTTTCCTGACGCATGGGGAAGAAAACCAGACCACAGTTATGTGCTGGTGTTCTGTTTTATTTGTTTTTAAAGAACTTGTATTCCATCCAGCCTGGGTACACCAGAAGAATTTCAGTGTTGAGTATACAGCTACATACATCCTTGTAATTGAGTTTATGGTAACCATCCACATGGCACATTTATTAGGAGGGAAGTTTATTGGCATTTAGAAGGCTGTGATTAATAATAGAATGGTGACAAACAATCTGAATTGTTAGAAGCCATGGCTTCATAATTACTTCCTTTCTTTTTATATAGGCCACATGGGAATGTAGTAAGCATTTTAGAATATCTCTAGTGGGGTGAGGCATATTACCCACATATCCCATAATCGTTCAGATATCTTTTATTGTCCAATTTGTCATTTTGTTAAAAACCACCATTCAGAATTCAGTAATGTAAACAGAACTATCTTTAATGGAATACTTTACAGGTAACAGAAATCAATTAAAAGGGTGAATGTCTAGGATAAATGATTGCCATTAAAATAATTTAATATCTCATTCAGAAATATGCTTTCAAGCCATAAAGGATAAGACAAAGATCAAAAATATTTTTAAATGGCACAAGGAGAAAATTAGATTTTTCAGAAGGGTGTGTCTCAGAGGTGCATGAACTCCCACCTCCTGCCGGTTCTGATTCTGCCATCCTTACCAGACCAGGCCGATGCTTCAGTCTGGGGAGAAGGAAACAAGGCTCTTGTGGGGCCGGGCACTGTGCTCTGTGGCTGGGGCAGCTTCCTTTCTGGCTTCTCACTGCTCACTGGGGATGGAACTCGGTTAGGTGACCCTGCTCCGGGCAAGAGCAGCAGTCTGCAGATTCAAAGACTTTCAGACCTAACTCCATGCCGCTGTTTTCCTGTCTCGGCCACTTCTCTTGGCCGACAGCATTGTAAGGGTGATTTTGGAACTGCATTTGAATCATAGCTCTCCACTCACTAGTACTGTGAGTCTGAGCAAAGACCTTGAATTTGCGGACTGTCAGTTTTCCCCAGCCAGAGGTAATGATTACTACTTTGCTGGGAACCTACAGGGATTAGGGGAGATGCAGAATGCCTTTTGTATTAAGTTTGGACTAGACAAGGCCACTGCATAGTGTGCAAATACCACAGAAGTGCTATACAGAAACACTAATACAGTGCATATGTTACAAGGAAAGAGCTAAGAAGCTAACCAGCGAATGGTTAGGTAGCATGGTGGTTGGCAGTAGCAGAGTTCAGGTCATGTGCCAGTGCTAGAGGATAAGAGCAGGAGCCCACAGTGCTGAACTCAGACCATGGCCTGGCAGGAATCTCTGCCTGTGTGTGTGGTGGGAGCTGGGAGCATAAGACCGTGCCTTGTGCTTCCGGAGGCTGCAGTATGTCTGCTCCCTTGTCTCACACTTCAACCTCCTGTGCTTCCTGTCAGCTGGACATAGCCAGAAGCCTGTGAAGCACAGCAGCCTCCCGAACCAGCTGAAGTTACTGAGAGGACAGCGGACAGAAACAGTGTGAGGGCTCGTACCCGCAGTGGGTCGCCTGATGGCAGCATGTAGCTGAGCATAGCATGTCACTGGATCCTCCCAAGAGAAGGGGTCTTGCACTTTTCTTTCCTGTCCTCCACTTCTTCCCTTTGACCTCTTAAAGGTCGGTGGTTCCTGGAGATCAGAGAAGGAAGTTTGGCCTCCGCCTGTGGCCTGTTTTCTCTTTCTCCCTCTCTCTTTTTATTGGGCACTGGGGATCAAACTCCGGTCTTGTGTTTGTGAGGCAGGCGGCAGAATCACTGAGCTAAATCCCCAGCACCTGTTCTCTTTGATGCTCCTCCCTGTGCACTGACATTCTTGTGACCCATCTCCTGGCCTCCATTGTTCTAAGAAGAAATAACTTATGTTTTCTTCATTTAAAAATTTATTAGTAACATGTTTGTGATGCACAGTGAATCTATTCTTCATAGGGATTTGACATGTATACATTTCACACCTTAGTCCTTTTCCCTTTCGCTTCTTCCCCTTCCTCTTCCCATCCCAGATCTTTTACATCTGCAAAAGGGCTACCTCCATGTTGGCTATCGTCTCTTGTTTTGCTCTTTTAATTCTTTATACTTTGTGTTTCTCCTAGAAGAGAAACCATGTGCTGTTAGCCTTCTGTGTCCGATTTATTTTGCTGAGCATTGCGGCACTGAGGTCCATCCATTTTCCTACAAATGACCCAAACTTATCCTTCTTTCATAATTTGTCATAAGGTGGCAAATGAGCGATATCCTATGACTTTTCACCTTTCTTCATTCCCCTCAGGGCTCCAGGTTCCCAATTCTTCATTCTAAATCCAGGGAACTTAATGAATCATGAAACACATATCCAAATTTATTAATCAAGTTAGGGTCTAGAAAAACTCTTTTTGACACACTTTGTTTAGTAAAATGGAAAGTTATTTTAAAAAACATGCAATCTTTTTGCAATGCAAGGCACTGACAGGGCACAGACTTTGCAGCAAATATTTGATTGTCCAAAACAAACAAAGAAACACCCCAAAATGGAGTTGACCAGTCCTTTGTTAATTAGAATACTTTCTCTCCTTGTCTGTACGGCATCTCCCAGATAATCTGCATGTCCCTGAGCTGGGAATCAGTGACCTCTTGTGTGAGGTCATCAGGTTTGTCGCTGGTATGGGTGTCATCCACTCCCACAGAAAAGTCTTCTTCAATCTCTTCACCAATACCTCGTTCACTTTTTTCTGAGCGATGGGTGGCACTATTAAAGCCATCAGCATAATCTTCTCCACTCCCTGATCCAAGAGATCCACTTTTATCATGGACCAATTTCAGGTCTTTCAAAACTGTGCTTTCCCTTTTACTCTCAGCATCTTTTAATGAGGGGGCTCCTGCCAGAGAGGTGAGTCCACTCTTTAAGGGGGGAGTATCCGAGAGTGAGACCAGACTTCCTGCTTGCTTCTTAGGTTCACTTCTCCTAGCAACCATAAATTTTTTCTGGTTTAGGAATGGGATCATCAAAGAAAGAATCTCCTTCCATTTCGTCTTCATCTGGCCAAAGGCCAGCTTAGCCTTTGATATCTAAAGTGGGGGTGCTTAGAAAAGATCCATTCTTTGTTTCATGGGTCAGTGAGTGTAGACTGCTTTTGCTCTTTGATTCTGATGAGGAGATAGCTGTATCACTCAGACTGGCCTCCCGGTTGGCCTTCTTGTCCTTTATACCTCGGTATCTTACTACAGGTTGTGTGTGTACTTGTTTTTCCTTCTGGCGACTTTGGTGGAGAATGGACATCAGAAAGATCCAGAGCACCTTCCCCATTGGCAGGCCCTTTTACTTTCTGTTGACAAGTGTCGAAGCACTTCTAATAATAAGTACCTTCTGCCTCAATGATACCTAAATCTCAGGCTAGATTTTCTCGCCCTTCAAGACCCTGAAACGTGCTAATTTCAGGTTGAAAACAGCCAAGGAAAAGTCAAGGTTAGAAACTGAAGGAATTCTGCAACAAGACTTGCCACTAAATGACCATATTTTGTATTTAAATTTTTTCTCAGGCTCTCACTGACTCTTGTGATAACTTAACTTCACTCTTCAGGACAGTGCTTATGACAGATTATGTAAAGACTAACTTGAATAGCTGCTGAAAAGTCAAGAAGCTTTATTCTTGGCCCCTGGCTGACACGAGTATAGAGTTCTTGTCAAGCTTGTGTTTTTGGTGTCTACCTTAAGGAACTCATCAGAACTGAAAGCATGGTGGGTATAGGAAGACTGAGGGCTATATAATAATTCACATTTCCTTACAAATATGATGGATTTTAATGGGAAAAATATCATGGAAAGAAGATTTGGGAAACAGAATTAACCAAGCTACACATTCCCTTGCTAGTTTGGATGTTGAAAATGGTTATCTTTAAGACAGATATGTTGAATTATTTTTAGCCAAATAAAGAAGTTGTTTACCTCTTGAAAGATTCTGACCAAAAACATGGGTAAAAATTTGACTTTTAAGGAATAAGTCACAGTTATGTGAATAATCATCCACTCCAGGCAATTTCAGCCAGTCAGATAAGGTATTACTGTATAGTAAAGACTGCCTTTTCTTTTTTCTTATTTTTAAAATAAATTGTTCCACATAGAATCATCAAAAATTTACAGCTTTCTAAGAGTCAAAGGAAGGAGCTGATAGCATTTGTATTATAAAATAGATCACTTTTTCATTTTTCTGTATTTAATATGTATGTAGAAATTAGACATTCAAGATCAGAAAAAGACTACCATTTTCTTTTCCTTTTATTGTTGTGCAAGTACCCATTTAAGCAGTCCCCAGACTTAGAAGCAGGCATTAGGAAAGGCATCTGTGAGTAGGTAGTCATGAGGATGAAAGGTTAAAGATAAGAGAAGTCTGAGTATGGATTTTAATTCACTGGGGAAGCTGTCAGCAGCATAATTAGGAGAATAAGCTGGGTAGGGACTGTGCAGAATGCAGCTGCTAAACCATAGCTGTGACAATTTAAAAAAAAAATCCATCTTTTTCAGCCTTAAAATAAAAGCTTTTCCCACATCAAGGACTGTCTAGAGACTATGTCTTCCATAAACTCTGCATGAAGACTGATTTAAGATTAGTGAAAGAAAAATGCAGCCTATTTCATTGGGGATATATTTCCAAATTAGAATAGCTTTTCTTTTATAGCATTCCATCTTGTTAACTCTTCAGTGGTTCAAAGTTCTTGATTTTATATGGCTCATGTGTTCCTGCTTTTTTGAAAAGGTACTTTGCCTGAGCCTAAAATGTCTGGGAAGAAGATAGTAATGGGTTTGATTTAATCAACTCCAATAGCCTCCAATTCCCAAGAGAAGAGGCAAGTGAATAAATCACCTGGGTATTGTACTAAAGCATCTTAACAGGACAAACCATCTATTATCCCAGAAACCAGCATGTGTCAAAGTGAAAGGAACAACAAGAGGTGATTATAGATTTGAAGCCAAAGTACTCAATTTTATAAATACTATAAGCCTTTAAGGGAACTTTTAATGTTTCTCTTAGTTGTCTTTTTATTATTGTTTGGAAAATAACAAAAGTGAATTTAAACATTTGAGGCCAAAATTTCAAAGTATTGTTAGTTGTTCTTCATTAACTTCTTGGCTCATTTTCAATAGCCAGAGTCCTATCAGGGTCATGTACAGGATAGAAAATTGGAAGCTTCCCGAAGATGATGCCTCTTTTGTGAGTGTCAGCTCCCTGAGGAGATTCTCGAAGGGAAGAGTGGGGAGAAATGCCTTCAGAAGAATTTAGGAGAGGGAGAGATGTCTTTCTTCTGTTCATATGGAGCAGAGAGAGTCGGTGAGTGCCGTGGGTAGTAAAGATTTGGTCAGTGCTGGAGACAGTGACAGCAGAAGGAGTGAGACCTCAAGACAGTGTCACTGAGGTCACACTGCTGACTAGACCCGTGGTATAAGGCTCTTCAGCTTCACTTATGTTTCACATATACCATGCTCAGCAGAAAAGCACCCGAGCCTCCAAATCCCCAAAGACCTGGAGCCCTCGAAGAATGTGTGTCTCTGTGGTAACCCTGCTGAACGATGAGCGGTTATGGCCGGACCCGCTCGGAACCACTGGCGTTGCTCAAGACCCCAGCCCTTCACGTGACACTCGGGATATGTGAGAGTGGGAGTGATGACAAGTGAGAGCATTCCAGACAGTAGGGTTGGATAAGGGGTGGGAGATGGGTTTAAGTGGACCTAGGGAAGTAAACTTTCGTATTTCTTACAGTTTACCAAGATTTAGGATCTCTGTGCTTAGGTGAAAATGAAAAATTTATCATTGAGATAAAGTGACATTCTCATTTGACTTCTCCACATGTACCTTATTCTAATGACCTCCCTTCCTTTCTGGATTCCAGACTTGCCGATGCGTTCCCAACCTGCCATCTTCCTTCCTACCCCGAAATCTCTGTGCCTAAGTTCCTTTTGCCTGAAAGATGACTACAAAAGAGTGCTCCTCCAAATATTTACTTACCTTTTCCATCTTCCTTTAAATGCCATTCCTAGGAGAGTTGTCCTTGATCCTAATAAAAACAGTCTTCTCCAGCATGCATTTCTATGGCAAATCAGTAGAAATCACTGTAATGAGAGAAAGAGGGAGAAGGAGAAAGGGAGGGAGGGAGTAAGGGAAGAAGAAAGGGAGGTACAGAGAGATGGGGAAGATACCTGAGTCTGTTTGGAGCTCCACACCACATACTGCTACTGCATGACTGACTTCAACGACAGTAGGTAATTTTCTTACAATTCTGAAAACTCGAAGTTCAAGGCCAACGCAGAGCAGCTTTGGTTTCTTCTCAGGCCCCTCTCCTTGCCGCACACATCAACCTCTTCTCACTGTGTTCTCATGTGGTCTTTCTTCTGTGTCTGTGTCCCTGATCGCTTTCTAAGGTTATTAGTCTTGCTGGACTAGAGCTGACCCATATGTCCTCATTTCTTCTGAGTTACATCTTCAAAGTCCTAGTTTCAGACACAGTCCCATGGGGAGTTAAGGCTTCACGATGCTCATTTGAGGAGGGACGCGTGCTGCACATAACAGATAGATGGGCAGGCTCTCCCTCACTGCTCCTCTGCAGAGATGGGGTGAGAGACAGGCCTGGCTGTAGGCCGGAAGGGGAGGGAGCTGGGGTCCTTCTAGTTTCCTACGTTCAGAGAAACCTGGTGCTAGTGCGCGGGTCCACTTTCTTCCTTTGACTGCTGCACCCTGCTAGTTACTTATCAAATCCTTAAATACGCAGTTCTTATTCACTGACCACCCATCTGGCTGCCTTTTCTCTTTCCAGGTATTGTTGGCATTTCTTATTGGTTATTGTCTTTTCTCTCACTCAGTTTATCTTTTTGATTTTATACTTTATTTTCTCCCTTTCTCAGGATGACGTAGAGGTAAATGTGCCATTTAAACAATCCATGTTAGTCTCTTGTGTTACTTTTAACTGTTGACTATGACTTTAAGGTCTGGAACCCTGGTTTCTAAACCCTGGAGAGCTCCTTCTTCATAACTGTGGGAAGGTCTGTCCTTAGCACATCAATGCATTTATTTGTGTAGAATTAATATTGAGTGGTGTTATTCAGGACATTATAAAATTATATGTAATATATGATCCAGTCGCATGGATCTGGTGAAAAGTGTGTACAATCCTGGGTTCACACAGAACACAATTTATGTCATGTTGTAACATTTAGGTCATTTTAAAAGATCTTTGATCCAATGTACCTTTCACTTTGCACCTTATTACTTGCCTATACACAAGCAAATTTTCAGGTTGCTGTTTTCCAAACATGTCCCACACATTACAGCCTTCGTGCTTTTGCTTAATGTATTTCTTCCACCTGGCATGATCCATCTCCACTTGGTAAAACCCTTTCTGTTTTTCCAAGCCTGCATCAAATGATGTTCCTAAGGGTTGTCCTAGTGTTTTCTCTGCAATTGAACATAATATTTGTCCTCATATGGTGTTTACTTGACTCTAGTTAGGTTGTGGGTGAACTTGGCTTATCTTCCTAGACAATAAGCATCTTGTGAACAGAGAAAGGTGTAGTCAGTTCTTAATGAATACCTATCATTTAATAAGAGCTCAATAACATCTGTTCATTAGAATTGGATTGCCTGTTTAAGTTGAATAGAAACTTGTAGTTGGTAAGTGTTTAAGAAATATATATTTATTCAAATACTAACAACAAACTAACTCAGAGGCTAAATCTGTTTTAGTACTATTATACATTCTCCTGATGAGTTAAAAAAGACAAACCTGAACATTGTAAGCCCCAAATCACACCTAGTATTCATGTTACATAGGTCATTTGGGGATTTTTTTTTAATTTAAAAAATCGATTACATAGAATCATACACAGCTTTAGAACAAATCTAATACACAATTACAGGCACGTCAGTCTGTTAAGCATAAAAGACTCAATGAGTGTCTTTGGTTATTATTGAAGAAGACATCTGTTTCAGAGATATTCTTGCAAAAGCAGAATTGGGAGCAGAGATCAGTACTTTAGGAAGGGAAGAGAGCAGAACTAAGCAGATGACAAATCTAACAGTTTTCCTCCCCGAGAGGTTTGAGTGTAAAGAAGTGGCACAACCAGTGCACAGAAAGCCCTTCAGGGAGTCGAGCAGCTTCCATGCATTGATCTACACCACTGGAGAGTAGATTCAGAGGCACGAAGGTAGCTGGCCTCAGTAATTTCAGAATTTGCCTTCCTCGAAACCAGCACATATTTCAATACAAGAAATAATGTAATTTCCAAACACTGTACAATATTTGTTTGTTCCATGGCTATGTCATCAAGGATGAAAATAAAGCAAGTTTTTTTTTTCCCTGCATACTCTACCCATGCCCAAGGAATAGCAGGTCCTACGGAAAATACAAATATAGTTAGACACAGACACTGGAATTTTAAAAACCAAGCAAACGCAATGGCCACATAATAAATATTATAAATGAGTAAGAGGTTGATTCTTCAAATGTAGAAAACAGTAAGTGTTCATTGATGGCTATAAACTGATATAAAAGAAGTAGCAAAAGCTCATGAAAATACGTGTTTCAGCGTTGTGGAAGTGAGTAAACCATGGTATACTATTTGGTGATTTATAGCTCAACATCATCGTGAAGCTAAGGTGAGTGTAATGCAAGGGTTGTTGAAGATCCCGGCCCAGGGCCCAGAGCAAAGTAGTGGATCAGCCAACAGTTGAATTCTGATCTCTGACTTTTTTGGTTCCCTTACCATGTGTGCCGGTTAATCTTGACAGTTGAGAGTCTCCAAGAGAGTCCTGGAGAGTTGATGGATCCCGGGGACTGCCCCTTGCACCAGTGGATCCATCCGTGGTGCCCATAGCTGGGTGTGCTCTCAGGAGCTGTGGCCCTGTTGCAGGAGGCCTTGCCTTTGGAGGTTCCTCTCTCCCGGCCACTCTTCCCTTGTGCTCTGCTTTCTGGCAGCCTGTGAGCGAGAAACTTCACCCCACCACACTCTTCCAATATGACCTTCATGCCTTGAAGCCAGCCAAACTTGGGCTGAAATTTTTGAAACCGAGTCAATTTCCCAGTCTAAATTTTGTGTCAGGCATTCTGTCCCAACAACAGGAAAGCTGACCTTTGCAGCATTCTTCTTCCACTCGTACACCGCCAGGAACTAGCAAGAGTTACCGAGCCATGGATGTATCAACTTATTACAAGGAAGTTACAAAAATATGAAAGAATTTTGAGCCTTAATTGTTTTAATTAGGGCAATTTATACAATTATTTATATGCAGATGGCTATTTATCTTCAGCTAAAGGAATATACTTTCCTTTACTCACTTCATGAGCAATTAGTATGTGCCTATTAATTGTGGCAGCAAAATCTAGTTTTAGGTTTTTGAGTCTCCTTGAGAAGTGTGGGGTTTTTGATACAAAGCATATTCATGTCTTTTAAGAGGAAACAAATAGGCTTTCTAAAGCATGCCTCTCTTTTAGTTGAGTTCGTTTTCTTTGCTGCCCAACCTGTTCTCTCCATGGCCACAAGCAATTCCTTTAACCTCAGTGAGACATTTGTAAACCAGTGCCCTCAATTACAGAGCAATTGAGAGTGTAAACGAGAGTGTGGGTAAATAATTGCATATCTGGCCTCTCATGTGGAAAGTATGTAGGACTGCTATCATTATAGACAGGGCTACAGCGAAACAGCTTTATTATTACAGAGGAGATCCTTTGGTCTTTAAGGAATATTGCATTCAACATAATGTTATATAAAAGAGAAGTCATCTTAATAGCTAACTCTCTTGTAAGAACTTGGTTGTTGGGTGGTAGTATGGAGCTTTGTGGGGCATTTGTTGTGGATTTCTTCAGATAACCTTCATGATTATTAGGCAAAAGCATGTTGTGAGAGTAGTAAAGACATGCCTTTTGCTTTCTGAGCAGGTCTCTGTAAGCAATTTAGTACGGTTCGCCGAGAGAGAGTATGGTTGCTAGTCCATGTTAAGCCTAAACAAACTGCAGTAGAAATTGAAATGGTTGTTCCCGGCTCAATTCATGCCCCTGGATTAAACTGAAATATTACCCATGTCTTGTAGGGATATTGAAGACAGTTGTAATTCTGTTGGTTTCAGCTAGGTACTGCCAGTAGTAACTGCCGTATGAAAAACAGTGAAAATACATTTCCTGAAGAATTATTAGCAAAAGGTGAAACTACAACCAGGAGCGCAATCCAGAACAGTAATAAAATAAAGAGTAAGAAAAATTACTTGCTATCTGAAAGAGTAAAAATTATGAAAAGCTGTCATCAGTGAAATTGCCCTCCTCGCAGAATAACAGAATTGTTTAGATTTCCTTTACTGCTTTTGTTGAGTAAGCTGAGTCGACATTGTTTGCAGCGGCATTCGTATTATATTATTTATTTCTGTAACTGGTAAAATTCCAGCATGATAAATAACTTGTCCCACAACCTGCATGGTTTTATTTAGTACGTACATATGAATGCTTTAAATTACATTTCTGCAGCACATTCAATAAGCATACTAATAAAATCACAGGTGCTTCAGTGACCTTGAACATGAACTTCATTCAGTCCTTCACCTACAGAATTTAAAAAATGCAAACACGGAAGAAGCACAGGGGAGATGCAGAAGTAATTGTGGATTCAAAGCATTTGTGTATCTCTGGGAGTATTTGTTCCTCAAATGTTGTTAATATTTAAATATACCTTCTCGGAGAGCATCTATACTCTACCAATGAGAATTATTTTACCAACCTAAAATTTTATAGGGTGCCAGTCATCTAGTTAGGTTATTTGGACGATCTACTATCTATAATAGTAATTGCCAATTTGGCAACCTCTTTATTAGCCAATACACTTTGCGAATGTTAACCAGGAAACCATACAACTCTTCTGAGATTGCATTATCTCTTTCTTAGAGAAGTGACAGCAGAGCCCACCTGGTATGTCTTAGAAATGCAAAGGGTTGAGATTAAAATTCCAGGGCCAGCAACTGCCAAAACAAAATCTAGCGCTAGCGAAGGCATTTTTGAATTTCGATTTCTTAATGAAGAGTGGAATATAGAGACGAAGATCCCGAAGATTACCTAGCAATGTGTTTTTGTATTTTTGCTTCTGTCACGTAGTGTTACGCTTTTCTAATTCATGCAAGTGGGATTATAGGAAGAAGAAAGTAGCAGGGCTGGGGATGCAGGTCAGTGGTAGAGTGCTAATGTAGCATTCTCGATACCTGAAATCCAGTCCTGTCTCAGTAGTCACTTTCTTCATCACAGTAACCCGATATTCAACACTTGCCGATTAACAGAAGGGTAGCTCACTTCAGCTCACAGTCTGAACAAGTTTGAATCCATAGTCTGGCGGCTCCGAGGCGAGTAGCTGAAGCTCAGCCCTCGCCTCCCAAGACCAAGTCAGCTCTGAGCCTCTATCATCAAATCACTTTCCCAGAGCCCCACCTCGGAGTGCATGGGAATCCAGATATAAACCGTAACACATCCCCCCCACCATCACTCACACACGCTCGAACACGCACACACACACACACACGCACACACGCATGCCTGCTGTAGCAGGACTCATAAAATCTCCGAAGAGTTGATAAACTTTTGTTATAGTAATACAACCTCCAGTGAGCCCAAAGGCCCAAACCCCAGAAATACTTGCATTTTTTTCTCTCCGACTGTTAATACGGAGGATCTTTCTGAGAAGGGAATTGTAGACTTCGTGGTTTATTTTCTGCTCATATATTTTCAAATAAATGAAGTTATAATCTCAGAAGTTTACCATCTTTTCTTCAGTACTCACGTTACCTTAGAATGGTGCATCGTGAGCAGGTAAAAGTATTTTCTGGATGATTGACTTTATATTATCTGCTTTTGGAAGAAAGATGAGCATAAGTATATTTTTAAAATGATTTATATTTAGTTAAGATGAATATAATTGAACACTATAAAAAGCTGCAAATAACATTTCAAGTAATTTACTTACGGTAGAAAAGACAAATATAAAAAGACATAAATGAAAAGAAAATCCACTTATTAGCTTGAGAATGTAGAAAACTCAAGAAAGAAAGAGCAGATTGACATCCTGAGAAATTACTGATATGCCCCATACTCCCTAGAAAAATTTAAACCATAAATTTATTGAACCTTTTAGACTTAGAAAGATAATGAAAGAAATTATCTACTAATATGATATCTTCATTTAATTCTAAAACCCATGAATTTTCACATTACAGAAATTGAGATCCATCCTACAATGAAAATCATCTTGTTGTTGTTACTTAATGTTTTCAGATTTCCAGTAGATACTAATCTTTGGGGTTCACAGATTAAAAAGATCAAAATTCATAGGAATTCTCTTAATTATGTTTTTCTGCATTTTGCATTATAACTTTTAAATGAAAATTAAGGGGCTACAGTAGTAATACTTGTTTTTTAATTTTGCTGATAGCATTGTATTAAGGGTTAATTCTATACAGGGGCTATTTTAAAATGGTATAAAAATACACAGTGCATTGGTTAGCTTTTCCTAACGGGTCAGAATCCCTGGCACCCACCCTTCGGCCTCACGGTTTCAGCCTGTGGCTAACTGGCTCCCTGGCGGAAGGGCCTGGCAGAGTGAACTCATGGCGCCCAGGGAACAGCGGGGCCAGAAGGCAGATGCATTCCCGAGGCCACGGCCCCTGAGCTTCGCAGACTCGCTCACAGTGTGCTTTGCTGATCTCCTGAGCAAAACATGTTGACACTTAGCAATTATCATCACACATCGTGTATTGGGAGTATGAATCAATATATGTTAAGATCTTCTAAATCTCTATCTGATATAAGTATTTTATGGTAGTCTGCATTTTAAGAGCTGAATGAAAATTATTTTTTAAAAATTTGAAGTATTATACTAAAGATATTTGAAAGTTCATAATCTCAAACTGCTAATTTAAATCGCAAGGCATTAATTGCCCCATCTGCTAACCTTGACGTTTTATTACGTGGCACATCTCCCAGATACAGTAAGATGAATTTCTTTCGGGTGGTCTGGATGTCATTGGCATTAAGAATATGTCCGAAGTGGCCTCAGGTTGGACTTGTTATTGTTAAGGTACACGTTGCACAATGTAAGCTCTTTTTTTCTGCCCTGGTTTTTGTTTTGATGTTGAAATCAATATTGCTTTTTATATTTGAGAGCTACTTTTGATTTTATGTTGTAATATTCTACAACATTCACATCATTTGATTGGATTTCTTCCACTGAAGTATTTACAAGAAATTTTCTTCATTGCAAATATTCAAATACTTAAAAGTGCTAGTATTACTGAGTGTTGTTAGAACAATGTAACATTTGCTTCTCTCTGTAAAATCAGCGCAGCACGGAGAGGGTGGGTCTTCCTTACTCAGTTGGCTGGGCTCACATGCGAGTCACCTCAGGAAATGCCCACAGATACAACCTGAACTGAGCCTTTCTAGTCTGCAGCAGCCAGGCCTGCCTTAACCTGGTCGGGTCGACACAATCACGAATAACCGTCCTGATGGCTAAATTTTCATTATCACAGGAGAATTCTATTTTTATAGTTTCGTCTATTGATTTTCCTCACTATTTCGGGTAGAGAGAAACATATGTTTCTCAAAGAGTCCCCATATGGAAACCATACTGTTGCCCGGACACCGGCTGTGACGCAGTTATGGCTGCCCGTGCATTGTAAACATCAAAATTTACATAATGATGGCAAGCAGCTTGGCATGGTGTTCCAGAAACAATAGTGAAGCACTCTCACGCTTTCGCCCAACTAAATGGTTGTGAGGAACAGGCAGAAGAGAGGATATATCAGAACTGTTTAAGGCCAGGCCTACAGCAGGGTCAAAGGGAATGCAATTCTACATGTTTGCAAAGTGGGCTTAAAAGCTGAGCACTAAAGGCTTTCTTTCTTTCAAAATTTTTTTCCTTTAAGCTGCTACACAAACTAATTTTAATAAAACACAAAATATTATGGTGTGGTAAAGATGGACAGACATCAAATGACTGTGAGTCAAAAGGTGATTCAGAAAGTTGGGGTATGAAAGTAAGTATCTTTTAGCAGGACATGATTTATTTTGCTTTTGTTATCTCTGTAATAAATGCATATGATAAGGAATAAAATATTACAGATAAATCTAAGAGAGTTCTTTTCATTTAACTGTATTACATGCAGTTTCAGAGGAACAAAATGTTTCCTCAGTTTTGTAGCAGGTTTTAGTTATTATAAAATAATAATAAATTCATCGTAGAATGAATAATGTCTCTGATTTGTTAACATGTCATAGATGCACTGATCAGTGCATTGAACCAAAATGGAGAGATGAAGTGATACCTCAAACATTCTTAATATTTTGATAAATGTGCATAGGAATTGTGATCAAAATACACAGGAAACGTTTAAGTTTTTAACATTATTACAGTGGAAGACACATTGCCGTGAATACCTCTAAAATAGTTCCTTTTGCTTTGAACACAACTATTTCATCTTTCTTACCCCTTTCTGAAACAGTTCTGGAAGTTCTCTTTCATGAGAGTCTTTACAGGATGTGATTAAAAAAAAATGTATAGTTGTACATTACTGCCAAGTGGCACCCAACGGAAAATACATTCCGGTGGCTCCTTATCTACCTTGGTCAACTGACCTAGCACAGTGTGGCCTCTGACTCTTCCTCAAATTAAAATGACCATGAAAAGGAAATGTTTTGAATGGAATCGGCACATTGAAATAGCCAGGATATAGCAACTGAAGTCAGTCACGTAAGAGGACTCCCAGTGCCGCTTCCAAAGGTGGCCAGAACCATGGGGTAAGAGTGTTCCGAGCAAAGGGGGGAAGGGGAATTTTGAGGAGAATTAATGGAATCTTGTCTTTTCTGTAGCACATTTAAAAAATTTATACATTCACCATAGTTTTTGGTCACCACTCGTGTGGTATAATATTGTGTATGCATGTTTTTCAATTAATTGTAATGTTTTTGGGGTCTACCTATGCATCTACATTAATTTTAATTCTTGAATAATATTACGTCCTATGAGCATCCCGTAGGCTTACCAAATATCCCTACTCAATAAGTCTTCCAATGTTTATTAAAAATTATGCATTAAGCAGCTATATTATTAATTGTAGTAATGTTACTTATTCTGATAATGAACTCCCAAATGTGTTATTGTTTATATGTGATAGAGTCTAACTTCAAGCTTTCTTTGAGATCAGAATGCGAGTTCTTGATTGTCAGGAGTTTCTGCTCCAGTGGGAGGGTGTGATTCTTTTCCCGATAAGGCTCTGTCTTCAACGCTGTGTGTCTTCTAAAGTCTGTGCCCTTGTTGGCATTGGGCCAGTGGGAGGGGGAGAGCATGGGGCTTATGTGCAGGTGTTTTTATGTGGAAGGCTGGAATGCGCTGTATATTACTTCCACTCACCTACCAGCATTGGAATTGGAACCCGTAGGGCCCATCAAATGCCAAGAAGCTGAGGAAATTCTGTCCATGTGCCCAGGGAAAGGAGGAATAGGCTACATGTTGAATGCTACCACTCTCTGCCACATATCCTTCTCTGTGTCTTTTTATGCCCATAAAAGTGACTCTGTCTAGGACACTGACAGATGAAACTTTTGAATTTAGTGAATTAATCTCCAACTTAATGAGACATCAGTCACTGTGTAAGTGTATTCCCATAAGTGTATTCCCAAATCCTAGCCAGCTCTAAAAATCATCAGAATTTTTAATCTTTTAAATTTTTCCATTCTGATGGCTATAAGGTAATATCTAACCATCACCTTAATTTTCATTCCATTGACTGAAAAGTGGGAAAGTTTGCATAATTATTGTTCCCTCCAGTGGCTTTTTCTATAAATTTTTTTCTATCTTTTATTCACTTTTTATGGGAATTATTGTTATTATTACTATTTAGCAAGAATACTTTTCATGCAGAATGAGTTCTTTATATATTCTGGATCTTGATCTGGAAATTTGCATTGCAAGCATATTGTTTGTATCCTATATTCATTTTGTTCATGATATTGCTTGATAAACAGAAATTAGCTTTAATATACTTAAACTTAGCCTTGATTTTGTTTTGTGATTCTTTGAGCCTTGTTCAATAATGTATTTCCACTCTGATATTCTGGACATATCTACCTATGTGTTCTTCTATATATTTTACCACTTTTTTATATATTTGCCTTTTTTATTTTTTAGGTACCAGGGATCGAACTCCATGGTACTTGTGCTTGCAAGGCAGATGGTGGAAATGCTGAGCTAAATCCCCGGCTATATATTTGCTTTTAAATTATAATTTATTTTAAGGTAAGTGTAACATAATTATCTAGTTTTCTTCCACATACATAATTACTTGTTGCAGCTTCATTTATTGAATGATTCTTTCACAGATAATTTTTATTTATATTTCTATAATTTATGATTTCCAATATCTCAACTTGTTTCTGAATCATGTCCTTTGATCTGCTTTCCCTGTGCCCGAACAGGGCTGTAAGTTTGCATTGCTGTGGCATTTTAGTAATACATCCTTGTCTCTGTATAGTATTGCTTTCAACCTTTTCTTGGCCTGCTTTTCTATGTGAATTTTAGGATTAGGCATCTAAATTTCACTGAAAAATCTGTTGGGATTTTGATAGGAACCATGGAACTTTATGGATTTACTTGGAGGTGGAATCAAAAAATTTATCTGTGGATGTAGTTTATCTTTCTACTTACTCAGAACTTTCTCTTCAACAAAACTTAGTATTTTACTCCATCTTGTATGAACTTTTGTTAGAATTGTTCATATTTATTATGCAATTTTGTTTTTCCTGAGATTATTAAATATTAGTGTTATTACATATTTATGCCATATGGAAAACATTTTTAGTTTTGCATGTGGAGCTTAAAATGTCAATATTAATAGTTTGTGTGCCCATCAATATTAAACTACTTGAAAGCTGGAAATCTTCCCTCATTTACTATGGTATATGCAGAGACTATATACAGCAGTCCCTGAAAATATTAAGTATGCAATAAATACTTGCAGAGTATGAATAAATGAGGAGTGGTGCTTTTTCACACCTTCCTTTAATTACTAAAACCTTCTTTGTTACTTTTATTTTCATCTTTTAGTTGTTATTCTTATTTTAACATATATACTTCACATTTTATAATGAAACCCACAATTACTAAGAATATGTATTTACTTTGTGAATTTGAAAAGTACATTTGTTTGCTTTAAAAATATCCCAAATTTCTAATTGTGTATTTATTTATATCTGGAATCTTAGCTTCACCTTCACTTTAAACATTAAATATTAGTTACTATTAACTAAAATATAATTATAATCTACCAATTTTCATCATATCTTTTCTCATAGCTAATTTTGGAATCTGTTTTCCTCTGGATTTAATTATCTTTTCGCATGTCTTCCTTCTCAGTTCCTCTTCGTCTTTTATTCTGCCTCTTTCCTTTTCTCTCCTTTTCTGCAACACAGGAAAACTCATTTAAGTAAGACATACTGAAAATCTGTTAGTGTCCATACTTCTCAGAGGGTGCTATACCGACAGGCATGGCTCACATAGTAATGTAGCTATTTTTCTTTGTCTTTTTCTTTTCTCTCTACAGTCTCTTGAGGGAACTTCTTTAAGACAATGGGTATACTATTACTTCATTCTGTTTTATAGTAATGTAATAGTGTCTGATATAAATATATTGTCATAGTCATAGAAACCACTTAATTTCAAAATGTTTACCCTCCAAAACTAATGCTGGGTTAAACATTCTTGTATGTATGTGCAAAGATCTCTCCGCCCCTGCAAATGCAATAATTCTTCTGGATCCTGTCACAGCAGAAATGCAACTTTTAGTAGATACTTATAGATTGCTTTACAGAAAAACTGCTATAATCCCAGCTTTTATGAAGTATGTATATCGTACTCTTCCATGTATTTGGTAGGTCCAAAAATAAGTGTCATTGCTGCTTAAAATATTTGTCAGTCATATGCGCATGAAGTGTTATGCTTTGTACTTCTCTGAATATTTTGTCATACATTTTTATTTTCTGTAATTATGTATTCATATTTATCATCTAATTTGGATTGTTGTCATTTTGAAACTTTTATTTTATATATAAATATATAGTTAACATTTTTTTTCTGGCGACTGTATTGCAATTTTTTTCTAAATGTTACTTTATTCCTTTAATTTTATTTATAGTATCTTTTTCCAAAATAATTTTTAATGTAGGTAATGCCTATATTTTTTATTAAGAAGTCAGCCAGGCATGGTGGCACATGCCTTTAATCCCAGCACTCAGGAGGCTGAGACGGGAGGATCGCTGTGAGTTCGAGCCCAGCCTGGGCTACATAGTGAGTTCCCAGGTCAGTCTCAGCAATATAGTGAGACCCTGTCTCCAAAAAACAGAACAAAACAAACAAAACAAAAAAGAAAGTCAACATATATGATAGCTACCCTTTAAAGTGGCAATAGTAAACAAAAAGGAAAATAACAAGTGTTGGCAAGCACGTGGATAAACTGGAACCCTTGTACATTGCTGGTGGATGTTTCACGTGGTATAGCCATTATGGAAAGCAGTTTGGTGGCTGCTCAATAACTTAAAAATAGAATTACCAGATTGCCCCAAATTTCAGTACCATTCTACTTCACAGTTTTTACAGGAATTGAGAGCAAATATTCAAACAGATATTTGTAGGCCAATGTTCATTACAGCATCATTCACAAAACCAAAAGGACAATGCAGGTATTCATCAACAGATTAATAGAAAAAGAAAATATAGATCATACTTCCACTGGAATACTAATCAGCTCTAAAAGGAGTAAAGGTCTGACATATGCTGCAACATGGACAAATCAGGGAAAAATTATGTTAAGTTAGGTAACCTAGAGATGACACTACAGGATTCCACTAATACGAAATGTCTACATTAGGTAAATTCACAGAGACATAAATAGATTAGAGGTTACCCTGGGCTGAGGGGAGAGCAGAGGGGGCAACTTATTGCTTAATTGATAAAAAGTTTATGTTTAGGGTGCTGTAAGGGTTGGGGGATAATGACGACAATTTAAAAATGTGAGCATAATTAACATCACTGAGCTCTACACTTGGAATTTGCTAAAACAGAAAATTTTTATAGACACATTTTACCTCAATCATAATATTTTAAAAAGTCTGTGTGATTTCCAAGTTTGGCTCGTTTTTCTTTACATTAATATGTATATATGTGTATGTATTCATGTCAGTCTTTAATAAGACTGATTTTTTAAAAAAACATGCTTTTATTCAGGCCTCTGATTTCACATTTTCCTCTTATGAATATGAGTGCTGGCCCCGTTTATTAAACAATCCTTCATTTTCCACTGAATAGAACTGTAGTCTGTCATATATTAAAATATCTTATATCTGCTGTTCCATTTTTATCTATTCTGTAACACTTATCTATTTATATATTTCAATTCTAATTATCATAATAATTTTCTTAGTGTAGTTTTAAAGAAAATGCTGATAACAAGAAGGGAAGTTTCTCTTCATTATTCATCATTTTCATATCCTTCTTGGCTATTCATAACCATTAAATTCATCTATGTAAAAGTTTTAAATTATTTTATCTAACTTGTTCCAGGCTTTTTTTTTTCAAATTTGACTTTAAATCTACTTATATTAAATATAATTATATTAGATTGATATTATTTTATATTAAATTTCTTAATATATATATATATATATTTCCATTTGTTTAAAACTTTTCTCTCCAATATGATTTTAAAGTTTTCTTTGAAAAACTTTATTCTTATCTGTTTGAGTATCTTTCTGTTATCATAAATGGAGTTTTATCCAATTCATGATGCTAAAGTAGTAACAAAATCTAAAATATTTGGGGCTGGGCAGTGTTTAGTAGGAAACTCTTAAAGGATATTAGAAAAAATGATAAAGTATGTAAGATAGTGGTAAAGCTGTTGGGTAAATCTGGCTCCTGCTATTTATTACCTGATTAAAATTGTCAACCAGAGCAAAATAATTTCCAGAAAAGTTGTTCTGACTTTAGGTGAGTTGTTTTTAACTGCATTTGATTTTTTTTAACTTTTTTCATCTTTATTAAGTTTATTGGTACATTTTAGGGATACAGTGCAGTTCCATTCATCATTGGGATCTTGTACCTTTACATGACAGGTCTTCTTGGTTCTTATTTTTCCCCATCCCTCAGCTCTCCCTCCACCCTCTCCACCTTTCCCTGTTTACGAAGACATTGTTCCCATGTTTTTCCTTTTCACATATTTTTTCTTTTCCCTTTTTACCTTTCCCTTACCTCTCCCACTTCCTCTATTCTTTTAGACTTTTCTTCCTATTACACAATATCAGTGATACGTTTTGATCCATATTTACATGTTTAGTTTTTCACACCAGAGAAACTATTTGGTATTTACACATGTGTGACTTATTAATTTCACTTAAGAGTATGGCCTCAATGTGCATCCACTTAGCTATAAATATCTCTAATTTCTTATTCTTTGTGGCTGAGTAGTACTCCGTTTTATTAAAAAAAACACACACACATCTTTATTGAGTCTCCACTTGATGGGCAATTGGGCTGTTTCCAAATTTTAGCTATTACAAACTGTGCCGCTATAAATATGGGTGCGCATATATCACTGTGGTATGATTCCTTTAATTCTTTTGGAAGATAACCAGCATAGGAATAGCTGGGTCAAATGGAACTTCTAATCCTAGTTGTTTGAGGCATCTCCATATTAATTCCCACATGGTTGCACCATCTGCACTCCCACCAACAGTGGAGAAGGGCTCCTATCTCCCCACAACCCTGCCAGCATTTGTTACTGGCTGATTTCTTGATAGCACTCTGCAGTTGATAATTTGTCTATGTAAAAGAGGTAAGCTGAGAAGAGCATGGACTAATTTACAGGGACATTTTAGAGTAATTATAAGAAACCCATAATTTTCTGGAGAATTGCAAGTGTTTCTTATTTCCATCTCTGGAGTCAGTATAAGATCCTAGAAATAAGATTGAGCTGAACACAGAGATTAGATCAAATGCATGAGCACAGAGTACAACCAGAGCATTAGATGCAACCAAGGAAGTGGGGTCAAAACTTTTGTTAAGATTTCTGAAGCAGGCTGAGAAGTAATACATCTTTGCAGGGAAACACAGTGTTTTATCTAAGGGATAAATTTGTGGTTCCTTGGAAGCTTGATGGGCCAGAGTTTATAATTAAATCTAAGAGAGAAACAAATATAAAATGAATTTATAAGTGTGGCTTTTCAAAAAGGAAGCTGACCACGTTATATATGAAGTTTTATAAAAATAACAGAGTGGACAAAAAGAAATCAAAACTGAAAAAGGAGCATGTTTGCTAAAGCCTTCATTGGAAGTAGCCAGTGAGGTCTATGAAGAGAAGGACTGTGCAGAGGACAGAACAGAGGCCTGTGGACAGTGTGGCTATGAGACTAAACATCTGGGCATGAGACAGGACCTAACCGTTGAGTGTCCTCCATGTCTGAGTAGTGTGGCTTGGCTGCCTCCGCTCAGTGGGATTTTCAGAATTGCTATTGCAGCAATGGCTGCTGTGTGGATATGCTGACCCCGTTCCACCACTGTGTATTAGGTCTCCCGGGTGAAGAGGAGGAGGGACAATTTGGCTTTTTAGTTTTCATGTCTCTTGGGCAGCTGCATTTGGGCATGAGACCCTTGCCTCTGAGCCCATGCAATGATTGGGTTACATTTTTTGGAGTCACAGGATATGAATGTGAAAGTTTGAATTATTGTCTTGGATTCTCCACCTCTCTCATAACTTTGCCATGACCTCATCACGGATAAGGAGTTTTTCCTCTGCTTCCATTTCATGTTTACTCTTGACCTCTTGGATCTCTGCTTTTCTCATGAGAGGCGGCACCTCCTCTAGGAACCTGCTGCCACCTCCACCAGGATCCAGAATGAACATTGAGAGCAGAGTCACCCAGGGCCCAGTGGAGCCTGTCCAAGACCAGCAGGGCTGCCCCAGTCAGTGGAGATCTGTGAGAATGGACAGTTGTTTCCGTATCAGAGTCCGCAAGCTTTTTTTAAAGGGTGAACTATTCAATATTTAGTCTTTGTGGGCTATATAATCTCTGTGTAACTGGACAACTGCTGTTGTGACACATAAACCACTTTATACAACCCATAAACCACGAACGTGGTGGTATCCAACAGGACTATTTACAGACACCAAAATTTGAACTTGATATAGTTGTACATATTCAACATAATATTTTGACACTTTCATCAATTAAAGACATAAAATTCTCTATTAGCTTGCAAGCTCATACACACATATGCTCACCCACACATAAATGTGTGTGTGTTATGAAATTCTAAATTTGATGTCTTGTCTTAAGGTATTGAGTTTTGCGGTCTGGCCCTAAGATTTTCTTTAGTACCTTAAGACGGAGATTCTACGGTCCATTGCAGCTACACTCCCCAAAATCCTTCTTGAGATGCATCTGTCTTGCTGAATTCTGCTTCTTCTGGTAGGAGTTAAGGCTTCGTCTTACTTTTCTCTTCTCACCCTCTCTCAGTGTACCAGGTCAGACACTTCAGTCCCCATCAGCGTACTTCTGGTGTCTTTGTTTTGTAAAACTCTATTCACTTATCGTTTTTCTTCCATTTTCATTTTATCCACCATATCTGATAAGCAAGAACCAAATATTTTCCTTGGACCTTACATTCTGAAAAGACCTGGAACGTGGGTAAATGTACATATTTATCATGTACCCACACAGACATAATTTACTCATGCATATAACATTACCGCTTGGTTTTATAAGAAAATTCTTTACAGCAATATTGTGTGATAAGGTGCCATTTCATATTGATAAGATTACATAGAAGGCTGAACTGTGTCCCCACTCCTATGGAAGTAAGAAGTTGTGACTCACTAACCAATATGTCCTAGTTAGTGCAACGACAAACCAAGTAATTTTTTAAAGTGGGAATCCAACATTACAAGTAATTCCAAGGGCATTTCAGCTGATACTGACGTTTAAACTGAGAATTCACTGTGGCAAGTACAGCCAAGCACTATTAGTTTACACACATCTGCACTTGTTCAGATAAACAGACGCATCAAATTCCCTATTCTCTGTAAAGGTGTACAGAAGCCTATTAAATAGACCTTATCACTGAGCCGGATAGAACTGGTTATCATTTGACAGGGGCAGTTTATGGCATGCGTTGTGTTACCTGGATCTGTTTGGTGCTTGTGGTAATTCATACCACAGATTGTATTTTCTAGCCTAAAATACTAGTGAAACGAAGGAGGAGAATAACAGTCTTTTTCTTCCTATTTCCTTTTTATCCTGACTTTCCTCATGATGTTTTAATCTGAAATAATTTTTGCAGGATATTGTCCAGGAGAAAGATATGGGTCGGGGGTGCATCAGCCCTGTAATGGTCAAGCTTAATTACTTTGGACAAAAGTTTCAGAGTGAGAAGAGAGGAAAGGAAAGAAGAAACAAGGAGGGAGAGAGCTGGCCCAAGAGAGGGCAAGATAGGTAAAGGGAGAGTAGAGGAAAAAGCAGGGAGCCAGAAGAGAGAGGAGGAACAAGAAAAGAGAGGATTGACTTTGTGTTGGAGAGTGAGGGTGAATTCTGCAAAAATCTCCTGGACACAGAGGACAAGAGCAGGCTCAGTTCCTGCTTAGAGGAAAGACTTAATTAAAAAATTTAAAACTGCTGAAAGTGCTGTTTTCTTGGCATAGTAGCTGCTTCAATATTAACAGCTCCTTTGAATTTTAAACACAACCTGTGTGTGTGTGTTTGTGTGTGTGTGTGTGTGTGTGTGTGTGTGTGTGTGTGTGCGCGCATGTTTGTGATTGCTGATGGGGGGACCCAGGGCATTGCACGTGCTAGGCAAGCCCTCTGCTTTGGAATTACAACCCAGCCCTAAATACACCTAAATACAGTCATGTGTCGCCAGTTCTGGGACTCTGAGAGGGCAAGTTCAAGCAGAAAAGCATGACAGAGAATGAGGTCTAAAATCTTGAGTAGAGAGCATGTAATCATTTCATCTTTTTGCTAACTGCTCACCCGTGGATCTCATTAGCGTGCTCTGCAGAGGAAAACTCCACTGCCCCCTTTGCTGCAGTAGATGTGAGAAGCTCCGTCCAGATCACTGTTCGAGCAAGAACTTGCTGCCTCAGTGCTTATGCCCCAGGATCCGGCAGTTTGCATTTTGCTCCCCCACGATCTGCCTCAGCTGCTGAGAATCATTTCAGCCAAGGTCGTGAGCTTCTTAAGGTAGCCCACTTTTAGTGGTTGGTCATGGTGAAGATGTAAGTAAGGTGCAACCACTCTCAGCTATAGCGGGTCTGTTCCAATGGGCCGTGACTCCAAAGCTCCCAGGTAGTTGTAGGAAGCTCTGTCCGCCTTCATCACAGGTGCATTTCTTCCTCTACCTGAGATGATCTTTCCTCTCCATCTGCCTACCTCCATCAGTGTAGATTTCTAATCAGTATCCTACACTCTCACTCCATCAGCCTCACTGTCTGCTTCTAGAGAGTCCAACATGCAACATGTGGTCCATGCACATGAAATAGACACCAACTGTGATACCTGCTACAGGCGAGGAAAAGCGTAGCTGATGCCATTCTTATTAAGAACCATAGCTTTTCCCTCAAGTCTTTTTAAACATTGGTGCATAATGATGGCATTCTTCTTGGAGAGCTGATGCATGCCCATACACATCTTAATTCTTTCTTTATCTCTTTTCCTCCCTTCCTTCTTGCTTCCCTCCATCTTTCGGCCTGCTTTCCTTTTGCAAAAGTCCTAACTATCTCCCTAATTTCTCTTATATTTTATTTTGCTTTTTATTTATATTTTGTTATTTTTCATATGAGAAACCACGTGATATTTAAGCTTGTGCATCTCATTTGTTTCACTCAATATATTATAGTCTCAAGATGCATCAGTTTTCCCATAAATGAGTCAAGTTTTCCATATGTATGGGTGAGTAGTGTTCTGTGTGCATAAATACCACGTGTTCTTTATCGATTCCTCTGGATGGACACGGAGGCTGCTTTTCAGATTCAGCTATTGAGTTGTTCTGCTATAAACATAGACCTGCAGATACTACTGTAATGTGATGTCTTTAGCTCTTTCAGGAAGATACCTAAAAGGAGAATAATTGAGTCAAATGGAATTTATAGTTTTAGTTTATTTTTATTTTTATTTTTTATTTTTTGCTCTGTGGATCGAACTTGGGACCTTGCCCTTATGGGGTAGGCAGTGGAAGCACTGAGCTAAATCCCCAGCCTCTAGTTTTAGTTCTCTGAAGGATTTTCATAATGGTTGTACTAGTTTACAATACCACCAACAATATAGAAGATTCTTTTTTCCCCCACAGCTTCAATAGCATTTGTTATTCTTTGGTTTCCTGATGATAGCCATTTATTCTGGAGTAATATGAAGTCTGAGTGTTGTTTTAATTTGCATTTCTCTAATGGTCAGAGATATTGAATCTTTTTTCATGTATTCCTTGGCCATTTGTACTTCTTCTTTTGAGAAATGTCTATTCATTTCAAATGCCTTTTATTGAGTCTTTTATTTTGGAAGGTCTAATTTTTTGAGTTCTTTATGTATTCTAGATGTTAGTCCTTTGACTCAAGACAAGCTGGGAAAAATATTTTTTCCCATTTTGTAGGTTGTATCTTCACTCTGTTGTTTCCTTTGTTGTGCTGATGCTCTTTAATTTGATATGATGCCATTTGTTGATTCCTGTTGGTATTTTGGCATGGGTATCTACAGTCCTTTGCATCTGTCTGAAGACCCAACCACTTCCATTAATTTGGGAGAGGAAAATGCAGTGTATCTTGCCTAGCACCAAGTTCTCTGGGAATTATCTGCAATATTGTTAATGACACAATGAAATTCCACATATGGGCATATGGAAAGAACCTATTAATCGCAAAAACTAATACTACTCTAGCAATAGCAAGTAAAGTGGAAGCCAATGAAACAATAATAGTTTCAAAGACAAACTGGATATTGTAATATTATAAGGATGAATAATGTACCACCCTTAACCATTTAAAAGAGATCTATAATTATAGTATAAACACGAAGAGAAAATATTGCATACAGTAGATACCTACTAATGCCTCAGAGATACCTCAACTAACAGTGGAACAATAATTCAACAGAAATAACAGAGAATTAACTATCTAAAGATTAATAAAGCTTAATAGTTATCCTAGTAAACATAGAGGGGGTGGAGAACAAGAGAATGAGAAAGGAAAATTTTGAAAAATTAAGCAATAGAAGATGTGAAAGAGGAGAGAACAGTGAGACAACAGATGCCATTCAAGAGTAAAAGGAGCTTAATGGTGTTAGATAAAGGTAAGCAAAATAATAAATAGAAGAAAAAAGAAAAATAAAAGAATAAATGTAAAGAAAAGGAGAAAGAGGGCAAAGGTAATTCCTCAAGCCCTCAAAGACCAGTGAAGAAGAAAGAGGTAGAGAGAAAGACACACACACACACACACACACACACACACACACACACACACACACACACACACTATGAGTCCAAATTTTTTTTCTCTGTATTTTTGAATGAATGGTTTCTTTCCAGGCCCCAGCAAGGCACGGTTTCCTCCACCTCGCTTTTTGGTGTGTGCGTTTGTCAGGTACTCCCTGTTCCTAACACCCCTCTGTCCATTCACCTCATGCTGCAGCAGCTGTCCAACCCGAGGTGTGTCCTTGCTCACATTTGGAGGTGGGCAAAGTAATCATCCCTCTGATCTGTGCTGGACTTAGGCAGCCGGGCAAGGGGTCAAGCAGAGTGCTATACTTAATGCCCACTTTCAGACCCACTCACTTCTGAGAGCCACAGAAGCCAAGCCAGCTTCTCACTTGTCTCCTTCCCAGGCTGTGCCTAAACTTCTCAAGTGGTTCATGTCTAGCAGGCACCTTCTCCATGATTGTCTCCGTGGCTTACTCTCACCTTGTCACTGTGGGAGGTTATACTGGGAACACTAAAATGACGTTTGTTTTAGTTGCCCAGTCAGTTTTTTTTTCTTTTTGGTTTTTTGAGACAGGGTCTCGCTATTCATTTCAGGCTAACCTTGAATGCACTCTGTAGCCAAAGGTGGCCTTGAACTCACAGCTACCTTCCCGCCTGAGTCTCCTATGTGCTGGGATTATGGGCCACTCAGTCTTCAGTAATCATTGTTTTCCCAAAATATCACTGAGTAAACACTCTCTGGCAACATAATGAGCACTGTACTGGGTTCCTTCTCCAACTGTTGCCTGCCATGTGGAAGGAGTTATGTTTAGAGTAAAATCCTACTCTATTTTAGAAGTTTACAATAGTCATGGACTATTGTAGTGCTCTTGCACTCTTTGTGCAGTACAGTGTGTCTCTCTGGAGCTTTTGATCCTGGAGCCTTACCTTGTGTCTGTGGAGACATCTTCCCCTCCCTGGAGTCAAGGTGAGCTTCCATACTGCCTCATTCTTTTCTGTTTTGCTGTCTGTTTCTCCAATTTCTTTGTAGCTTGTAATTTTCCTACCATTGTATTCCTGATTTCCAGAGGTCTACTTCAGTTTTGTTCTTTGCCAATTTGTTATTTTCCAGGTGTCTGGATTCCAGGCTCTGGAGAGGCTAAATTTTGCCGCTGACCACTACTCTGGCATTTTGGTTCTCATTAAGCCTTGAAGTATAACAGAAAATTAGTCATTTTCTGGGCCTGTGAGTTAACATCAAGAGGAATATTGGAATCTTCTGGAGCAAAACAACAACTGATTCAGTCATTTATCCTTTAAGGGTTGATTTAATATTACCTCCATACCATGTAGAATCTAGTAGTATAGATAAATAATTAAAACCTAATTTGATGGATACGCTTGGGCCTGTTTGTTAGGAAACAAACAGAACAGCTTTGCTGAGAGATGTTGGGAAAGAGAAATAATGAATATTTTCCTGTCGTGGAGAAGAGCTAGAAGAGCTCTTTGAGTGAGGAGGACGGAAAGCACAGAGGCACCAGGTCCAGGAAGCATGGCATGCTTGGGAATGGCAGAGAGACTGTGTAGTCAAAGTTGGTGAGGGAAGCAGGGGGTATGTGGGGAGCGAGAACGTGTGGCTAGGAATCTGTTGACTGTCATTTGGGGGATGGATTTTGTCATTTGTTCAGGACTTGGACTTTATCCAGCAGCCAATGGGCACTTTTGGAAGGGGAAACTGATGCTGTTATGTGTGTGTTGCTGTCGTGGACAGATATTAGGCTTTTCTTGAATAGTTCTGGATTCTGATGTTGTCATCCTGTGCATTAGTTTATACCTGTTGGGTGCTCAGTTCCCTAAAGAGAATGAGCACTTCAGGTGTTCATCACTTAGGAAAGTCAGGTCTCAGAGCAATTGAAGGAGGAATTCCTGTTTCTGTCTGGGTCTCTCATGGTCTTGGGGCTGAGTTTTAATGAGGGTCAACTTTAGACTACTTTAGACTACTTTAGAGTCCTGGGATGTTCGGGAGGGCAGAAGCAGGGCAAAACTAGAAGCGTGTAGACACTAAAGCCAAGTAAAATATCAACAGTGAGTCGGAATTCTGAATCAATTTCCATTTTTTGCCATCCCTGGGCTTTAGGGAAATCATGCATAACAACGTGTGTCTGCGCTGAACTGAAGGTGTCTCCCTGGTGTGCCAGCAAGTGACGTTAGGCAACACTGGAGTCCTCCAAGTGCTCCGGGCAGGCTGTCTGCTTCAATGTGACAGGATGCTTGGGGATATAAACAGATGTCCAGCCACATTCTGTGGTTTGCCTGGGTCTCAGGAGCCTTAGAAAGTCTATAAACTTATCCATAATTAGGTTCAGTGTAGTTACAGCTAGCAGACCAGTGAAAGGGTTAGAATTCAAGGAAGTGCGAGGAGAGGGCGTGGTTCGTGGATAGAGAAGAGTAAACTCTCAGGAAGTATAAGAGCGGGAGCTCTCCGCAGGATCTTTGGCAGGAAGGACATAAAAGTGTAAGCTGGGGGTAGACTTAGCAACAGGGCGAAATGTAGCGAAGGATCAGGAACACTGATATAGCACGAAGGTGTGCTTAAAACTCTTTTCACGACACTTCTCCTGGAGGCTCCTGTGCTCCTCTGGAAGGCACAGGCTAGAGGGTAGAAATGATAGGATCTTGGGTGGACCAGGGCTAGCCTGCAGAAAGACCTGGAGGAGGTACAGATCATCTGCAGCTAGGAAGATAAGTGCACCCCTAAGACTGGGAGGCAAGGAGTGGTAGAAGTTCAGTGGTGTCCTCAGAGCGACACTAAGGTTCGGCCCTGTGATGAGATGCTTTAGTGAAGACTGAAGGCACTGTCCGTGGTAGCAGTCACAGTACATTGTGGCGTTGGACCTAGGGGCTGTGGGAGGCAGAGGATCTTAGGATATTTCTGTGTCCATTTAGGCAGTGGTAAGACAATTTAGCGAGGCATACAGAAAACAAGGAAGAAAAAGGGGGAAAGGATTTGATTTGAAAAAAAAGGTTTTACATGTTGGAGCATGTTGTGGATTGTCTGGTACAGTATGTGAGTGAGAAAAACACCAGGCAGATGAGTAACGTGGATCTGAAGATCTTAAGAGATGTGGAATGCCCATCAATTGATGAGTAGATAAAGAAGCTGTTGGAAGGCTCAAGAAAAAAAAAAGAAAATAGAAGGAAGAAAATGGAAACAAAGCTTTTGTACATGGGGAGGGGAGGAGGCTCGATGAGGGGAATGGGATAAAAAATAAAATTTATTCATAACAAAGAGATGTGGGAGATGAACTCTTGTTGGAAATGGCTAAGATTAGAAGCCTGGAGAGTTTTCAAGAAATGATCAGAAGCAGTGGAATGCAGAAGATGCAGGCAATTATGAGATGCAAAAAGATATAAGATGCAAAAGTTACAGAAAAGGATGAGATCCAGGAGCCTGTGTCTGGAGGAAGTTTGGGACATTGTCTCCCAGAGATCTCCCTCTTTGCAGAGAGCAGATCATAAGGCTGTGGTCAGTAAGACCACAAGATGTGGCTTGGCAACTATTAAGCTGTGCTCACACAGAATGGTTGAGGAGAGTCTCTCAGAGCCCTGGAAGTATGAAGGTGAAGATACTGCCCTTGTTGCCGTATGTCCTCATGTATTGAAGCACAGGGGAAAGTCTCTTATGGACAAGGATGAAAGAGGAATGTCCAACCCTAAGAAGTAAATGCAGTTATTGACAAAAGGAAGAAGTAAACTTAGTGCAACCCAGTTCTCACTTGTTTTCTCTCCTGCCCATTCTGTACGTGTGACTCACAGCTATGTCTGAGAATCTAGGGCCTCGGTGTGTACTAGAGAGGGATGTACAGGTTGATGTTTCTCAGGTGACTTGGAACATGTAATACCATGTCTGAGAAATTCCTGCTTCAGATCTGCAATGGAACTATTGCTGAGGTTCAAGGTTTAAGTAATGTTATAGTAGTTGGTGAATCAAAGCAGCCACCTAGGGAAGGATGCTGTGCCCAGGCAGGAGCTACCTTTGAATGGTCACCTGTGTAGGCACACAGCACTGCTCAGTAGTGCTGCCCAAATGTCAGACTTCCTGCTTCTCCAGGTTGGCCCTCTAGTTTGGACATGCTCCTAGTGGAAGAGAAGGATCAGCTGCTCCTTTGTCCCAAGCCCTGCCTTGGATGTGCCATGCTTTTCAGGAATTTGGGGAAGTCTGGGCCCCTGGCTTTGCTCTTTCCACACCACACTTGGTCACATTCTCCAGCTGTGAGCCCGAGACTTGAGTTACTCCACACAAAGCCACAGCTGGGCGCAGGGCTGCCTTTCTTTGTATAAGGGTCCATTTTCCCTTTCCTTCAGATTTAAAGAAGTAAAACTCATGCCATATTTTTTTCTGTCTTATCATGCACATAATAAAGAGGAAAGCAGGATTTATTGAAGAACGTGAATATTTGTTGTTTCTAATGAGGAAAACAGAAGGTAAAGTAGCATAGTGAATTTTGGCTCTCTAAACAGCATTCACTTTTCTTGCAAATGATGTTTAACTATATCTGCACGAAAATAGAATTTATTAGTATTTTCTTGTTTTTTTTAATTAGGGCTTTGTTTTCTAACACAAATGGGACATCTGAATCTATTAATAACTAAAAATGTAAATGTTATCATTAGCATAAACTAAGGAAAACTGAAACTCTTATAAAAGACACTGCTTATGCAAGAGAGCTGCCTGATAAAAATCAATCAAAATAAGTCCAGAAGTGTTTCTTTTAGTTAAGAAAAAAAATAATGTAATTGGTAATTACAAAGCCAGAATAGCTACATTTTGAATAGTTGATTAGGGTTCAGTGGGTTTCTCTATAGTTTCTTGAAGAAGGAGGCTATTTAGTGGGTAAAGAAGACCTGAGATAAACAAATAGAATTAGGTAAATATATTTTTCTTATTTATATCTAGTGGGAAAATATCTCATCCTATCAGCCTCTCATATTACAAATTAGTTTCATGAAAAAACCAACTAATTTCAATATTTGCAAAAATTTCATGTTTTAGATAAATGCTTTCTTTCCCAAAGATCACAATTTTTTTCAATCTTCTCAATTTATTAACTGGAGGTAGAATGAAGTGAATTCTTGGAATTCTCTGGTATAATTTTAGTACAACTTGGTAAAATGTTCTTTTCTTGTATTTCTTTGAATACCTTTATTTATCCTGTAAATATTCACTGGACATCCACGATATTCTAGGCACTATCAGTGTTCTCAGCAAAAACCACAATGAAGTTTTCTGCAGAGTTAAGAGTGAAGATACTTTTTTCTCTCTCATAATCATACAAAGATATATTATCTGTTTCATGCTGAGTGTTTTTGTCATAAATGTATTTTCACTTATTACAAAAGAAAATAAATTTAATTCTCACCCGTAATAACAAATCCGGAGACAGCTTTTAAGGCTCTTGAGTTTGATGAGCGGTTGCTTGCCTTGCGGTGTGCCCTGCCCGGAAGGTGAGCAGTGCGCTTCCCCTTCTGTCTTCTCTTTCCCTACTACACTATTCCCATGCTGTGCTTTCTAGGGCCTTTGCTCAGCACTCTTACCCGACTCCAAGCAGGGAGACAGCCTTGTTGGTGAACAGGAATGCAGGGTTAGTTTAAGTATGTTGATCTGTCTATATTAGAAATTGATAGCAGATATGGCTGAGATCATGTTACCTGTGAATCACTGGAGGCCACCAAATGCTATTTTAGCTTTTTTTTTTTTTTTTAACTGAGAGAAGACTACTGAATCTAGTCAATCACATTCTGAGGGCAAATCAGACAATCAAGCCAACAGGCCAATGGGACAGTTGTTTTGTGGCTAACTGATGAAGGATGGACCTGCAGAAACAGCTCTGGAGAGGTGAAGTCTCTCCTTTAATCAGATTTTGCAGACCAGGAGTGAGAAAATATTGATAGTTCCTTAATATGCTCGCAAGTGAGTTGGGCTGAAATTTTTCATGTGTGTGTTTGTGTGTGTGTGTGTGTATGTGCGTGCATTGCCAGTGGTCTTTGTACTGAACTGCTGACTTCAACTTTCTCATCCACTTCCCACTTTCCTCCCTCCTTCTGTTTTTTCCTTCCTTTTTCTCATTTACTGACATCAATATTACCCCTATTTTTTGGAAGATGTAAAGGTCCTCTTTTGAGCTTTCTTCAGGGCTTAGACAGAAGTTAATGATGTTGTCCTCAAAGAAACTGAAGAGGTCAGCTCTGTGACTAGGAGCATGAGTTTGAAGTCAGGTGGATTCAGGTTCAAGTTTCCACCCCATCACTTGGTGTTCCACTTTTATCAATGGACTCATCCTCTTTAAAACATAAATAGTGATACCATTTACGTTTCAGTTTTTTTGGAAGAATTAAATGACAAAAAATATCATGGAACATGTTGGAAAACTTAGATGCATGTTTTTAAAACACTTTCAAATGAAGAACTAAGGTAAGATGCAAGTCCCATGAGTGTTCGAGGAAGTGTACCCTAGAAATGGATACAGAAGGGATCCTCCTGTTATTTACTGTTTGCAGATACTGAGGTACATAACCTATTCACTGTTGTATTCCCACTATTGAGCACTTTTCCCAAAACAAGAGTAGACATTCAGAAGTGCTTGCTTAATGTAAGGATGAATGAATGAATAAACGGATGATTTGAAATGAGAAGTACGTTGCTTTCCTATATCAAGACTGATTAGGGTTAAAACGAGTAACGAACACACATAAGAGCCCAATCTTCCTGCCATTCTGTTCAGCCAGGTGGAAGGTGGTGAAGACACTGTGTGAGGCGCAGTGGTAACATACTGTGAATGTTTCAATTAAAAAATTACCACAGGAAGAGAAGCGCTGCCACTGATGTCCCTCCAAACGCCTCTCCCTCTCGTTGCACGTACCTCTTCCATCGTTCTTTCCACTTTCTAAAGTAGTTATGAAGCCCTCTTTCATGACTCTTTAGTGGCCACTGCCTCAATATTCTGAATAGATTCTAAATGTTTCCCTCTCATGATCATTTTGACTTTAGGGAAGACTCAGAAGTCACACAGCAGCAGATCTGGAGAGTAAGTGAATGAAGCCACACTGTGAAGTTTTTCTGAGAGCCTGCCTTTGTATCGGATGGCACTGACGCTGTCTTTATCACGACTCAAGAAGACACTCATAAAAGAGGCCTTCCAGAACTGCTTCAGAAAGAGGCACGAATGATAGGGTTACTGTGTGGTGGAAGCCAGGGGAAGTGTTCTGGGGAGGGTTCATGGTAATGTGTCTTTTACTGCAATAGAAATTTTAATACAGGTCTTCACTCTATGGTTTGATTGACCCATGAAGATCCCTTGAACTTAGCATAGAGAAGAAGTCAGAAGTTGGGGTTAAGGAGATGATATTTCTTTTTCATGTTTATTCATTTTTAATTAGAAGATAAAAGTCATTTACCACATTCACATTGGAATGATTGATATCAGAGGAAGTTGTGTTGGTCATAATCTAAAGCTCATTTACGTAAACCATGGCAACTGTGCCATTATTTCTTTTAAGCCCAGAGAGGCAAATGTCCCAAACTCTTTTCATTTAAATATATATTTTTACTTTTAATTGACATAATTATTACACATAGTTATTAGATCCAGTGTAACATGTCAATACATGCATATAATATGTAACGATCAAGGTAATTGGCATAATCAGCACCTCTAACACCTATCATTTTTTGTGTTGTGAGTATTCAAATCCTCTTTACTAGTTACTTTGAAATACTGAATTAATAACTGTCAGCCACAGTTTTAGTACCATGTTATGAAACATTAGCCTATAAAACATTCCTCCTATCCAGCCGCACCCTTGTTTTCATTTACTACCTTTCCTCTATCCTTCCTTCATCACACCACTCCCCAGCTCTGGTAACCATTATCCTATTCTCTACTTTTCTGAGATCAGCTTTTCAGTTTCCACATATAAATGAGAACATGTGACATTTATCTTTATGTACCTTGCTCATTTCACTTAAACTCATGTCCTTCAATTCCATCCAATTCAAAATTCTACAGATGCCTGAATTTCATTCTTTTATCATAGGATAATATTTCATTGTGTATATACGCCACATTTTCTTGATTCATTCATTGGCTGATGGACACCTAGGTTGATTCTCTATCTTATCTATTGTTGATAATGCTGCAGTAAATATCAGAGTACAGATGTATCTTCATTAGAATGATTTGCTTTCTTTCGGATATGCATCTAGTAATGAGACTGCTGGATTCTATGGTAGGTCTATTTCTAGTTTTTTTTTTTTTAACCAACCTCCATATTGTTCTCCCAAATGGCTAAAATAATTTATATTCCCACCAACTGTGTAAGAGAATTCCCCTTTCTCTACCTCTTCACCAGAATTCCTTTTTCTTTTTTTGTGTGTTTCTGATAGTAGCCATTCTAATGGGAGTGAGGTGATATTGTGGCTTTGATTTACATTTCACTGATGATTAGTGAGGTTGAACATTGCTTCATATATTTCTGGTCATTTGTATATCCTCCTCTGAGTACTGCCTATTCAGGTCTTTTGCGTATGTTTGAATGGGTTTATTCATTTTTGGTTTTGGTGGTTGAGTTGATTTCCTTATATATTATGGAAAATAATCATTTATTGGAAAGGCAGTTTACAAATTATTTCTCCCATTTCTTAGGTGGTCTCTTCACTCTGTTGTTTTCTTTGCTTTCCAGAAGCTTTTTAGCTTAATGTAATCCTACATGTCAATTTTTACTTATGTTGCCTATGTTTTGGAGTCATATTTTAAAAATCTTGATCTTGCCTGATATTTTGAGATCCTCTGTTTTCTCCTAGTAATTTCATAGTTTTGAAACTTAAAGGTAAATCTTTCAATCGTTGTGAGTTGATTTTTATACATAATGAGAGATAAAGTCTAATTCCTTTCCTCCACATGTGGATCTATTATTTTTAACATTTTATTTCATTCAGTTATTGGACTATCTTGCATTCAGTTAACTGTTTGACAAGTCCTAGTCCATTAAAATTAGAATCAGACATTTAAAAAATAAACATGGTAAATCAGTGACAGAAACTAATTCACAGTTGGTACCAGTTATGTCTATTTTTTCCCTAAATTCACAACTGAGTTTGAAGGATAGAATTAGTTGAAAGAGACTAGTACACTAAATCTTTTTTATGAAATTCATTTGAATTGTGGCTTTAGGTATTTTTACTGATCTTGGTTTCCTAATTTTAAAATCAGAATAATATTAGAAAGATATGAGAATTGGAGGTAATAGGTTTAGAAATAGGCCTTGGTAAGTACTCAGTAAAATACAAAGTACTCAGTAAAATATCAATCATTAATATTTGTACCACAAAAGAGATGTAAGAAAGATGTCATTCTAAATAGAAGGGCCTTGAGGTATTTGGGGAAATGCAATATTATTATCAATATGAAAAGTCTTTTTAATCTATTAAATGCTACTGGCTTACCCAGAATGACTATGGAATATTTTAATTAATCTGCTTCCTTGGGGTAGCCAGAAAATAAATTTTGATTTAATTCTCACTGCTGAAAATATCCCTCAAATCAAATCATCTTCTTTGTTTTTAAGTGTCTAGTGTAGCATTCATAATTGAATCAGTTTTGATAATTGCTGTGTCACTGTGTTATTCAGAACCAAGAATTTTCATTGTACAATACTATAAGCACTGCTTATTGAAGATAAGCAGAAAGAATAATTTAGACACTGAGGACCTGTTTGAGAGGTTGTTTTATTGTTCTTTTTTTTTCTTGTCCTTTACTTTTAGCATAAACCATTGTTCCTTTCCTTCCTGGTATTCACCTTGAAGGCTATTGTTGGAGAATAGTCTTGTGCAATAACATCTGATATCGGTCTTAGAGAATTATCTTCTATTTGAAAATTTAAAATTCTATCCCTAGATAAAAAGTAGAAACAAGAAGGACTGGTCCTTAGATATATAGCAGCACTTTGGGATACATTCTAGTGAGAACAAAGAGAGAGAGCTGAGTCGCCTGCTATTCTAAGATGTGCACTTTGGACACTACTGGGAGGCCTTTATTTATACTCCAAACAGTAAAACAGTCACTTTTATAATACCACTTGCCTTAATATGTTCATATGAAAATGAAATGTGCTAACATTTTTAAAAGTACAAAAGGGCTGGGCCCTTGTTTATCTTATTTATTAATCTATCCCAGAAGCCTAAGAGAGTCCTTAAGGAATACACATTGAGGAGATGGATAAATGTTATTCTTCTTTTTCTTGCTGCCTGAAGCATCATAGCACTTTTACTATACCTTTCTGATGGCATTTATCATATCCTATCTTCTAGTGCAACTAATCTTATAAACTCTTTCCATATACAGTAAACTGCATGAGCACGAGGCTGCCTCATGTCTCTTACAACTATGTTTCCCAAGAGAGAACGGTATCTGGCATAGCTCAGAGAATATGTGTCCAGTGAATGCAAGTTGTTAGTAAACCTAGTTACATAAATAGTATACACAATTAATGTTCAGCATGTTGTCTCCCCTAAATGGCCTTGATAAGTTACAGAAGTACTCTATCCCAAATTGTCCAGTTTATTTAGCATAAAAACATTTTGTGACCACGTCTTATATTTTTGTTTCAACATTATTGGATAGCACTGCTTTATTTTTCAACTCTGAACATATACTGTACTGGTCTAATGACACATAAAGCTCCATAAATATGTAAGTCCTAATATGAAGGTCCTATATAAGTTGAAAATTGTTCTGTGCCACTAAGGTTGTGTAAAGTATTTTCCTGTGCCATTGTGTTTAAGAGTTCTACCTAACCTCTCTTCCAACCAGTTCAGTATTTCTGCTTTCACATTGAGATCTTTGATCCATTTCTATTTTAGTTTAGTGCATGCTGAGAAATATGGGTCTACTTTTGATCTGTGGCAAAATGAAACCCAGTTTTTCCAGCAACATTTATTAAAGAGGATGTATTTTCTCCAGTGAGGGTGTTTAGTTCCTTTGTCAAAGATGAGGTGGCTGAGATGTCTGGAGTTGTTTCTGCATCTTCTAATCTGTTCCATTGATCCCCCAGTCTGTTTATTTGCCAGTACTATGCTGTTTTTATCATGGTAGCTTTGTAGTATAGTTTCAGGTTGGGGACTGTGATACCCTCTGCCTTGTCTTTGTTGCCTAGAATTGCAGCTCTAGGTGTCTTCTGGTTCCGAAAGAATTTTTGGATTGTTTTCTCGAGTTCTGTAAAGTATGCTGTTGGAATTTCAATTGGGACTGCACTGAATCTATATAGCAGTTTTGGAAGTAAGGCCATTTTTGCTATATTGGTTCTTTCTACCCAAAAATAAGGAATCTCTTTCCATTTTCTGATACCTCTTTGATCTCCTTTTGCTGTAGTTTTCAAAATAGAGGTCTTTTACTTCATCTGTTAGATTTGGATGCTACTGTGAAAGGAATTGTTTCTCCATTTCTCTCTCAGTGAGTCTATTATTCATGTACAAGAAGGCCACTCTACTGATTTGGGTTATTAAGTCTAGAAGTCTTTTGGAAGAGTTGTGGGGGTCTTCTATATGGAGGATCATGTCATCCACAAATAATGACAGTTTAACTTCTTCATTTTTCTGTCTTTATTTCTTTCTCTTGTCTAAATGTGTGGCTAATGTTTCCAGAACTATATTGAACAGGAGTGGCGATAGTGGGCATCCCAACTGGCATCTCATCTTATTGAACAACTGCGTAGCAAGAGAAACCACCAACAGAATGAAGAGACAATCTACAATATGGGAAAAAACTTTCAAGAGCTGTTCCTCAAACAAAGGTCTACTATCTAGAATATACAAAGAAGTTTAAAAAATCAGACCACCCCCCAAATTTAAAGACCCAATAAAAAATGGGCATCTGAAATGAACAGACATTTTCAGACAAAGAAGAAGAAATAGCAAATAAACATATGAAAAAAATGGTCAGGATCACTGGTCATTGAAATGAAAACCATGCTGAGATTCTACCTCCCTCCAGAAAGTATGGCTGCTGTCAAGAAATCAATGAATAACAAATGCTGGAGGGGTTGTGGGGAGAAAGGATCATTTCCCCAGTCTTGGTGGGAGTGCAGACTGCGGCAAGCACTGTGGAAATCAGTATGGAGATGCCTCAAAAAACTAAGGTTAGAAGTCCCTTTTGACCCAGCTATTCCTCCCCTGGATATCTTCCCAAAATAATTGAAAGAATCATACCATGGTGATAATATGTGCACCGTTTATAGTGGCACAATTTGTAATAGCTAAAGCTCTGAAACAGCCCAATTGCCCATCAACTAGAGACTGGATAAAAAAGATGTGTGGGTTTTTTTGTTTTTTGTTTTTGTTTTTGTACTGGGGATCCAACTCAGGTCCTTGCACTTGCAAGGCAGGCCGTGGAACCGCTGAGCTAAATCCCCTGCCCTGGGTTTTTAAAAAATATAAAATGGAGTACTACTCAACTATGAATTATAAACTAAAGACATTTATAGAAATGATAGAATGATAAACTAGAGACATTAATAGCTAAATGGATGCATATTGAGGCCATACTCTTAAGTCAAATAAATAGGACACATGTGTGTAAATATATTGTCTCTCTGGTGTGAGAAAATGAAAGTGTAAATGAGGACCAAATTGTATAATAGATAATGTGAAATAGGAAGCAAAGGTTCAAAGGGGAAGGGTTCAAAGTGGGGAGGGCAGAAAGAAGGGAAAGAAAAATATGAGAAAAGAAGGAAAAAGCAGAAACAAAGCTTTTGTAAATGGGGGAGTGCAGGGGTGGAAGGAAGGTAAAGAGAATGGGAAAAAACAAGAACTAAGATATATCGTGTGCAGACACAAATTCCCAATGATGAGTGTGATCATGATGTGTTCTTAAAATGTACCAATAAAGTTTCTTTAAAAAAGAAAGAAAACAATTCTAAGTAGTGCAGTTCTTCTCTGGTTGCAGAACTAGTCAATACAAGGCTCAGTGGGAAAGATAGGGAAATTGGCTTTGTGTCCTCACTTTTAGCCTTTGTGAGGTGGTTGTAATTCACTGTTCACCAGGTTTCCTGAGGATACACTGCATCAACTGATGCAGTTAGAAAGCAGCTGATTTGTGTCTCCTGGGATTCAGGCTTTCACATCTTGTCACTGCTTCTAAAATCTCCCTCCTGCCTCCTAAAGAAATAGTGTGTTAATATTATGATTTTATTAATTCATGTAATCCTGTTTCCCTTAGACCTTTTTTATTATGTGATTGCATCTGCTGACTTAGCTTTTTCATGCTAGCCATTAGTTTCTCCCCCAAGCGTCTGGCTTTTAAAAATATAATGAATCTCTCTAGCTAATTGAATAAAATATATATGGCTGTGCTAGTATTCAAGCATGTTGGGCATAGACACTCAGTGTTAGTAGACTTACTCAGCTTCTTCAATACTCTGTTAATTATTACAATGGCTTGACAAGTCTCCCAGTTGTTATGTAATCATCAATCTTCCTCTGTATAAACAATTTGGGCAGGACATAGATTCTAAGAATGAAGGCTTTGATACCCTAGAAAATACTATATAATTTAACTCATCAATTTTCAGTTGTAAAACTGTTTTGCATGGTGATGATCATTAAAGACGAAGAAGAAACAATACATGTAAAATATCTAGTCTTCAGGTGGATTTGGTTCTGTTTTATATCATCTCCACAAACTAAAGATTAATGGCTTAGAAAGCATTATTTTAAAATATTAACTCACAATTTACAATCTAATTATAAATAGAAGTGACTATTTTTATCTAATGTAATGCAGTTTTTGAGTAGAAAATGAATAATATATGATAGTTATCAATACATACTTGAAAATATCTACCTTGGCATTAGAGACCAAATAATCTTAAAAAAAGGTCGCTGTTCTTCAAAGGTAAGGACTGAATTCATAACTTTGACACTGACTAAAAATTGTCCATTCAAAATAGTAGCATAGGTAGGGATCAAAAAGGCAATGTAGGTATATAGGTCTAGTAGATAGAGATATAGTCATCACTTCAAGAAATTAAAAAAACAGCTTGAAGTCAGAGTGAGAACATTAAAAGCGAATTAGCTATTAGTAGGATGTACTCTCCAATTAACACAGTGTCTTAATAATAGTGTACTTGAATACTTATTACAATGTGTGGTAAAGTTTTTATATGTTTATCTTCCCCCATTAAATGAGTGTACCTTGTTTACAGGAATAATATTTGACACTGTATTTGTAACACCCAACTAATGCCTAGAATTGGGCAATTTTACATTAATTTTTAAAAAGTTAATTAATTTTATTGGTACATTTAAGGTACACAGTGTAGTGACATTCATCTTCAGAAATTTGCACCTTTACATAATCCATCTTTTCTTATTTTTTCCCCATTCCCCCATCCCCTTCAACCCCTGCACCCCTTCCTAAAAAAGACTTTGTTTCCATTTTTTCTTTCTTTTTTTTTTTTTTCTTTTTTACCAGGGATTGAACTCAGGTCATTGTGCTTGCAAGGCAGGCCACCGAACCGCTGAGCTATATCTCCAGCCCTTGTTTCCATTTTTTCTTTTTCTCATGTTAATTCCATTCCCGTCTTTCTTTTCCCCTTCCCCTCTAACTCCCCCTTTCGCTTTGCACCTTTTTATCCTATTTCAAATTATCTATTATTTCTTCTAGTCCTTATTTACACCTTCAGTTTCTCACACTAGAGAAACTATTCAGTATTTACACATATGTGTCCTATTTATTTCACTTAAGAGTATTTCCTCAATGTGTATCCATTTAGCTACAAATGTCTCTAGTATTTCATTCTTTATGGCTGAGTAGTACTCCATTTTATTAAAGAAAAACATTTTCTTTATCCAGTCTCCTGTTGATGGGCAGATGGACTGCTTCCAAGTTTTAGCTATCACAAATTGTGCTGTAATGAACATGGGTGCACATATATCATTGTGGTATGATTCTTTTAATATTTTGGGAAAGACTCCCAGCAGGGGGATAGCAGGATATAATGGGACCTCCAATCCCAGTTCTTTAAGGTATCTCCATACTGACTTCCACAGTGGTTGCACCAGTCTACACTCCCCCCAGCTGTGGAGCAGGGTTCTTCTTTCCCCACAGCCCACCAGCATTTGTCATTGGTTGATTTCATGACAGCAGCCATTCTTTGTGGGGTGAGGTGGAATCTCAGCGTTGTTTCCATCTGTATCTCACAAATGACCAGTGACGTGGAACTTTTTTCATATGTTTATTTACTATTTCTACTTCTTTGTCTGAGAAATATCTGTTTATTTCAGATGCCCATTTTTTGGTAGGGTATTTAATTTGAGAGGTCTGATTTTTTAAAGTTCTTTATATATTCTAGATGGTAGAGCTTTGTCTGAGGAAGAGCTGGTGACAAGTTTTTGTGGGGTGTCTCTTCACACTATTGGTTGTTTCTCTTGCTGTGCAGAGGCTTTTTAAAAAGAAGAGATCCTACTTGTTGATTGTTTGTGCTAGTTCATGGGAGACTGAACTTTTGTTCATAAAATCTTTTCCTACACCAATGTCTTTAAGAGTTCTACCTAACCTCTTTTCCAGCTGGTTTAGTGTTTCTGTTTTAATATTTAGATATTTAATCCATTTAAATTTTAGTTTAGTGAAAGGTGAGCGATATAGGTCTAGTTTTAATCTTTGGCAAATCGAAACCCAGTTTTTCCAGCATCATTTATTAAAAAGGCTCTCTTTCCTCCAGTGAGGGTGTTTGGCTCCTTTGTTGAAGATGAGGTGGCTCAGTGTGCCTGGACTTGTTTCTGCATCTTATACTCTGTTCTACTGGTCCTCAGGTGTGTTTCTTTGCCAGTACCATGTTGTTTGTATCACAGTAAATTTGTAGTATAGTTTCAAGTTGGGGATTGTGATACCCTCTGGAGTTGGGGCGGGGCGGGGCCCTAGCCGGGACCTGATTTCAGCCGTGCCACTCTGGTCCACACAACTGCTCCCCAGTGTGTGTGTGCGCACTTACCGATGGTATGGTGGAACGCCTACATTAATTTTTAAAAATGAGATTCTTATATAGTCATAATTAAATGAACAAATTAAATATAATATGTAAGGTATATTGATAATAATTTATAGCTCTATTAAGTGGGAAATAAAATTAGGAATTGAGAAATAATCAGTGCACAAAATTTAACATTTGACAGGATCTTTTAAAGTATGGATTCATTTCAGAGTAACTTATATTTAAAAATTAATTTTACACCAGACACACTGTGTACATTACTTTAAGAAAAGAAAAAGATAATTTAAGAAATGATTTAAGAAAAGACATAACCGCGTGAGCTCCCGGCCTGCGCGGGAGCTCCCGGCCTGCGCGACAACAGACCCAGGAAGGACCCAAGGACCCCAGAGGGGGTTTTTCTCAGCTGCCTGCCTACCTGCCTGTCTGTGATCACCCGGCGGCGTGCGCGTGAGCTCCCGGCCAGCGCGGGAGCTCCCGGCCTGCGCGACAACAGACCCAGGAAGGACCCAAGGACCCCAGAGGGGGTTTTTTTCAGCTGCCTGCCTACCTGCCTGTCTGCGATCACCCGGCGGCGTGCGCGTGAGCTCCCGGCC
>NW_022900945.1:7191843-7228028 GCF_012274545.1 Fukomys damarensis
AAAAAAAAAAAAAAAAAAAAAAAAAAAAAAAAAAAAAAAAAAAGAAAAGACATAACCAAGTTCAGATCAAATGCTGGCCAAAATGCTGATCAATAGTACACAGTGTGTATGGTATGTAAAATTAGGTAATATTATCTCAATTTTGCTTAATTTGACAAATTATAGTTAACATGTTTTCATGTACTTACTTTCCATCTGTAATTATTTTGTGAGGTATCCAAATATGTATATGCATAAGTGTAGAGATGGGATTTGGGGGGGAGTTGCGGCAGATTCTCGCTGCATATATATTTTATAATAAATTTATCCTAGCAAAACTGAGGTTTTGATTAGAATTATTTTGTACCTATAGACTCAAAATGGGGAAGACTCTACATCAATAATGTTAGTGTTGCAGTCAATGAACATGAATATCCCTCTACTGAAATATTCTCATTTTTCATTTTGAAATAAAGTCTTTGTAGACAGGGAGGGAGGGATTGAAAGGAGGGCAGGGGAATGAGGAAAAAATAAGAACCAAGATTGATTATATAAAGGTACAAATTTCAGCAATGAATGTCCTTATATTGTATACATGATAGGTACCAATAAAATTAATAAAAATATTATTTATTTCTTTAAAAAGTTAATTTTATTAGTACATTTTAAGTATACAATATAATAGAGTAACTTCTAAGAATAATATCAAGAAACTTGAAAAGCTAGAAGACCGCATAACTATTTGGAAAAAAGTTAAGCTGATATTCTAACTCGCAAGTGTCTTAATCTCAGGGCTTCCAAGTTTTTCTATTTCATGGGCTTTAAGATTAATTTTAAGGTTGGGCCAGGTATTTGGCTCAGTGGTTCCGCCGCCTGTCTCCTAAGCGCAAGGGCCTGAGTTTGATCCCTGCTACCAAAAAAAAAAAAAAAAAAAAAAAAAAAAAAAAAAATTAAAAAAAAAAAAAAGAGTAATTTAAAGTAGATTTAAAAATAATGACACTACTTTCTATATTATTTAGAACCTAGTTTGGTCTAGATCCTATCCTGTCCACCATCTTTAGCAGATTTACTACTGTTGAGAGTGGCTGAGTCAGGCATTGTATTTACATTCCAGCAAGTAGGATTGATGAAGAGTATCTCTTTTTCCATTAAAGAAATTTCTTGGAATTTGTACACCTAAGTTCAACATACATGTCATTGGCTGAGTTCCCTTTTTGTTAATGAGGAAGAAGATGGGGTATATGTGGAGGGTCAACCAGCAGTTCCTGTGAGACACACACATAATGTAGCAGCAAAGGGATATTTTGTAAGCTTGCCTTCCTGTCAGGACCTGGATATGTGGTGGATGCCCTGCCAGTTGCATGCACCCCTGTGAAGCTTTGATTCCACCCAGTGTTAGATAGGACATAGGCAGGGATCAGAGTGTGCCCTTGCTGGGACAGGTGGCCGCTGAGGCTGGGTTCTGAAGTCAGCGACTGGTGGTAGCAACTTCTTGACCCCACGTTTCCGGTTGTGGTCAGGTGAATACATCTAAGGGTGTTTCATATGTGTCTCTGCCACTGTGGTTTTGGAGCTGGCATCGGTGGGCACAGCTTTAAGATTCAGTGACACCGTGATTATGGCAGAGACAGCAGCGCCAACAGCTATCAATTCTGTGCTGTGTGTCTGGGAGCCAGAGAGCTTTAAATTCAGCTTCTGCTGATATTCATTCAGCCTAAAACACTGAGCATTACTGGTAAGAGTTGAAGCTCTCTGCCTCCCTTCCTAGTCTGTCCTCCCTACAACCCATTTCCTCTATACAGTGATAATCACTGTCTTCTATTTGCTATCTATCATTTTTATTTATACATATTTTTTAGCCCATGGATCTCTATATATACACATGGTATTGTTTTGCATGGTTTTACTTACATTTGATGATAATCTTCAAGAATTTTCCTCTAGCTTTGTTCCTATCACATCATGTTTATGAGAGTCATCCACACTCACTCATGTATCTTTGGTTTGCATTCACTGTTGCATAGCATTATATAATTTTGATATAATGTATTTATGTCATGGTAATGAACAAAGTTAGCTTCCAGTTTTTACTATTATAAACAATATCATTAAGAAGTCGCCTTTAAAAATGTTTACGTATTTATACCACCAAGAGTATATACATGCAATACACTAAGAGAGAGATTTGATGGATTAGAGTGTTTACATCTGGAAATTCATTAGTTACTGACAAGTTTTTCTACCTGGTATACAAGTGTTGCTTTTCATCCACAGCTTTGGCAATATTCAATATTGTTGTAGTCCTCAATTTTGCTGATACAATAGGTGTAAAAATTATTTTACTGTGCTTTCTCTGGTTACCAGTAAGATAAATCATCTTTAATAGGCTATTTGGGAAAACCCTTGATATATTTCTCATTTATATCCTTCTCCCTAATTTTTATTGGAATGATCAATAGGAATACTTTTTTCTCATCTGGTTAATTATTCTTTTTCTGTTATATGTATTACACATATCTCTTGCCAAGTCTAGGACTTTCCCTGTCACTTTTAAAATGTTGATTTTTGGCTTATAGAAGTCTTAAAATTATAATGTTATTGAAATTATCATTAACATTTTCTATGATCAGTGTCGGTTTACGAAGTTTTCTCTTAAAGTTACAAGGAAGCCCTCCATATTACATTGCAAAAGTGTTTATCATTTTGCCTATTTTACTAAGGTGGTAAATCATTTGGTGCAGTCAGACAAGCAGAACCACTAAGAATGATGTAAAATAAGGGATTCACTTCTCAGTGACCTTCTGCACTATGAGATCTGGTAAAACGATCTTAATCCTGCAGTCTCTTTTGTATGTGGTGCAGAGCTTAATGTCAGGGCAGGCAGTAAAGAAGGAAGGATGATAAGGGGGAAAAAATGAGAACCAAGACCTGTCATGTAGAGGTACAAGATCCCAATGATGCATGTAACTGTACTGTGTACCTAAAACGTACCAATAAACTCAATGAGAAAAAGAAGGAAAGATGAGAGAGTTGGCATAACTAGGGCTCTGAGGAACAAGCTACAAGCTGACTTTGTTTCTCATTGGGTCCACATTGGCTTCCAACCATCCCACGCCACCGGTTCTGCACTTCTCTTCCATTGGACTCCAGCAGGACCTGACCACGACTGGATAAAGGTAAAGGAAGATGTCCCTTGAGAGTTGGAGGAGCTATGAACTCGCTGCTGCCTATGTTAATGTCAGCCATAGATTGGAAAAATGTGCATAAACCATAAGCAAACCTAATCTGTGTTGACCTTCGGACAGTAAATATGTCTGCTATGCTCTTCTACTTTCCATATTTCAAGCGAGTTTCTCTGACATAGGAAACATTTTCAAATTAATTTAAAATAGAGTCCATCTTTATGATGCTAATTGAAAATACTATATTAAACAGATTTGGACATCAGTAGTATTTGGCTAGTTTGCAATTGTTAAGTTATTTGCTACTAAAAATACGACATGTTTTATGAACTGCATGTTGCTTGAAATTTGGACTTGTTAAATTGTTCATTGTTCACACAGTACATCCTTTTAAATGTTAAGCATGACTTTGAAAATGTGGCATACTGACCCCCTTTTTATCTAGAGATGCAATTAAAAATAATGGCCTAAATATCCAAATAGTAGAGGGTGTTGGCAGTATGACTTGAAGTCTATTCGTTTGACCTTTTTTTGTGGCTTGCAGGCATGCAGTTTGTTTTTTAATGGATGGTAAGTTTAAGATCTACAGTCATGTCATTTCCCCCCCTGACAATTAGTAAGATAAAGAAGGAGAACTCTTTCACAGAGAGAGATTTCAACTAGGCTACTATCACAGATCAATAACATCTAGTGTCTCTCGAAAGTAAATATGCTCTCAACCCTCCTCTAGGGATTGAGGAATGATCAACTTTGTATAAACAGGATTTTTATTTGATGAGTAGACAATAGATGAAGAAAAGTCATACCATGGTTCTTCACAGGCTGATTCCAGGGTTTGGGAATGATGTACATACATAATTAATTAAGACCAGAGAGAGGAGAGGATTTTGACTGTATTCACCATAAAGAAATGATAAAAGTTGAAATTGAAGTGCATGTAATTACCCTAATTTTGTTATCACCAAGGTATTCAAGAATCCAAATGTCACATTGTACTGTATGTACAATTAGATGTCAATCAAAAAAGATAAAAGAGAATGAAAGAAAAGGCAAGGAAAGAGTAGGCTACTTAAGTATTCTGTAAGCTTCTAATCCTGTGAAGCATTCTTACTGAACACTTCTGTTCTCAACTTAAATACGAGAACTTTCTCTCTTCTCCCAGTTTAAGTGGCCCCGTTTATATTTTCATGGTATCTTTTCCATCCTTTAGTTACCATGTTTTCAGTTTGAAAAGAAGGTATTTGTTTCATTTCTGATCATTGGGTAAGTGTTAGCTCCCGAGCAGCAAACACGTATCCATTTTTTCCCCATACTGTGATTCTAGAGACCAGCACAGTGGCCACTTAATAAATACAGAAAAAGAAAAAATAACCACTGCTATTCCTTGAGGTATAACTTTGAAACTGCCTTTAATTACAGGAACACAAAAACTTGGGTCAACACAGGCACAAGAGGGATTTCATGGATGTACACGGGAGGCTCCTAGAACCAAAGTAGTGTGAGGTAGCACCGTATTTGTGGAAATGTAGAATGCAGCTGGGCATGGTGAGGCACACCTGTAATCCCAGCACTTGGGAGGCTGAGACAGGAGAAGGCTGTGAAGTCAAGGCCAGCCAGAACTAATAGAACAGAACAAAACAAAACAGAAGCTGGACACCAATAGACAGGCACTACTCTCAAGTAAGCCACCATTTTTAGTCTGCCTGTTACAGTGTACAAGATTAAAATTCCAGGGAGAACGTAGGAAAAATTTTTGTCTTTGAGAAATTCAGTGAATCAAAGAGAGAAGTTCAATCTCTCTCTGTCCCCTGCTCTGCTTTTCCTCTAGTTTTTTTGTATTCATTAGCAGGCTTAACACTTCTGCTTTTTAGTCCTTCTTTTAGAATGGAGTTACTGTTTGTTGTAATTTCCTTTCAGCCAAAAGGACTTCCTTGAATTTTTATTTTAGGCTAGGTTTGCCAGTAACTAATCATATCACTTTTGTTTATCTAGCAATGTGTTATTTTAATCCCCATTGCCTCCCATTCTGTTTCTGAGAATGAGTTGAGTCTTCAGTCATGTTCTCTGGCATTTGAATGTTTTCTTCTTTTTGCTTTCTGTGTTTCTTTCTTTGTGTTCGAGTCTATATTGTGTCTAGGTATATAACTCTGTGGTTATTCTTTTTGAGGCTCATTAAACTTGTACTGTCTGGAGATTAATAATTTTTATTAAATGTAAGAAATTTTCTGCCATTAACTTTTCTGTTTCCCTGTCGTTTTACCTCTCTTTTCCTCCAGGGACTACCATTACCCGTATTTCATGTTTGGTATTATCCCGTAGTTCTCAAAGGTTCTGCTCATTTTTTTCTACCTTTTCCTCTTGTGTCTTCTTCTCATTCCATAATTGCAATCTCTCTTTTTTTGTGTTTACTTATCTTTTTTCTTTCACCTTAAACCTGCTGCTGAATCCACTTAGGATAATTTTCATTCCTATTAGTGCAGTTTACAAATATTAGAATTTTCCTTAAAATCATTTCTATTTTTCTACTGAGATTTACTCTTTTTTGAGTCATGGTTGCCATTTTTCCTTAATTTCTTCAACATATATTTTTTAATGTTTCTGAATGCATTATGATAGCTGTTTTGAAAACTGTGTTTATGAATGTGATATAAAGTCCACTCAGAAACAATTTCTGGTGATGGATTTTTTTTTCCCCGAGTGTCAGTATATTTTCCTACTTCCTTGCACGTCATATATTTTTAGTTGAAACTGGACATTTTTGCTGTGCATTATAGTAAATTTGGATTTTTTAGAGTGCTATTGTTTTTCATTTCTTTTCATTTTAATAACTCACTTGGATCTAGACTGTGGAATTTGTCAGTTTTTAACTTTAATTTAATTTTTAGCCTGACTGTCTGAAATTTCCCCGTGTCTGTGTATCCTAGCTGTCAGCCATGGATCTGGGCAGGGGTTACGCTCAGTACCCCTGGCAGTTGGTCTGTGGGTGGATAGTGATTATACTCAGTACCCCTGGGAGTAGGTCTGTGGGTGGGCAGTGGTTATACTCAGTACCTCTGGCAGTTGGTTCATGGATGGAGGATGATTATACTCAGTACTCCTGGCAGTTGGTCTGTGAGTGGATAGTGATTATACTCAGTACTCCTGGCAGTTGGTCTGTGAGTGGATATAGTGATTATACTCAGTACCCTTGGCAGTTGGTCTGTGGGTGGGTTGCAGGGTACATTTGGAAGTTGCTGCTAATTCTCAAGTGTGCCTTGGCTTTTACTTTATTCTGGCCTCCCTCAGGTCTCCTCTGTAAGTGCACAGCTTACGTACCCTTCTGTGGTTCCCTCATGTTCCTGACCTCACTTTAGATTTCTGATAGGCTCACCTCTTCCCCCAGCTGAACTACAACCGTAGGCTCTCAAGACGACAGGGTTTCTTTGTCCATTTTCTACTGCATTTATCATCTTTAACTTACAAAACCCAGATTTTTAGCCCTTGTCCCAAATTGAGTCTGTGCTCTCCAGCAGCACAGCTTGTGATTTTCACAGGAAGTTTCTCAGTGATAAACTATAACGTGGGTATGGTGGCACACGCTTGTATCCCCTGCACTGCAGGAGGACCTCAAGTCTGAGTCTGCCTGGGCAATTCAGCAAAATTCTGTTTCAAAACAAAACAAAACGGATCCAAAAACCTCTATAGATTTTATTAAGGGGGAGAGGGGAGTAGGAACATCTGCTGTGTATTACTAAGCTTTCCCTTTACAGGAACAAAAACTCGACACCCACAATTTAAAGGAGGAGAGGTTTATTTGGCCTCAGTTTTCAGAGGATTCAGTCTACAGATAGCTACCCCTAGGTGGAAATAGAGTGGCGGAAAGGTATGGGAAGGCAGTTGCTTTCTTCCTGTCAGCGAGGAGCCAGGACAAGAATACAATACAGCACGCCTTTCCTGGTCACCCCAGTGGCCCACCTCCAGTCAGGCCCCGCCCTAAGAGCTCATTCAACTATTGAACTCCTGGGTGGATTCTTCCATGAGTACAGTGCCTCCTTGATCCATTCACCTTCCAAACAGATGAGACTTGAAGGGACAATTCGATGTGTGTCGTGACACCGTGCAAGAGCCAGAGTTCTGCTGTGGCTATGTAGGACTATAGCAGCTTTTCAGAGTGAATATCAATTTATTGTCTGACTTTGGTCATTTTTTAGTATTGAAGTCTTTTTTTTTTGATAATTTAGTCTAGTTTAATTTATACATTTATTTTTGCTAGAGGATTTATTTTTTTTAACAATCTGGTAAAATATTTAATGTGCATGCAGCAGATAAGATAGAGAAATCTATAATTTAAAAGGGTCTCATTTAATTCTTTAGGTGTAAGCAGTAAAATCCTAAGTTAAAATTTTCCATATTCTTTTTACAGATGGCAACTCTGTAAAGGTTTTTGTTTTTCTTGTTTTTTTTTTCTTTTCTATGATTAATTGATTGAGTACTATGTATATTTGCTGGGTAGCTGAAAAGCAAAGTAATAAAAACTATTTTAGATATTCTGTTATTTACTAAAAGAGTTAACAGGAATTCAACAGAAATTCTGTAATCTTGAATTTGAGCATGAGAGATGAGGACAAGGAGGGGATAGCAGGGGAAAAGCATCTCAGAAATTGCTTCAGATGTTTTTTAGTAATATAAATGATGTGCAACTAATCTAATTTAATTAAATTTAGAATCATAACAGACTTTTTGAAGGGTTAGTGAAATGCTTTTCTTTTGTATGTCTCCTTACTGCTGAAATGCAGTACATTAAACTGAATGAGAACAATAGATAGTTTCAGCTAATCTCATCTGCAACTCCATCTGATCGAATGAGAAGATTTTAATTAAAGCTGGACTTCGTTCAGAAAGAGGAACTATTGTAACAAACCATAATTAAGTTGATTTTTCATAGTGCGTAGGTCATGCATTCATTTTTTATTGTATTTAGTTCCTCTAGAGCTATATTTTTACCTTTAATGTTCCTGTTTGCCTATTCACAACAAACTATGAATTTTCTATTTTCTATAACAGGTATTGTTCACTGGCCTCAGTGGTGATCGTGATTCTTTCTAGTGATATTCCATCTTTAGAAGCTTAAGGGACCTTTTCTTCCCTAATAATTCTCATTTTTAATCATACCAATAGATAAGAAGCCATTTCTTGCAAAAAGACCTGTTATAAAAATCATACACATTGATGTAACAAAAATACCAATGCATTACATTTTCTTTTTCTTTTATCAAACTTAAAACTAACTATGGATATAGCCTATTAACCTACTGACTTCAGAATATATAGTTAATAAAAACTAAAAACTAAAAAAATTCGTAATATATATTTCAAATGGAGCTTTTTCGAGGTCTGAAGTATACATGTAAAGAAAAATATTTGATATGTATGCATTCATTAAATGCATTTATACCTCAAATGTCTTGGCACATTTTAGTAGAATAAACAATAAAATTTCATCAAACAGTAATGACTTTCAGTTAAAGCAATTTTGTCCAAAGACACATACATATGAAATAACATCTTCTACTGATGGGAATGACAGTTCTCTCTGTAATTACTAGTGAGGTAAGGGGTTTGTCCTACGTGAGCTCACATGCAAAATAGTTGGTTGTTTGCTATTTTTCTTCTATTGTATTAAAAGAATACACCAAATCTTCCTATTTGTAACTTGTGTCAAGAACTCTGGATTTTTAGTAATGTGAATTAAGTTTGGAGTTTATACAATAATATTTATAAAATATCTAATAATCTCAGTGAATGTAGACATATGTCATAAGCATGTTATATGATTACTAAAATTAACAAGAGCAAAAAATGGGGAAAGGAGTTTTAGAAGGGGGGGAGGGCGGGGACTCAAAAAGGAATCAAGCTGTGTTATTTACAGGTACCCACTCCCCAAGATGACTGTAAACTGTATGTACTGCAAACGAGTACTGATCAAAATGTAAAAGGTCAATACATGTGTACTTATTTCATTATTTTAAGAATAGTGCCACTTACTTGATTTTCCTGTGTATGCTACCAAATCCAAATCTGGTTCACCTAAAACTCTGAAAATTTTTATTTGTATTTTTTCTTTTGTTTAGTTTTAGCATTTCTTCATGTTCCCACATATTGTACAGTGGTATTTACTTTTTTCAGTTATTTCATATGATAACTTAATCATGATCTCTACATTTGTTTACAACTGTTTTATTTTTCTGCTCAACCTTATGCTTTTAAGATTTGTCCATTTTTTCATGTGGCAATAATTTTTTATTCCCTACTTTCTGCTATCACAAGTAGTTTTGCTATGTTTGTATATTTTTGAGTAGTGGCCCAAGGACATTTGTACCAAGGATATCCATTTAGAAGAGAATTGCTATGTCACAGAGCATGTGAGAATGAACATTACAACATTATGCAAAATTGTTTTCCAAAGTGATTGTACATTTAGTTTTGCTAATCTATGAGTATGCGATATTATTTCATTGGAAATTCAATTTGTATTTCCCTGATTATTAATCAAATTGAATTAGGGTTTAATAGGTTATTGACTATTCAGATGGACTTCCGCAAGGTTCCTTAGTCCAACTGGGCTGCTATAATAAGTTACCATAAATTGGGCAGATTTGAAAAAACCGAAAGTTATTTCTCACAGTTTTGGGGACTGTGAAGATCAAGGTCAGCACGTCAGAGGTTTGGTTTCTGTCGAGGGCCCACTTCAGGCTTCCCAGAACAGGGCCTCCTGGCTGTGTCTTTCCATGGGGAGGAGCCAGAGCGTCGCTGAGAACTCGCGTAGCCCCTCCCATGCAGGACAAGGAGCCCTGGAGGCCTAATCGCCTCCCAATGTCGCACCTACTGCTGCCACCACATTGGTCCACTTCATCCAAGTCCGTTTTCTTCGTGTTTGTCTTTTTCTATTCCCTGACGATTTTAAGAAATATGTACTTTTGTATACACTTTTTTGTTAGGTAAGCATGTCAAGGATCATCATCTATCTTATGCTTTGAATTCTAATTGTCCTTTTGGTAGATTTAATAACTAGAAGTTTTTACTTCATCTAGTTAAAATTATCGGTGTATTGGCTCATGAGTGAGCTTCGTGTCTTGTCTCAGAAATCCATCTCTATCTGTAAAGGGTTTTCCTTATGTTGCTCTCTTCAAATTTATTTGTACTTCTCCTATTTAGGATTTTAATTATGTAAATTTTTTTTATTATGTGAGATAAAGAAGCAACGAAGTTTTTCCATATATGTGGATTTGACCCAGTTACATTAACTGAATAATCCAATATTTTACTGATCTGAATGGATAACTGTGTCATAATCAAGTTTATGGAATGGTGAACTAATTTCTTTGTTCTTTATTTTGTCACTTTAGTCATTTTCTGTTCCTGAGCAGTGTTACAATATCTTAATTACTGTAAATTTATGCTGTCAATATCTAGAGTGGCAAATGCTCCAGCAAATAGTTCAAAAAACCATGCAAGTTCTGACTTCACAGAAGTGTTCAGTCTTCTTCCTATCTGTTGTGCACAATCCCAACCCATGTTATCTACTCAAATATTTTCTTTGCCTCATTGTCTTTTCTCATTTTAAAGTTCAAATTTCAAATATAATTGGTTCTTCATGTTTCCTAAATTCCCCTTTACAGTTTTAATCTTATTATCTATGCATTATCAATTGTATTTTATGATCACTATTACAATTCAGTAACCTGTTTTTCAGTTACATGTACCTTCCTGTAAACCCATTGATTTTTAATTTTAACATATATATTTTATTCGTAGAAGTCTCACTTACTAATTTTAATCCAGTAAACCATGTTTTAATTTGCATTGTCAATTTTTGCATTTCTGTTTCTTTTGTCATTCACTTCTTTTGTTACTGATATTTGCCGAATCAGGACCTCTTTCTGGATATAATTCAGCTATGTGACTTGGCCATCTGCCTTTCACTCATGATACCTTGTTTACTTTCACGTTTGACTGTGAAATTGTAATTTCTGAAGTTTATCTATAAAAATCCTTGGAGCTGTAGAAGGTAATTTATTTTAGACAGTGTTTGAATTTGCTTCTTCGAGAAACTTAGTTCTCCATCTTAGGTTGTTAAAATAAATTATTTAAGATTTTGGACCATCTATATAGTGTACATTTTCATTGCTGAGCCACTTTGAATAAGACACAGGAGTTAGGCTTTCCTGAGGAAGATATTTTTCCATTCTGTTCAATAACAAAATTAAGAAAAATAACTTTGCTTGTGCTATTCCCAGGAAGCGATAGTAAATTTTTAAAGTCTATGTTGTAGCAGTGTTTTCTGCTAGACTCCCTGGTGTAGGGAGTTTACCATCCTTACTGTCTCCTATTGTCTTAAAAATAGGAAGAAAAGGGCTAAAGGTGTAGGGAAAGTGCGAAGTGAAGGGGAAAGGGAGTAAGGGAAAAGAAAAAAATATGAGAAAATGAAAAAATGGAAATAAAGTGTTTGTAAACGAGGAGGGGAGGAGCGGGTGAAGGGAGGGCAGGGACAAGGGGAAAAAATGAGAACCAGGACCTGTCATGTAAAGACCCAAGACCCCAGTAATGAATGTAACTGTACTGTATACCTAGAATGTACCAATAAACTCAATAAAAAAAAAAAATCAAAACTCAGGATGATCCGGTTCAAATGACCTCAAGCCAAAAGCCCAATCAAGTAGTCATCAACTTGTTTTGGTTCATTTCTTTACTTAATTTTTGGTCTGATTATGCTTAATGTTCTTATAAATTTATCAACACACTTAAGCAAATTTGTGGTTGATGCACATTTTTGGTTGTTTTCAGTCAATTAATCAATCACTGTATGTCACTTGCTTTTTATATTTATATACATTATTATTTGAAGTTCATGTAAGGAAAAATCTTTATGAGTGAAAGAAGTATTTTTTAAAACTATATGTAAATGTGGAAATCTTTTTGTATAGGAAGCATTCTTTTTTCAATTTTCATTTTTTAGTAGTACATGTTTGCATTTTATAATGATGCATTCATTGTGGAGGGTAGGCCCATGTAAAAAACACATCTTAATTGTCTTTTCACCCTCTTCCTGTTTGCAAAAGATCTGTCTCCTCCTTTCCTATCACCTATATTTCTTCTTGCTCATGATTTCTTAGATACTACACTTGATCTCAGCCAAAAGGCCAAGGAACAGTGCTCACTATTTCTTAGGAAAGATATAATTATAAGTACCTGGAAAAATAATAATTGACATATAGTAATTTCTTTTATTGTTTTTAAAAATCTATTTTAGTGTTTGATTTTAGACATGCCTTCCTGGCTTTATTGAAAAGTTGACAGTTGTTCTCTAGAAGTTAAATATTCTTCCCTTGCAAGACTTCTCATGGAAATGTTTTTGTTTGAAACAGAATGATTGAGGGAATAATAGAATTATTTTTTTCTCCTTACCACAGAATGACGCAGAAAAATGGAGATTCAATGTCATAGACTGCTGTTTGCGAATAACAAGATATCTCATGTGAGATCCGCTGAAGTGTGGGGGTGAAATCCTGAATATGGACGGCCCTCATGTCTTTGTAGCTCCCCTCACATGGTGCTGCTGGGCTTGACAATATCACGTTTTGTTCGAGCAGATATTAGAGAAGCAAAGCAAGCAGAGTTCTGCTGTGTGCTCTCCCAGTGGGGCGTGAGCTTTTGGCTTCTTTTGCTCAGTGCTCAGGAGCCATGCTGTACCTTAGTCTCTACTCACCTGTGGAGTGAGAGGCCAGTCAGAGAGAGGCCCCAGAGACTAGGAAGTCGGAGTGCTCGCAATGACAAAACTAACCGAGGTCCCAGTCATCAGTCAGTGTCCTACTATAGGAGGGAACTTTTTCAACTTCATGGCTGAGGAACTCACTTGAGCATGGCCCCAGCATGGTCTCAGTAGACTCAGGCAGAGTGGAAGGGTCCCGTTAGCCAGCAGGATGATGAGACATAACACATGGTTGTTTTAGGCCACTACATTGTGAGCGTTTGTTATAAGTGATGAATGAACAGCATCATGTGAGAAACTTAAATCAGGCCGGGTACTAGGAAATCTTACTTTTTCACATAAAAGCAGCTGCACTGTAGAAGCCAAAATATGCATTTATTTAGTTCTATAATATGTTCTTAATTTCCAAAGTACTTAGCCATCTATATTAAAGTTCAAGTTTCAGACCTTTTCTGCACCATCCCCCTTTTAACACCAAGATATCTTTTTGGTAGAGAAATAATCTGGCAGACCTCAAATATTTGTATGATTAATTTGATGTATGTTGGGTGAAGTTTTATGCAAATGTTTGCCTTAACTGCTAAAAGCCATCACTGAAAGATTTCTGTTCCGTACAATGCCAGGCTATGTCTCATGCTCTCTAATGAAAATTTGACCTTGCTTGCTCTTAAAACATTTTCTATTCTTAAAGCTCTAATTCTGTCGAGTGGTTTCTCAAATGCTCCTGGAGTCATACTGTGCAATATTGGCCATATTTCACAGTGTGCTACATTATATCGCATATACATTTTATTATTGAGTGGTTTCATTGTGTAGTCTTACTGGTGCCATTGTATAATTAAATTGTAAACTCATGTGGTGTAAAGGTCAGACACTTTAAATGTACAAAAGCAAATGCTGTGTGTATTTGGGGATCTACTTGTAGAGCACTGAAATCCACATGAAGGATAAAGAAATCATGTAAGTCACAGTAGAAATTTCTGGTATTTGGGACAAGGTTTTATAGCACCCTGCTATTCAAAAGAAGTCTTACATAAATAGTTTAAAAATATGCCTCTGTCTTCTTGGAATACTTATAGGAGAAAAAGATACCAGTTAAATATTTTCAACATAGTCATGAATAATTAGCAGCTGCTATTTTCTTCTAGTAATCCACACTGTTTTTGCTTTTGTGGTCTCTTATACTAGAAATAACACTACAACTTTCTTCCTGATAACTAGAAATTTGAAAGATTATGGTGGATCAATTCCTTCAATTTCATTTTTAAAATGGTCTCAGTAATTTCAAACTCTATATTTCTAAATGCGTTTCCTTAAAATTCCATATGATTGCTTACATTAAATATATTTATTTTGTCTCAGCCAAATACTTAAGGATTTCAGAGAACTCAAGGCCCTTTCAGTTTTGGGCAGTAATGTTACTAGATAGGCTGCCAGGATAGTAACATAAAAGGTTTTTGTTAAACTTTTGAGCTGTTTTTTGAGAGTGTTCTGAATTAAATTAAAATGGGCCACATATTGTTATGATTAAATAATTCCATCATTCTACCAGAGTTTCTTTTCACAATTAGAAGTATGCATAGAGGTTATTTATCTATTCATTTAGAACACGAGCATTATCTTAGAATAAGTTAATATTGTAAAGTTCCAGTCTTTTGCTTGATAATTTATATTGTCTATCTTAGGCCTTCCTAATTAGTAAGACACCTGGGAAGTGTCCTGATATAAAATTGCATGTATATATCCATGTATCTGGGAAGACTGTCCAAAACTCTCATGAGATTCACAGTCAGTTTTAACGATTTTCTTTCTCTCAAAGAACATATCAGAGTTTCCATCTAGAATAGTTTTATTTGTTATTTTCTGATTAAGAAATACTAGAAAGACAAATGCCTCAAGTTTATCTTTCTTTATGGCAGAGTATCATTCCATTGTTTATGGAATAGAAATGATCCTTACCATTCATATGTTGATAGACATATATGCTGTTTCTAAGATTTAGACATCATAAATTGTGCTGCTGTAAACGTGGGTATATATGTATCCCTGTAATACGATGATTTCAAGTCTTTTTGGGAGATATCTAGGAGGGGACAGCTTGGTCAAACGGAATTTCTATTTTTAGTGTTTGGAAGAGACTCTACACTGGTTTCCAGAGTGGTTGTACTAATTTACATTCCCACCAACTAGGTGGAAGAGTTCCCTTTTTCTCATAACCTTGGCCAGCACTTGTTAAATTCTTTGATAATAGCCATTCTTTCCAGGGTAGGATGGTATCTTGTGTAGTTGTAGCTTGCAGTTCTGTAATGGTCAGAGATATTGGGTATTTTTAAGGTATTTTTTTGGCCATTTTTATTTCTTTGGTGAAGAGTCTATTCATTTTGGTTGCTCATTTTTTGATTGGATCTTTCATTTGGGGGAGTCTAATTTTTTGAGTCCTTTGTATATTTTAAATATTAGTCCTCCACCAATGGAATAGCCGGCAAACATTTTTATCCCATTTTATCCCAGAAGGTTGTTTCTTCACTCTTTTGGTTAATTCTTTCACTGTGAAGAAGCTTTTAATTTAATATACCATTTGTTTATTCTCAGTATTATTTCTTCGGCCACTGGGCTTCTGTTTGAAAGATCCATGCCATCTATGTCTTCAAGAATTGCGTGTACTTTATCTCCCAGCAAATTGTTTCTGTTTTAACATTTAGATCTTAAATCCATTTTTATTTTTAGTTTAGTACATGGTGAAATGGATTGATCTAAACACAATCTTCTGCCTGTGGGTATCCAATTTTCCCAGCACCATTTATTGAAGAGTCTATCTTACCTCTAGTGTATGTTTTTGGTCCCTTTGTCAATGATCAAATAGCTGTATGTGCCTGGGGATGTTTCTCCTTCTTCTATTCTGTTCCACTGATCCACATGCCTGTTTCTGTGCCAGTACCATGCTGTTTTAATAACTGTGGCTTTATAGTATCACTTCAAGTCTGGGATTGTGATGCCTCCAGGATTGCTTTGGCTGTTCTGGGTCTCTTCTTGTTCCATATGACTTTTTGGATTGTTTTCTTTAGAGCTGGGAGAAATGCATTTGGTTATTTGATTGGCACAGCATTAAATCTATATCAGTTTTGGTTTTGTCTAACCAGGAACAGATGGTATCTTCCCATTTTCTGATGTCCTCATCACTTTCCTTTTTGGACATGATGTAATTTTCATTATAGAGGCCTTTTACTTTCTTGGTCAGGTTAACTCCTAAGTGTTTAATTTTTTTGATGCTCCTGTGAATGTTACTGTTCTACTAATTTTTTTCAATGAAGTTGTTACTAGTATCTAGGAATCCTATTGATTTTGTATCCTATTACATTGCTGGATTTGATTCTTAATCCTGGGAGTCTTTTGGTGAAGTTTTTTGGGTCTTGTAAGTAAATGTGCTGGCATCTGCAAATAATCATACTTTGACTTTGTCCTTTCCTATGCATGCCCCTTTTATTTCTTTCTTTTGCCTGATTGCACTGGCTAATATTCTGAGAACTATGTTGAGAAGGAGTGGTGATAATGGGCACCCATGTCTCCTTCCTGATCTTAGAGGGAAAGCTTTCAGTTTTTCTCCATTTGATGTGATGTTGGTCATAGACACCCTTTATTAAATTCAGATAAAGTCTTCCCACATTAGACATGTTCTTTTGAGATTTATGTTTCACTAAAATATGACAGTGAAAATTTTTATGTTCAAAAGTAGTCTAAAAAGATTTTTTTGTTTCATAAATGACAAAAAATTGTTTTAATTTCAGGTTTGTTTCTAGACATATATTCATCTCCAGTGTTAATGAGATTTTATTTGCATTCTTTACTCTTCTGTGCCAAAGATCTATTCATCATCTGTTCATCTTATCACCTTTTCCTTGAAGTCTGGCTTCATCAGGGATCTTGCACCCCATACTATAAAATATATTGTCTCTATACTGAGTATCTTCCCAGCTGCCTTTACCTTCACTTTGTACTGTGTAAATCACTTTTACTTTGTGCTAATTGTAAACTCTCTTCTTAGATTTTAAACCTCCCAAGGACAGAGTGATGGCTGGGCTGCTCACAGCTGAGCATCACAATGCCTAGTAGGATGTTTGGCTCATAGTAAATTTCAATGAATATTTGTGGAACAGATGGATCGAGAAAGCTCTAACTAAAATAAGCTTATCTAGGATGTTTTGGTTTCTCATTCCTGTTAAATCTTGGCTTTTCTGGAGACTCTGAGAGACTTTGGGATGGACTTCAGTGGCTTTACTTCTTCCTGGAAGGCTTGATCCAGGTGCCATATGTTCAGCTCTTTGTGCATAACATCACTTTTGATAGTCCTCTAAGATATCCAGAGGTAGGAAAGAACTACCTTCCATGAGCTGGATTCATGGAAGGTTGGGATGGGGAAAGGAAAAAGAACAAGAAAATTGAAAGCAAAGATCTTTGCGCACATCGTTGGAAACCTTGGGGGGCAAATCCCAAGCTCTTCCCTGGAGTCCAAGGTCTCCCTCCTGTAAGGTCATCATTCGATTGGAGATATTTTGAATCTCTCTGCACATATTTGTTCTCTCTATGCAGTTTACTTTAGAGTTTAAATCTCAGAGCTTTAAATCTTAAATCTGAGGGTTAGTTTCATATATAAAATAAAGGAGACACAGACAGACGGTAAAGTTTATTTTGAAAATTCAATCCTATTGTTTTAAAACTATTAAAACGTGAAGTTAATATGAGTATTTCACTCAATATTTTTGTTGTTCAAAGAAATGAAAAACTCAGACTCTCCTTGTTTTGATGCATCTTCTTGGACATAAGTTCTCTCCAACTAGAATTACTAGTGGAAATGTATTTGTGATCTGTGAAGCAGATGGCTTGGAAATAAGTCATTTTTCCCCCAGTGTGGCATTGTTTATGTCAAATTCCAATTTTTAACATTTAATGAAGAAAATATTCTACAAAATACTTTAAATTACTTAAATGATTATTTAAATGACAATTTATTTGGAATACTGACTATGTGCAAGCCCTAGGCCACACAAGAAGATATTTTAGAGTTAACAAGTTAATAATTTAACATGAGTCAAACTTTGATTTACACACAATGATGGAAGGAAATTTTGGCAGAAACAATACAAAAGGAAAGGTATAAAATTATGTTTGTTCTTAGGATAGAAAAAGTACTGACATTTGACTATTCAAATTCAAGCAATGACCTTTCAAAAAAAGATTATCTGAATAAACACTAGTGCATGGATAAAATTCATTGATAATTTCATTTTAAAAAGATTTACCAACAAATGCCTAATGTGTGGGAGTGTAATCTGCCAAAATTTGATTACATATTGTGACGTTGCATATCTTTCATATTAGGCATGTTTGCTTCTGTTAATGATTTTTTCATAGATATTTAAAATCTCTGTGTCTGAACTGGGTGTACAGTGAATGGGAGAAAATCTTTCTTACATTTTGCTATCGTTCTAGCTATGACAAATAATGATGCAAAGATGAATGCATCAATAGAAGTGGACATGAAGTGTGTGGAACTGACAGAAAGTTCCTGCCATATGAAGGTCTCTGTTCCCTGTAAAACTGATGACTTAAAATCAAGACCTGTACCTAGAACTAAACTTTTAAAAATTCTTTGTATAACACGTAATAATTCATCATCTGATTAGAAAATAGTTATATCTTGTTTCCGGACTTCTAAAATATATTAGGTGTTTCACAGGGAAATACAAAAACCTTTCCCTTTGCATGATATTTTAATGGAATTATGTAAAAAATATTTTATCCTGTATCTAAACACAAAGAGCTTTATTATGGTATGACTAGTGATTTTAAACGAAAGAAAAAATTACTTTTATGATTTGTCGTGGAAATGAAGCATAATTGGACATGCCCAATTTGACTGCATCTGAACATGTGTACGTAGAGACAAAGAAAAATAGCTGTGGTGAAGTCTAATAATTACAATAAGTCTAATGATTATCCTGACTCCTGCCTTCCAGTATGAACAGAAGGTTACCCCAGAGCACGAACAGCTCATGCTTGCAAAGAGTGTGTTACTCTCAGTGATAGAAATGTGGTTTTCTCCCTTTTCTCCTTTATTCTTTCTATGACTCTGGAAATCTGGCAGAAATTTCTTGTAGGTTATCTTTAAATAAATCCGAATACTGACAGATAATGTTACTTTGTGGACTCCCTAACACTTGCCTCTGAATTTTTATTTATACATCAAAGCCTGATCCAAAACTGTGTTTGCAACTACAGTTAAATAAACACAAGAGCATGGAGAAAAGATACTTTAATGAACTATTCAGGAAATAAGCCTTTAAATGAACTTTCACATATGTTTCACTCAGCTTCAATTTTCTTTTATTTATTCTTGCGCTTTCTCTTTTAAACTGAAATACCTTAAAAGATAAACATTATTTTACTCGTCATAGTTCACTTTGCATCTTTAACTGATAAAGACTCTTATCTTCACCATAGCTTCTATTCAGTAATTATAATGTACCTAATGAAAAATAGCTATTTTCAACCACCACCGTTTAGTTGTTGAGAAGTGCAATATCTAATCTTCTGAAAAGTTGCAAAAATAATGCCGAAAATACCCGTATACCTTCTTGTCACTTAAATTTTGCAATTGTATGACTTGGGCTATATTTGCCCTTTGTCTCTTCATGTGTACCAGCTTACACTCTTTCTGTGTTTTACTTTATCATTGAAACTATTTGAGATGTGGTTGCAGATACTGACACTTCATCCCTGAATACTTAGGCCTTTTTTGCTAAAGGAACTGACTTTCTCCTACATAATCTCAATATAGAGACCACAGGAAATTCAGTTAATATTGTACACATGGCAAATCTATACAGTCCCTAATCAGTGTCCTTTGGTTGTCTCAACATTGCTTTTATTTTATTTTATTTTTCTCTCATTGAGTTTATTGGTACATTTTAGGTACACAGTACAGTCACATTCATCATTGGAATCCTGTACCTTTGTATGACAGGTCTTGGTTCTCATTTTTTCTCTTTGTCCCGGACCTCCCTTCACCCCCTCCTACCCTCCCCATTTACAAATCAACATTGCTTTTAGAGCTGTTTATTTTTTAAATCCACAAACCAATCAAATCATATCTTGCACTTAGTCTCCTTTATTCTAGAACATTTTCTAAGCCTTCACATTATTGGCATTTCACAATAGCCCAGGTCAACTGTTTTGCAAGATGGCCTTAAATTTGCATTTTTGGATTGTTGTTTCATGTTACACCTTATTTCATTTATTTATCTTTGGCTGGAATATTACATGGATGTAACACATTGAGAGATATGGGATATGTTTTTCCCATTATTGTTAATGTTATATTTGCTCATTTGATTAAGTTCATATCCATTAGATTGCTCTATTATGACATCTTCTTCCCATTGTCATTAACAAAAAAAAATGTGGTATGAACCTTTGAGAATATGCAGGAACTACTTCTTGCCAATAAATTTTCAGCCAGCAATAACTATCCTTTGAATATTATTTTACACTCAATCTTGTTCAAAGTTGCCCATTTAATTACCCACTTGATTTCATTGTGAAGTCTTTAAAATGTCTTTCATGCTCTAGGAGTCTCCCTTCCCACTCTCGCCCTCTCCCTCTCTTTTCACTCATGGCGTCATTGGAGAAAGGAAAGGCTTGGTAGAGTGGCCACGTAGTTGAGGTATCCTCATGCTGATCCTCTGTGTCCCATATTTCCTGTGAATTGAGGTTCAGATCTAGAGCATGTGCTTCATAAGTGGTGCTAAGTACTTTTCATGAGTCTTTTAAAGAAAGGCATTCATGTTTTTATTTTATAATGGTCTTGGGCCTACAGCAATGTAATTCTACTTAGGGCCTCTTTACTCATTGTGTGGAAAATGCCGTCATGTTCAAACTTTATTTTTCCCTGTCTTTGTGTGGTAGCTTTCCATTACTATAACAAAACACCTGAGACAATCAACTTTAAATGAGGAACCTTAGTTTGGGCTCACACTTCGGGAGATTTCTGTCCAAAGTTGGTCGGCCTCATTGCTTCTGAGCCTGGGAAGGAGCCGTACACTGTGTGTTGGAGAAAGCTGTTCATCTCATGTTGGTTGGAAAGAAAAAGGGAGAGGAGGAGGAGTGGCTGAGGTGTCAGTATCTCCTTTAGTGGCACACCTCCAAGGTCCTATCACCTACCAGGAGCTCCAAGGCTTTAATACATGGATCTTTGGGGGTCAGTCTCTTTCCAAACCACGGCACTCCATAATGGGACAAGTTTTCTAGTAGACATTTTCTTGCTCATATTCATTTTACCACAGCTTATGACTATAAAATAAAGTCGAGAGTAATGGAAAATGTAACTGTGTATGTCAGTTTAATGTTAAAAGTGGGAAATTCTCAGCCATCACTGAAATTTTGTTTGGTGAAAGCCCTAGTTTTCCTTTCTGCATGTCATCTAAGACATAGAGAGGACTATTTGGTACGGGGGCTCAAACTTGGGTTCTTGCTCTTTTGAGGCAAGTGGCAGAACCACCGAGCTAAATTCCCGGCCCCGAGATGGAGAGGACTTTAAGAGCAGGCCCAAAAGAATTTTCTAGTAAAGGAGCAATGAAACAAGTAAAAGTGTAGTGTTTTTCTAGAGAAACACAATTTAGTATTTTATTTTTATATAGAATCACTAACTCTCTGAGCTGAAGGAACACATGCTATTTGTCACTTAACTTTTATCTTCTTATCTCTAATGAAAGTGTTCCTATTCCTTTTTTGACATCTCTGCTGTTAAATGGCTCTATTTCAGAAGCTACAATTCTTTCTAATGTTCTCTTAGAACCCATTTCCTGTAAACGCCACATTTAAGCCCTACATATACTTTCTGTGAAAATTTAGAGGAAGTTTGTTTTCTCGTCTATGTTACAGTCTGTGAATAATTGAAAAGTGTGGCCATAGCTCTCACAGGCTTTTTAGGACCTACATATGTGGCGTTTCATGCAGAGCTCTGCCTCAAACACACACACCTATGTAGACCGGAGCATCACGAATGTGTAAAGTTGGCTGGGGTGAGAAGTGGAAGAGATGGATGGGCCTGGGACTGGTGGAGAATTCATGCCTTATCTATGTGGAGGGAGGCAGCAGCTCTCAGCTTCATTCAGTCCTTCTCTAGGGGAAAATGTGGGCCTTGTACCTCCATGTCTTTTAATTCTCAATAAAAGATAGCATTCTCTTGATTTCTAAATACTAGTTTCTATTCTAAACTTTGAAGTTCTGTGCAAGCCAAGTACTATAAAACATACTCGAATGGTCAAATTCTGCTTGTCAGCTGCCAGTTGAGGCATCTGCTTAAATCCATCTAAATCTGACAAACATCTAGACTCTTGAGTGACTGTATCCTTTCCACCCTCTTAAAATAAGGTCCATGAAGTTGAAACCAGACATAGTATGGTGCTAACATCACAATACAGCCACTTCCTTTAACTCAGTCTCTACTTTGTTTTCTTCCTTCTGCTTTATTTGATCACTCCTGCATTTTCAGATGGTTTTACTAGAATATTCAGGTCCTTTTCCCATGACCTATTGTCGAGTTATGCAGTGTCCCTGTCACTGACTTCCTTCCTGTTTGTCTAACAATGTACATGGTTTAGAAATTTACTTGTTATTCATTATTTTTGAACTTTTTTATGGCAATATCATGGTTTTCTTGAGAAATAAAAGTTTGTAATGAGAGAAATTTGACCTATATCATTTCTTTGATATGGCTTAAGGAGAAAAGATTAGAGCAATCTGACAAAGCTATCTGTTACATAAACATATCATTGGAAAGAAAGAATGCTTATCTTCTTCAGCTCTTTAAGGAAGTGGAATCAACATTTCGATAAGACAGAAACATGTTGTCTAATTTTGTATTTGGCAGGAAAGACTGGATCTCAGTCTGATTAAGCTATTGCAATATCCATTAAAAAGTCATTCTGCTAATGGCAACAAATGTGTAAATGCTTTTTCTTTTACAAATGATGAAATACTATTACAATACTTGTTATTATCTCATTATCTAAGATATCAAACAGTTTTTGTTTTGTGTTCTTTAAAAAAAAATCTGCTTACTAATTTAAGATCAGTAGCCTCGATGCCAGTGGAAATTCTATAAAAAGAGAACTTTTAATTCTATATGGTTATAATTAGTCTACTTAAGGTGCTCATTTGATTTTCAGTTGAATTAATTTAAATATTAAAATATGATTGGCATCAGTACCAATTCTAGCAGACTTCATTAGTGATTAATAAAAACTACCAAAGGAAAAGAAACTAGAGTCTTACATTCTTAGTTTGTATTGGGAGTTTCAATTTATTTCTAATTTTATTATTTTATATTTGGTCATGTACATTATTGCAAAGTGAAATAGTAATATCATTTCATACCCTTCTCTTTTCCTCTGTCTATTCTTAAATCTCATTGATATTTGATATTGAGACTTCAGAAGATGAAATTTTGATTGTCTGGAATAATGAAATATGTGCCAATGAAATTGGACAATTGAAATTTCACTTAAATTCTGAAATTTACATTTCCTTTTCATTTATTGATGTATCCTCCTATATATCTAGAAACACAACTGAGATGGAAAGCACATTTTATGAAAGCAGCATATTTATCAGCTCTAACAATGCTGCTTGGAAGAAGAAAAATTCACGTACAAGTTGACTGCTTTTTATTTTGTCCTTCTCAGTATTATACATCTTAAGGAAAGTATTGCCACAAATACAAAGGCATTTTTATGCAAATATAAATTTTATGTTGGTTGGCAGTCAGGATTGTAAAAAATGATCACGGGTATTAAAATTGTGTACATAATGTTATAATTGAGTGGTATTTATTCTTATCAAGTTCCCACTATGTTAGAATTTTTAAAAAGTGCTTGTAGAAAAATTATTCACAAAATACACATTGGTAGCTTATGACCAGAATGGCGTCTGAGTGTGTGCACGGACAAGAAGACTGTAGACTATATTATCTTCCAAATGACAATTCCAGAGTAACAAAGAGTCCAGCTGTTTTTTAAAATCTTGATTTCTATAGGTTAATTTTAAAAGAAAGAATCATATAATGGTTTCATTTAAAGTTAAAAACATAGCGGGTAAATGCCCACTGCTCAAATCATTCCAGGCAATTTTGTCCTAAGGACAATTTAATGACCTGGGGAGGAGAGAGCTTGAGAAACAAAGAGAATGTTGTCTACTCTAACACTTTGGGCTGTGTTGTGAAATGACTAAAAAGTTCTGAACGTTTCAGTTGACTTTCAATCAGCAGCATTTGTGTAAATTGGGAAGTTTCCAGCAGTTTTCAAGCATAATGGCCCAGAACCGGGGAATCTCCAAAGATAGTGTTTCCCTTGTAGGTCTACTGAGGCAAGAGAGTGAAGTTTTGCAGAGTATTTGATTTGTAGTGGGTTCCAGGCAACGGAGAAAGCATTTCACCTTCCTTTCTCTTCTAAACACAGTATACAAAGGGAAAGCTTTTAATGCATGGCTGAAACTGGCTCAATTAATCCTGATCAACAGTTTTCACAGATATGAGTTGATCCCTCAGTAACATCTTTTGGAAGGAGCCCTATGTTTCTTGCTTTTGTAAAAAATTTTAAATGCGATTACCATGGACACATAGCCATAGGAAAGATACAGATCCATTAGATTTTTTTTCTCTACCTGGTGATCCCTACTGGGAAACTGTGACATTGGACAAGCGGATAACATCACAAGCCATTACTGTTATCTCATCATTGAAATGATTTCTAATGATCATAGTGCAAGCTGTGTTCTAAGAATGAAGCCACCCCGTACAATTTGTAAAAGCCACATATGGTGAGGTACCACTTCCTGCTGTTCAGCATCTATTTATAACTCAATTATCTTGTGTTATTGTTGAAGGGTTGTTTTCAGATTGAACAGTAACTAAGCTAAGCTGATTGCAAAGAAAGAAAGTCTGTAGAAATGTATTTAGTGTATTCTGTTATGTCTCTCCTGCATCCCAGGTCTGAATCTCTATGACTTGAACTAGTAGTAGGTGTTTGGTTTATGGATTAAACACAGTGTTTATTTTCATTCTATATTTGCAAGTAGAAGGGTTTCTAAATCTGGTGCCATTAGTATGCGATTACATTGTTCCATCCAGTCAAGGAATAAATTAGGCTCGTTTGAAAAGAACATTTCTTGTCTCTGCTAAGACAGTATTTCTGAGATGATCATTATGGTGGGTAATGACCACAAAAGTGTTAATGCCCTTAGCAATGTACCTTACTTACTTCCCCAGTGACACATTGGAAATCTAGCTGGGCACATTTTCAATTTCTTTTATTTTTCCATTCCCATTATTATGACTATGCTAACAAAAGCTAGATTTCCTATAACTTCTTGCATGTATGCATATATGTGTGCAATGTAATTAGGTGCTATATTCTTAAAAAGCAGTTTAATAATAGTTACTTTGAGAGTTAGGGAATTTATTTTTTCTAATCTGTCTCTTTTTATATATTTTGTTATCACACCAAATTATATGGCTTTGACACAAAACAGTTAACAGTACAATGTTTGAATGGCATGAAAATTCAGTGGATAAATATTTCCTCAAAGGACATTGTAGCTCCCTAAAAATGAATCCCACTTATCACTGGTGTCCTGCATTCTAGTGCCATTAGGAAATTGCTACTCGCAGAAACACATAGTAGGTTTTGATCTCTGTGCAAGTTAACTTGAGAGAATGTAGCCAACTTCGCCAAACTAACATATTATTAAGGGTGCCACAATCTAAGTAGAGAGAGAAAATGCCTTGGAGGGTCTATGGTGGTATTTTTATCAGCTACATAATGTTAAAGTTATCTTTTAAATAAGAATACATTTGAGTAATTTTGTATTGTGGGAGTGTGAATTAAACAATTAGTCACCAAGACCGTTAAAGTTTTTATACAACTTCGTATGACATAAAATTCTAATAAGGGACAATGTCAACGATCTGTGTCTATTATTAAAATGAATAAATAAGCTAATTAAAAATTTAAAGAGTTTTACAAAAGAGGTAAGGTATTTAAACTGTCTTCTGCCAAAAGCAAAGAGATGGTCCTCATTTGATACTAGTAAAGACTGTGAGTTCAGGTTTTGGGCACATTTCTAGTCTGTGTGTTGAGGAATGACCTAAACTGCGACGCATCTCCAGGTGCCCGGCGTGACCCAGGCTCTCTGCGCTCTCCTTCCCAGCCAGTTGGACGCGACGTCACAAAGAGTTACGCTGACCCACAGTCTTGTGGCAGACTAGAAAAAGGTGCCCAGCACTCTCACTTCCGTTCTGGGGAGCTTCACAAGTGTCTGAGGGCCTCGTGCCCCTGAGCCGAGCCTCCGTCCCCCAGCGTGCACTTGACACAGGCAGCCCCGGTGGGGTGGGCTGGGGGCCACTGCTGCTGCTTCCTGCCTGGACCACCACAGTGCCATGTAAGGCATTTTAAAAAAGTCATCAACTTTCCTTTTTGAGGGAAGTTTTTACTTCACAATAAAACTGAGCAGAGTCCCAGATGGCCCTGCTTCTCACCCCTAACCTTCTCTGCCAACAGAATCTAGCGCTCCAGTGGTACATTCCTTGTCATAAACCCACAGTGACACTTCTTCCCCCAGACTGAAGTTTGCAGTCGGGTGCACAGTGGGTAGTATCGATCTGGGGAATGTATGAAGACATTTGTCTACCGTTATCCCACCATAAAGAATAGTTTCACTGCCCTGGAGTCATCCCACCCCTCAGCCGTGGCAACCACAACCGTTACCGTTTCCCTGGTTTTGCTTTATCTAAAATGTCATATACTGATCATCATTTGCTAGATAGACTTTTATAATGGGCTTCTGTCACTAACATGCATTTACATTTTCTCTCTATCTTTTCCCATTTTAGTAGCTCATTTCTTTTTAATGTTAAAAAGATTCCATTGTCTATATTATCATTCTTTTATCTTTTTCTTGACCAAAGGGTTTTTCACTTGCTTCTGTTTGTTGTATTTAAGAACAAAGCTGTTATAAACAGCAATATGCAGGTTTTTCTGCAAACATGTTTTCTTAGAGCTTGAGTTCTGAATTATATGATAAGAGTATCTTTAGCTTTGTTGGAAACTGAACTGTCTTCCTAAAGGGTTGTAGCATTTGCCTTGCTGTCAGGGATGAATTGGAGTCTCCTCGTTTTCCCATCCTTGCCAGCGTTTGGGGGTTTGGTCAGTCTATTATGTATAAAATTGTGTCTCACTGTTGTTTTATGCTTAAGGTATTTTTATATATTAAAATCTCCCCACAAATCAAAACACCCATACAATTATGAACATCTGCCATCAGATCCCCAGGTTTAGAAAATACTTTTATTGCAGGAAAATTTATAGTTGCCCCCGACACACTTTCAATAGCTTTTTCTCCCCCAGCTTTTTCAGTAACCAGTGAACTGTGGACCCAGAATATCACATGGGAAATTATAAAAAAAAACAATTCATAATTTTACATTGCACGCCATTCTGAGTAGCATAATGAAATCTTTCACAAACCACCCCCATCTCACTGAGCATGTGAGTCATCCCTTTGTCTAATGTATTCATGCTGTATATTCTACCCTCCCCTTAGTGATACAGTCTCAGTTATCAGATTGACTGTCAGGTGTTGCAGTGCTTATGTCCAAGTAGCAGTTATCTCTTGGCTTAATGTTACATGCCAGAGCCTACACCATTGACCTCCTTACTTCCTCTCGTCATGTAGACGTTGCATTAAATCAAAACTGTCACAAGAAGGGTGAGATATTTGGAGACAGGAGAGAAAGAGACCACATTCACTAACTTCTATTACAGTGCACTGCTGAACTTGTCCTATTTTGTTATTATCAGGCTGTTCCTGTGACCAAGTTACCAACTGAACATTGGCATTCAATGTTCATATGTGTATATGAAGTTTGGTATTCTCTGTGATTTCAAAGACCTACTCTGGGTCTCGGGGAATATCCCCCATGGATGATGAGAGGCTACCACAACTATTTTAAAGAAGATCTTTCTACATATAGAGTGGTTGGAAAAATTCAGTAGAAGAAGGGCTTTTATTAATCTAATTATGGCCATAGGTTACCTGAATGTTTTTGGGGAAAAAAAAGGCACCATGGCAATATAATTGCAGACCCATAGAATGTAAAACTAAGTTTTATGGTAGTACTTCTCATCTACCTTGAGCTGTATGTTATTTTTTTAAGAGATGATTGTAAGTTTACTGAAATGATAATCTACTGATGGATTTTCACAAATGCTAATTAGTTAACTGGATTATTATTTAGGGCAGCATGCACCAAAATTCTGTAATACTTCTTTCATTCCTATTTCAAAAATATTGCTCATGAAGTCCATGCAAGTCATGCAGACATTATTTTTATTTTATACATCATAATCTTATGAAACAAACTTGCCACACAATCAAAATATCAGTACTATTTCAAGGTAGCGCTGTTAACAGAAATTTAGTACATTAATTTAAAAAGTAAGATGGCCTCGTTATCAGACAATGCAAAGTTTTTAATTGGCTAGTCCTTTGGCTAGAAATAAAGAAAACTAGCATTCTGGAGTTATTTTTTTCATTTGCAAAAGAGGTTTATATTGGGTAAAAAATGCAATTACATTTTATATCTATGAAATTATTTCAACAGGACTGTTAAATTGCCCTCACAATATAACAAGTAAAGTTTACTGCTAGCAATAGCTTGTTTTGTAATTATCACATGGGAGCATTTTTCCGAAATTCTAATTCTAGTAGATATTGGTTTAATTTATCAGAATTTCCCATTATAGTGTTTCCAGGTAGGGCATTAAGTTATTACTCAAACACAATGGTGTGTGAGTTCTTATGTATTAAAAACTGAATGAACAGACAGAAACAAAATTATATCTCATTCTAGTAAAAATGACAGCAACATTGTTTTCTTTAACAGACTCCTAGGGGAGGCCCAAACTGATTGTGCTCTGCTCTCCATTTGTATGGTTAATTAATCCCAAAGAACCATTCATTACTTTTTATTTTAAAGTCTGTTTAACTTTAATTTTTAAAATTCTTTTTTCAGAATGCACATTACTTAGTAGACAAGAACAAATCAGTTTATGTAGAAATCTAAAATATATTAAGGACACATATCCCTAACCATGGTAGCTCATAGTTTCTCTTTTTCTCTCTCCCTCTCTGTCTCCCAGTCCCTTACTTTCTTTTATGTATACAGACATACAAGAGAAAGGAGAGTAGACGGGACATTGGATTAGTTTCTCACTGCTACGGTATTAAATCACCACAGGTATAGAGAAGCTCAAAACAATGAAATTTTTTTTTTCTTACAGTTCTGAATGTCAGGAATATAAAATGAGTTTCACTGGGCTAAAATCAGGATGTAGGCTGGGCTGTATTATTTTCTGGAAGTTAGAGGGCAGGAGCTGTTTCTTAACTTGTAAAATAGCATTAAAATGAGATTGCAAAAATAAATTAACTGTTAGAATGATATTTTAATGGAGTATTTTGCCTTAAAATAATACTTCTACTACAAATCATGATCAGGAAAAAGTTAAAAGTCTCAGAGGTTGAACATCTGTGCTGTGGCTTCCAATTCAGAATCATTTTAGATTTGATCCATTAATAAAGCTTAAAACTCAAGTTGTGGATACTAGAAAGGAAAGCTGGTGACCCCACTGAACTGTATTTTTCTAGCAGTCAGAAATGCTGTGAGCGAAGGTTTCTTCCTGCTTGTATTCTCTGTAGATGCTGACCTGAAGGGTCCACTTAATGAGAACACTGCTGAAGTAGTCACCTTGTCATTTCAAAACATCTCCGCCAATAGCTTCCTGGTATCCGCAATAGATTCAACGGATACAAGAACAAGTGACTCTTGAAAACTTGTGACCTCAATAGAATGTGAACTAATGAATGCATTCCTCAGAAGGGATGCTGTGGAAACAACAGCAGAGAGTTACAATTTATTTGACAGCTCTGGATAGAAGAGAGTTACGCTGCTTCCACTCTTAAATGAATTTATGTGTTGTCTGTCAACTATAGTAAATATAATGAGTCCGGTGTAAGTCACAACTGATACACAGATGTGACACAGAAGATTCATGCCCTGGTATACTTTAATCAATCACATCAGTCGTTATAATATCCCCATCTTGTTTAGATACAGAGTCTTGCTATGTAGTTCAGGCTAGCTTTGAACTCGTGGTGATCCTCCTGTCTCAGCCTCCCAAGTACTGGGATTATGGGCATGGGACACTATGTCCAACAAGAATTTTAAAAATTTTTCATACAGATTGTTTTAAGGATAAAATGTAGTAGGCAGTATGGAATGATAGGAAAAAGATCAAATTGCCAATTTTAAATCTAGTTCCTAGCCTGTTACTCTTGGATTAGTTCACCAGTCCATGCCTTGGTTTCCCCATCTGTGAAGGGGGCATAATTGTCCTCATTTCTGAGGATTACTCAGAGGAATATATGAAGAACAAGTGTGATGTGTACACCAAGTAGTCTACCCTTCATATGCACACTGGAAGTTAACTCTTTTTGAGAGAGGAGACCACCCTTCTATAAGAAATTGGGCAACTATGAATTAACTGTGTTATTAGGCAACTATGGGTTAACTAGGTAACTATGCTTGTTGTGGAATTGTACCTGAGCAGCCATGACAACTTCCGTAATCTGTCACCAAATGAGCGTAAAGAACTCAGAAGTTCCTGCCAGAATTCTTTGCTGTCCGCCCTTTCCACTGCTGTGCTCTGTACAAGTCCTGCTTGCCCTATTCCCAGGGAAACTCCAATGGAATTAAGCTTTGTAGAAGTAAAAAGAGGTGCGTAAGGAAGTGCAGACTCTATTAGGGGCTCTCCAGAGGGCCAGGAGTCACTCACTGAGCCCGGCATCATTAAAACCACTTTTGCTCCAATTTCCGTGTTAACGAGTCATCTGTGCTGGGATTCTCACTGTTTCCTGCTTCATGTTTTCATGTAAAATGACCTTCTTGTAAATATTTAATCTAGGGTTGTGTGATGCTCGAGTTTATACTCATGATAAAAACATTTCTTACTTTTTCTTTTAATAAAAGAGGTGCCAAAGTGAGCAGTGCTTTTGTTTTAAGACAACAACTTTAGACTTCAAACTTTAAAGAAAACAGTAACTACAGTTTTGTTAGGAATCTTAATCCAAACTCACTCAAAGTATTCACGAAAGGGACTTAAGATGTTCTAAAATTTCACTAACCAAATATCTGCATTGTACAGTTTGAAATTTCAATTCGCTAAACATGGCTTTTATATTGAATTTAGTTTTTGTTTTTATGGAATATAAGTTTTAAAAGATATTTGCTTATATAAAGGGATTTGTAGCATAGTTAGTATATTTCTTCTTGTACCAGGAATAAATATTTTTAACACCTAGTACTACCTCCAAATAGAAAGTGTCTAGTGTCAGCGAGATTCTGGATGTGGTATGAACACTTCCAAGTGCATGTCTTCTCTCTACTGATCTTACCAGGAAGCTAATGTTCTGGGTCCAGGAAAACAGTAAAAGTACCTATGTAGGGCTTAGACACCAATGGCAAGTCATTGCTACACAACGTACTGGAAGACTTGTCTAGCAAAGGGAAATGGTTATTTTAGTAGGCATTATTCTCCTCTATGTATTAAGTTACTTGGAAGTTACCCTAAAGACTACATACTCTGCATATCTTTTATGATTCAGTAGAAATCTCTCTCCTGCTTTTTGTGACAATCTGTTTTTCTTTTATTGCCTTATCACTTTTTTCTCATACTGTGATAATATGATAACGAAGGAAAATACAACTGACTCCATTATTTTAAGGGAGTAGTTTCCTTCAAGTGGAGCAAATGTAGCCAGCCATGGTGGCGCTCATCTGTAATCCCAGCACTCGGGAGGCTGAGGCAGGAGGATCGCTGTGAGTTCGAGACCAGCCTGGGCTACATAGTGAGTTCCAGGTCAGTCTCAACTGCATAGTGAGACCCTGTCTCAAAAAACAAAACAAAACAAAACAAAACAAAAAAACTGGAGCAAATGTTTCATCAGGAAAGGATAAAGCTATAAAAAGACAATGAAACATAGTTTTTACCGGGTACTCAGGTTTGATGATAACGAATTAAGCTGGGCTCCTCATACTCTGTTCCCTGTGCAATATGTAGCAATGGAGCCTGATGTTAAATTAGGAAAAAAATGAAGAGAATGTGGAAGAAACATCTACTCTTCATCATTATTAATGGTAAGCCAATCCAGAGTTACACTGATCTAAACAAAAGAGTGAAAGAGTAAATTACAAAGTTTTATGATGCCTTGTGGTTGCCCGTGGGTTTTTACGATAGGTTGCAAGATTACATATCATGCTTTTCCCTGCAGTGTGTCATTACCTCTTGTCTTCATGGGGGTACAAAGTATAGTTTTGATCTGCCAAACTAGATCTTAACCTTTGAGCTAAATGAAGAAAATACGTTCTTTGAATTGTACATCCTGCTGATGAAATTGTGGCCGTCAACCTGAAGTTTATGTTGTCATTACTGGTCATTTTTAGTGACAAATGAAATCTGTCTGTGAAAAAGTCGATAGTGCTTTGTGTCTAACCTGATTGCTAAATGTGGAGAGGGGAAAGGTGACCTGTACATTCTGTTGGTCATTGCAGAGTCACAGATGGATTAAGTATGCAGTACTGGGGTGAACATATTTGTGATGCATGAGACTCCCCAAAGTGCTTGCTCCCTGTTATATGTAAATTATGTTACGTTGTATGTAAATTATTCCACTTAAAGCATTTAATTTTTGGAACTGATTTTATACAGTTTCCATTTTCCTTAGCTTAGCATGTCAATTATTACTTTATCTGCAGTGGTTTTTCCAAATAGTAAACAGGACTTTTCTTGACATGTGTCAGAATATATTTCATAAATAATATTCTAACCATCTAAAAAGAGAAGGCTGTCTGTATTTGTTTCTTTTCCCCCCTTCTGAATACTCATTTAATTCATCTCAAACATATCTAATTATTATCTATTTAAACCGCTTTATGCAATTGTGTCTTTCCTTTTTTATTCACTCAGTTATGCCTTCAATGCACACCATTAACTCAGACAACAAGTAGCACTTCTATTCAGTAATGCCAATTTATTGATGTTTATAGGTAAAATAGCTTTGCAGTGTTCTTCTGTTTTAAAGCAGTGTACGTTACATGGCTTTGTCGACTTTTTATTTCAATTCATTTTCACCATTGCTAAGGGGGATCGTGTAATTTATTTCTCACAACAGAACACTTAGACATGGAAAGAGGTAGCAATTACTAATTATGCAAGTTTGACAGATGCCAACTGTGGCTGTCCTGAACAAATTGTGATAGAAAGCAAGCATCAGCAAACTCTGTTCCATGGACCAGCCGCCAGCTGCTTTTGAAGGAGCCCACAGCTAAGGCTTAGACATTTCTAAGTGGTTGAAGAGAATAGAAGAAGATCTCATTACATGTGACAAGGACATCGCATTTAAGTTTGAGTCCATAAAGACAATGTTATTGAAATAGAACCGTATCAAATCATTTATATATTGCCTATGGCTGCTTTCATGCTTTAGCATTAGGGTTCAATAGTTGCGACGTATCAAATTGCCTAAAATATTTACCCTCTCAATCTTAACAGAGAAAAGGGAATCTGGTTCCCCGATGCAGAGTAATTCTAAACAGTCCAATTTAGATCATTAATTTCAGTACAATAGGATTCTGCCAAACCCTACTTTTCCAATATTGCATGTGAAATGACATATTTATAAGTAGTACTTGTATGTTGTTAATACTAATGTTGATGGTGCTATTTCTGGTAATAAATATATCCACTGTATAATTTTCAGTTGAGTTAAAACTTTCAGTCACATTTTTGCTCCATGATAAAATCTACTATAAAATCTTTCAAGTCCTTTGACAATATACTTTTGCATGTAAATATTGAAGTTGTTAATTTGATATGAATTAAAAATAGGGTTTTCTTAAAGAAGCAAAGAGCTTCCCAGTATTTCCCTTTTCTTTGACAAGAAATTAATAGCAGGCCTTGAAAGAAGCTTTGGTTTTTGTCTAAATGCTTTTACAAGTGTGGGGTTAGAGCAATATTTTAAAGTAACCTCATTCTGTCTCTTTGGTATTGAATCAAAGAAGTTACAGGAATTCTACCTTTGTCCAATAAGCCAGACAAATGTCTCCTTTAAAGGGAGCATTCAAGTATTGGCTTATTAACAAGCTACATGCTCTATTCTGAACGTGGCATAAATGGTTTTGATCCATTGACAACACTGTTGTCTATTAAGTTTACCAAAACTGTGCAGTTCGGGAGACTTGGCACCACATTTCTCAATAGGTTGGATCTGTCAGCAGGCACACATGGCATCTTTTAAATAGCTACACAGAATACAAAAATCATGTAGATGTAGAAATTAAATCAATTGGAAGTTAAATAATTACCAGCAGAATAAAATGAATATATTGTCCTGTACCTGTTACCTATTATGCCCAAGCATTGGCATTTGTGAAACATGGTGCATTTAGCAAATGGTCACGTAAGCTGGAAGCCTGCTAGAAACCAGTTCTGAATTAGTATTCTCCTGGCACCAAAAATGTGCCATTCGTATCTTTTAATTTATAACACTAATTGCATATAATAATTCTAGGTTTTAGTTTTTAAAAGAACCCGTCATGTATAGGGGACTGTAGAACTATTCAGTTCATATGTCAACGCTAATTAAGACCTATCTCAGAATTCATTAAAACCTGGCCCAACTGTTTAACATCTCTTCCAGCAGTGCACCTTCAGATGAAAAACACTGTACCTTCCATTTTTTCCCTATTCAGTTTTTGTTGTCTAATTAATAGAAACCATTAATTTGGAGGGATGAATTACAAGTGGAATGAATAGTATAGGCTTTGTGTAATTCTCTAAAGATTTTCTATGCCATAATCAAGGTGAAGAAAAAATGCTTATTGCAAACGTCCTGAGCTGACAGAACTATATATTTAGAATCATGAAGTCTGTGGTAACTAGTGAAAATAAAATGCATAATGAGGACAAAATTAAATGGATGATAGACTTCTCGCTTTAATGACTCACAGAAAAAAATCGTAACTCCAGTTCCCAAAAACATGCTTGTCAAAGGGAAATAAAACTCTTCTTTCTTTTTTTTTTCATTTAAGCAAGGAAAATTACAAAATTAAGATGCTTTAACATTTTATCCATTTTGTAGTTTGGTGACAGGCTTTTGCTAAAGTGGTTCTGGTAGACATTATAAATGTATATGATTTTAAAAGTACTAAGTCTTTTGTTATGCAGACAAAAAGCAGTTCACTATTCACTGAACAATGGAGACAGGAAATAGATACTTTCCGTGAGGACAGAAGGATTGTCCCTTGACAGATCTGTACCAAAGGTTCCTTTTGCATTGCAGAGGAAAATTTTGAGGTATCTGCAGACCACAGGCTGAGTTTTGTGGGTGAGCATGCTGACAGCAATGCGCAGTGTTGTGTGGTCCCCTGTGGAAGAGGCCAGCACTGAAGGGATTTGAGGTAGTCTGGTAAAGAAATATGGCCAATCTCCCTCCCGCTTGATTTTCCTGGGAATCCTCCATTAAGGAATTTGAGATACTTTGGCTGGCAAAATAGTAGTTCCTACTGCCTATTCTCTCTTCCATCACAAGGCATAAAATATTTGTATGTAGTAAGAGTTTCCCAGTGAACTCATACTTTTGTCTCCGTCCTAAGCATCCTTTCAACTAAAATGCTAGAGCGAATTGGAAAATTGATTTTGGAGCTTGATGCACCAAAACTCTGCAGCCTCTGTCTTCCTACTAAAATTCTCCGAACTTCTGTATAAAGAGATTCTACACTTTAGTTAATTTATATTCAATTGAAGATAATTTAACTTAATGACTTTGTACTTTCATCAAAGAAAAACTCATATTGTCAAAGGAAAACATGTCTCTTTTAATGCTTAAACATCTCAGTGAGGATGTACAGTTGATTCCAATACAATTATGAACTAATAGTTCATTTCTTAAAACATTCATAAGAGTGTATTCATAGCCTTGTCCATTTCCCTGAGACTTAAACATCTGCCACAATTGCTTTTGGTATAAAACAATGACAACTTGCTTTTCAGGAGCTGAGTGTTTTGTGGAGAATGCAGACAAAAAAAAAAAAAAAAAAAAAAAAAAAA
>NW_022900945.1:7228397-7245277 GCF_012274545.1 Fukomys damarensis
AAAAAAAAAAAAAAAAAAAAAGCATGCCCAAACTGCATGATTCTAAATCCATAACAACGAAAAGACAGGGCAGGACAAATTTTTTATTCCTTCAAAATTATTCTATCCCCCCCACCCCCGTTTTTCACTTTGGAAGTCAAGCTACTCATCGTAAAATAACAGTGTGCAGAAAATAGAGTTACCATGAACATTAAATATGTCACAAAAGCTCGAAGACTTCCTTGACATCATTTTCTTCTCTACCATAAAAATCTTAAAAAACAAAAACAAAACTCTGCTTTCTGACTCATACTATCTTTCAAACTCAATAATTATAGCAGAGACTGCCTGGCTGTAAACCAGGTAGATTTTTTTTCCCCTTCCGGCTCCACAGCTGGACTCCTGAGTCCTTCTTGAAGTTATATACAGTCCTATGAAACAAGTCTGGCTCAGTAGCCCATGGATTGTGGTGGAGGTGATATATGCTATTTGCAGGTCAGGCTCAACAATTTGAAGAGGATGAAGGAAGGGTAGAAATGTGTGAGCTGCAAGGACTGTCCCTACACTCCTAAAATAAGCAATAAAGTTGAAATAGCTTGTGTGATACCAATAACCATGAAGATGCAGACCTATGCCAGAAATCAGATTAAGAGTGTGGCTTTCCTACTGAAACAGAAAGCAGACTTGCAGGCCTCCAAGGATCCAAAGAAATCTGCTCCTCTACACCAGTCTCAGATGCAGCTGGAGAGGACGATGACTCGGAACCTTTTCCGAAGGGCAGCGACAGTTGCTGGGGGGAGAAGGGGTACGCGAGGTCCTTCCAGAAGTCAGACTCAGGTCCAAGCAAGGAATTTCACCTCTTTATGTGCAAGACTGCTTCAGAATGTCTGCCTGTAGGGATTTATAAAACCCTGGCACAGCGCATTTTGAGTTTTTTCTGAATACGCGCGTTCGCTGTACTTAGCCATCCTTACACACCTTTCCTAAAGCAGGTATGTATGCGGTTTGGGAACTGCGGAGGCTAATATACTGCTTTGTACTTACAAGGGTTGCCGATTCATGAGGAGCCGCATTTGGGCTGAATGGGGAGTTTTTGCCCCACTTGAACTATTGAAATTCGATCAGGATGTGAGATTGGGTGAGACTTCATGGGCATGGGAAAATGGGATCTACACATGGGGGCAGAAGGATGCATATTTAGTGACTTATAGGCAGAGTATGAACAAGCTTGGTTACTCGACAAAACTCATTTCCCCTTTCTCTTTCATACCCGTTTTCCACCTTTTCTTGACCGTAGCTTTGGGCTGAAAGTCTGAGTGCCGATTGACAGGGTGTAGGTGCGGTACATGTGTGTGGAGGTAGAGTCCATCAGAACTGTGTGTGTTGTCTCTGTTCTCTCCCTTTGCCTTGCAGTCAGATGTCAGACAGAAAAGGGAGTGCTAGAGTCTATGTTTTGAAGGTGGCAGCAGCTTTATCAGCCTGAGTTCTTGACTGGGGGAACCTCTCCTACCTCTGCTGTGCGGCTTGGCTTTTGCATAGATAAGAAATTTCAGTTGAGATAAGCCATTGAGATTTCAGCATTTATAGAACACCTCAAGAATGCACTAGACAGGTTTTTTTTTTATAGTTTTTTTTAAAGTCCAATTGGAAACAATATTTTTAAGATTAAGCAATCTGGTATAATTTATTACTGATTGTCATTGAGATGATATATGACACTGTGAAACTTTGGTTGCATTATGATCTGAGCAAAAAAAAAAATCTGTTTTCAATAGTATTACCATTATTGGCATGGAAAGCTAAGAGAATTTCTTTTTTAATATATTATAACATGCTGTGATCAAATATTTGTATTCTCCAAAAATTCATGGGTTGAAATCCTAACCTTTGAGAGAATGATAGTAAGAGGAAGGGCATTTGGCGCATGGTTAGCTCCTGTGATGGGGCCTTCATGATTGGGGTCTGTATCCTCATAAAGAAGGCTGTTTCCTCTGTGTCATGTGAGGACGCAGTGAGAAGATACCATCTCTGAAAGGCAAATTAGGCTTCACCAGAGACTAAATCTGCCAGGACCTTGATTTGGACTTCCTATTCTCCAGAACCGCGAGAAATTGCTGCTGTTTGCAAGCTACTCATTTGGAGGCTTTTGTTGTAACAGTGTGAATATACTAAGACTCAATAGAAACATTGAGTATAAATTTCTGAAAGGAAATCGAACACAAGGTTGCAGAAATCACAAAGTGGACCATTTGTACCTTAGTTGTTTGGGGTAGAATCAATAATTCTGATAGAAATAGACAGAAAAATGAGCGATAAGGACTATGACTGGGTAAAATTTAAAGGAAACTAGAAGAGGCATTGGGAAACCCATCTCTTCACAGAAAGGACGTTTAGCATCTATTAGGGTCCAGCTTTAGATCTGCCACCACCTCAGCTTTCCGGCTGGAGTTGGTTATCACTTTTTCTTCTTGCTGAAAGGGCCTCTAACGTAGAGATATCTGTGTATGGTAACTGTGCATCTATATCTGTATCTCTAACTCTGTCATCTGTGTATCTATCTATCATTTATATTCTTTGTAACTTTCTCAGAATTTAGAATTTAGGTGAGCAAATACTCGACACTAGAACTGATTTCTGTTATCCCAAACCTTCATGCTATTTGTTATTTATTTATTCCAGCGTACTTATTGAACATCTGTTGTATGTCAGCCGCTGCTTCTAAATATTTAAGATGCCATAGTGAGCAAAACATAGAAAAGTCCCTGCCAGCAGGGAGGGGACCTGGGTGAGAAGCCTCAGCATGAGTAGAATGAAGAGCACGATGCTCGTGGAAGGGGACTGGGACAGTGAGGGCTGGGAGGATCGGTGTCAGAGGCCTAGGGAGGAGGAGCTGCAGGCGGAAATGGAAATCACGAGACCCCGGATCACATAGGACTTTGTGGTTCCTAGGAAAACTTTGGGCTCTACTCAGAATGATGCAGACAGATGGGAGAAAGGTTTTGGCAGATAAATAACTGGATCTGACAGGATTGCTGTGGCTCCACTGTCTAGAACAGCGGAAGCCTAGGCTGAAAGTAGAGTGAAAGGGGGAAGGTTTCTTCACAAGAGATGAGGCTGAGGCTGCACGTGAAAGTGACGAGACGCCGTGGGTTCCAGACGAGGTTTAGCGGTGCACAGGACGTGGAACCCAATAGGCATCAGGGGCTGACTCCACATTTTGTGAGTTGAACAGCTGAAGGAGGAGTTGTCATTTCCCTGGATGGGAAGGCAGCAGGCAGAGCTGGTTCCTAGGGAAATCTGAGGAGCGTGGGTCTGAGACGGGTCAGGGCGGTCCCTGGGTGGGTCGGTGGCTTCAGCCATCCTGAGTTCGGTGCAGATTTCTAGGCTGGTGGAACAGGCAGAGAGGCACACGGATGCTGCCGGAAGCTGGAGCCTGAATGACATCACTCGCGGATGGAGGATAGCGGGAACAAAGAAGCAGTATGAGGCCTGCATTCAGGCTTTTATTATTTTGGAGGAAAACCAGGAATTCTTAAACAGATCCTGAAAAGGAGTGGCCAGAAAAATAGGAGAAAAAAATCAGGCACTTGAGCTTTTACAAGCCAATTGTATTTTGGGGAAGGACAAGCGATCTATTAACCCTGCCAACTGTTGCCGACAGGTCAAGTACAACAGGGACTGAGAAATTATGTTTGGACTTAGCAGTGTGGAGATCAGTGATGGTACTGAGTTTTACCAAAGGGACCGGGGCAAAAACCTAACTGGATCTGATTACTCAAGCAAGCACTAGATCAAAGAAATGCTTAGAGACTGTGGATACCAACTCTGTATTTGATGATACAAGTGGTGGTGTTTGTGCTATAAATTAAGTTAACTTCTCCGTCTTGACGTACATTGCTGTAAATGAGGACTCAAACTCGCATTTATCAAATATTTATTGCAATCCACAATCCTCCTGAAACTGTCACATTGTGAGAGGGAGCTTCAGTGCCACTTCTGTGGAATCTTCCCTCCCCATTCAGACGGCTCTTGGCTGTATTGTCTGTGCTCCCCAAATACTTCATGCGATCATTTGTGCTACTACGTCGGGTGGTGATCATTTATTTATGTGTCTTTCTCTCCCATCACTTCCTGAGTCCTTCATCCTTACAGAACAGCACAATGTTTGGTAAAAGTGTGCATTCAATAAATACTTGATTGAATACATATCATATTGTAAGTCAGTCTAAAAGATGGAGAGTAATGTAGAAAGGAAATTTATTGAGCATCATGGATTACAGGTAAATGCAAGTTTTTCATTTACTTTTCTGAAGTTCAAAAGCCTGGTACTTTAGGAAAATAAATTGCTCATTTCTCTGAATGTATCTGTGCACTGCCCATTTTACTCTGAAATAAAAGACCTAGAAAATAACAAGGCATGAATATGCCAGGCAGATAATTACCATGGTTTCAGTTTATTTTCTTAGTTTTAGATTACAAAATTTTAAAACTATCTTTTTTACACTATGACACTATTTGAATTAATTTATTAGCTTCATAGATAATGACAAAGAAGCTAGGTAAATCTAGGCACATTTTTTAAATCCGGGAGACAAACCTAGAATTTTGTTCAGTGTTTTTGAACATCTCCCTATCCTGAGAGTTCAAATATCAATGCTCAAATGAGCATTACTATAACTTCAACTTAAAGGACAAATGATTTATCTGACCTGGAATACTAGGATTTTTGAAGCTACTTTCCTAACCTAAGGGTGGGTCATTTTTATTCTTTTTTATTATTACATGTTCACAGTACGTAACAGTTATTGTGGGGAGTTGGTACCTGTGCACAAGACATCTTAATTTTTCTTTTTTAGACTAAATTTTAATCTGAATCATTTTTCTCACACATTTGATTGTATTAGAGGCACTAGCTTGGAATACAAGAAAATAGCTACTGTAAGTAATATATTAAATGTGCATATAAAAATCTTTTACGCTATTCTGTTTTTTAAGTAAACCATTGTTATGGAAGCTAAATTACTCCTAAACTCGTTGTTACAATTATGTAGTGGAGTAAGTGGATAGCTTCAAAATAATATGTTAGAGGCCTGGGGATTTAGTTTGGTGGCACCGTACTTGCTTGCCTTGTAAGAGCAAGGTCCTGAGTTCAATTCTCAGTCCCCCCCTACAAAAAGATAATAATAATATGTTAGATTGATTTTAAGTAACATTCGTGATATTTTGCATGATGAAAATTTTTTGTTAGTTTTCATTGTTGCTTTTATAAAGAAAAATTTAAGCAAAGAAAATGTTTGTATATTTTCTCCTTACTAAGAAATGTTGCTCTTGAGAGAAAAATTATACGTTTATCTATCATCTGTGCATCTATCTACCCATATTCTATCAGTTATCTATCATCTGTCATTCTCTCACTAAATTAAATTTTAGTCTTTACAAAATATTAATTTTAGAATTTCTATCAACTGTGATTTTTGTAGAGCACATCCAATAAAACACAAGGTTCTGGTGACTTATTTAACATATTTATTTTAATAGTCCAAGACTTTGGTTGTAGAAGATGCCATACAGGGGTAACAGAATCTTTTTCTCGGGATATAAAGTAGAAAATTGTTATTAAATTAGCATGGATGCAAATGTGTCATGGCTTTCCATGTATAATTTATTACAGACTTGCCTGCCTTTCGGATGAGTAGCAAATACTATTCATACTTTGGCTAATAATATCGGAACATCCTTTTTAGAAACACACTAAGAATAATGCTTGTTGTAAGAAAAGGTTGCATTTCCTGTTTGTAAAACTCAGGTGGTAGAGATACTTCTGCACCTGGCAGCTTACTTTTTGGTTTATAAGCTTAGGTTTAGGTTTTGCCAACTGCTCAGGACTTTGGATTTTGGGAAAGTGAAGCACATTGAGGAACAGTTGGATATCACTCAGGGAAACAATAGTGACAGTGCCCTAGGTTACCCTGAGGCTGGAGGAGAGGAAAACATTTCTTTTCCCATTAGGTTATACACACTTGATGGCCAACAAATACATCAACAGGAGAAAAACATAGAAAATATTTAGTATAAATTGTAAGTGACATGAAAATCTTCAGGAGGAAATGTGGACCCAAAAGAAACAAACAAACAGACCTGAATGTTATAACGCTAGATTTGATGGAAAATGGAAATGAGATAAGATAGGAGAAATAAAAGTAGATAGAAACGAGATAAGCAAAGTAGAGTTCTATGTCATAATCAAAATTATCCAAGGTTATCCACATCTTAGTCCCCAAGCTTGTTTATTTTTTTCCTTCCAGGCCCATCACACCTAAGTCGCTTAAGATACTTTATAAATCCACAAAGTAACCTAGCTGATAAAGAGCGGCAACCTGACATTAAGATGAAGAAACAGGTACACATGTTTAGGCAAAGCCTGAGGTCATCCTTCTGGAAGGCACCTCTAAACTACAAATGTACCTCCAGCTCCCAGATGTGCCTGGTGCTTGCCTTTCTCTTGAGCACCCGCTCTCTTCTGCAACGTGTGCTTCACTTCAGCCCGATAAACTTGCCTATGCCTCTCAGTGGTGCATCCTGAAATTTCCTCACTACTGTGACAGTCAAGAACCTATCTGAGGTCCCCTTCGCCTCTTTGGATCTTTCTTTTGCCTCTGGAGAAAACGATACTCCTTTCTTATGGGTTTAGGGAGGGACCGTCTCACAGGAAGGTCTTATGACCTGCATTAGGGTAGGCCTGAGTCCTTCTGTTACTTGTGGTTTCTCAAATTCGTGCAGCTTGACAGCAGTATGTCACTGTGCTTCATTAGAAGATAGCACGTTCTGAATCCCATCAGTGTGCTGTGCTTACTTGCTCCTCTGGCGTGACTGGAGCCATCCTGGCCTTGTTCCGCTATCGGGATTTTCCATGATTCTGACAGGTATTCAAGAACCTTTCAATGCTTAACTTAGCCAATCTGTTTCTGTTTACCACTGTGACCCATAGACAGTGATGAACAAATTCACTTATATCACATTGTATGAAACACTGAGACCCCTTAAAGTAAAGTTTTATTTGTATTTGTTTTTGAAAAAGTGTTTTTCAATTTTAGGGGGTAGAGATGTAGAAGTTAAATTCTCCAAGTTCTGGAAGTTTTTGTTTTTGTCGTTGTTTGTGTGTTTGTTTTTTGCAAACATCACTGGAAGTTTATACTTTTTATATTGTATTTCTTAGTATCCAGTTTCAGTAATTGCTTGGGAAAATTTGTTGTTAACTATCAAAGTCACAGGGAAAGGGAAAATCTCTATGTTGTGTGATACGATGCAGTATTTACTGTTTTCTTGAGAAAAGAGGAAGATATACTATTGTCAAATTCTAATTTCAGATGAATAATTGAAATTTTAAGGAGATAAGAAATGACAACGTGGAAAACACAATAACAACCTTTATTTGTATCACTGTTTTTTTGTAAGAGAAGCCATGGTTTGTCAGAGTAGGCTCTGGCAGACACACACACACACACACACACACACACACACACACACACACACATTCATTCACAACATGTTCAGGAACACAAATCACCCAACAACTATCTTTCCAGGTGAAAATGTGCCTTGACTTTGTTCTCCTTCTCTCTGTACCTCCCTACTGCCTCCCCTTTCCAGTCCTGCCTCAGCTCTTCCTTCTCTTATTTATTTTCTCCTTTTTCCCCCTTCTTTCTTTCAGTCTGAAGATGGGATTGTCTTCTTAGAAAGAGGCTTAGAGAAACAGAGGCTGTCCCTGTGTTCCAACTTGGTAGTCATCTCCTAAACATCTAGACTAATTCTAACAGATGATGGCTCCTTCAAGGTTGCCTACATCACGCTGTATTGACTTCTTGAGCGAGTGACTGAGAGAACGAAGGAACCACCACGTGAGCATTTCGAGTTACCTAATAAAGCTTCAGGCAAATCCCTTTCAGTCCAAAGTGCATTTCATGTTTAAAATCTCCAACAACAGAAGACAAATTCTTCTTGTATTACACTAGGCTGAGAATGTTCATGAAAACGGAGACCATTATATAAAATCTTGTGCTATTGGATAAAAGATGCATGTTTGTCATAAGACTTCGTTAATCCACTGTAGACATTGAACTGATAAGAAAACAAGACTTTTGGAACACATACTAAGTTTGTTTATCTCTAAATTGGAAAAGCAGATTTCCAGAAAAAGAGAACTGATTTCAAATTAAAAACAACATAAAACAAAACCCAGTCTTCGTCTATGTCAACATTTAAAGGTATTAGACAGTAAGATTTTCCAAAACATAAAATAGTTGTCTACCAACGGGAAAGATGTATTTCCAGAAACAAATTTTATTCCAAATATTTTTTTAAAAATCTGCTTTCCTCCATTTTAGTATTTAAAGCAAGTGCCATCTTCTGATTAATTAAATCACAAGATGTTCCTTCTGCTAAAACCTTAGCGAATGAAACTTAAACAGAAACTGTTGGTTGCACTGTTTTCATCTCTTCTTCTTTTCTTTGAAATTATCCAGAAAACAGAGGCAGCTTGCAAGCTTATTTTCCAGATCACTGATGGCAATTTGATTTTGTGTTCATGTGTGAGTACACATTTTGTTTCGAAAAAGACATCAACTGGAAGCAGTTTCAAATCTTTGGTAATAATTTTGTAAGGAGTATGTCAAAAAGGAGCTATTGACCACATTTTGTCCAGTCACTTGTCAAATGAGTAGTAGGAAGATTTCGAGTTTCTGGGCAAGTATAATTCACATTTGTAAAACTACTTAGAAAGCGATGTAAAAGTTTTGTGGATCCTACGAGGTGTTTTAGAACAATGAAGAAATCTTTGTTCTTTATTGTTAGCATATTACAGTCTTCAAGGAAAAATTTGAATGTCCTTTTTCTAGAATGTCCCAAATTTTCTCCATGTGGGTACAGTACTTGTTTAAGTACAATTCAGAACCACAGGAGGTATAAGTGTGCTGCGCTTTCATATTAAGTTAATATTGTTAAATGTAAGAAGGTCTAAATTAATGAAGAAAGCAGCAAATTCAAAGTTTCTCCAAGGAACATCTTAATGCTTTTAGCAATCAACTTGAAATGAAGGAGAAAGTCCAACCACTTTTACATTTAACAACTTTGAAAGCCTAATGAATCATACTGACTGCAATTGTTCCTACCCCACCAAAATCTCTGGTTGGCATTTTTGCAAGCAGACCACCCAGTTCTTGTTACAACTTCTTGCAATGTTCTTACCATTTCCATTGCGTTTGCTTGATGAAATAGTGGTATCTCAGTTATTTCATTTTTCTTGTTATTGATGCGGAATCCCTATTATTCCATGAATTAAATGTTTCCACCACACAACAAAGATTTTCATTAAATTGTTTAACAAGTGTCTAAAATACATTTACTTTTTGGTAGGGTGGGTCCTTGAATCAAGGTGGCTGCTGTTATACTTTCTTTTACCTCCCTTTCTATGGGTTCCAGACTGTGGAGAGATGGTTTATGAAATAAGGGAGAAAATAAGTAGCATGTAAACAATGTAGAATATAAGACAAAAATAATTGAAATTTTTTGTTATTTAAATGGAGATACATTATCAAAGATTGAAATACTAGCAATTTAACTTGTTAAAATTTCTATTTTTTTATAATCTTAGGGCCAAATTTTTACTATAATAAAGAACCAGATGGGCCAGGGATTTAGCTCAGTGGTTCTGCCATCTGCCTTGCAAGCACAAGGGCCCAAGTTCGATCCCCAGTACCAAAAAACAACAACAACAAAAAACACACACACACAAAATAAAGACCCAGAGATTATGTCGAGCATACCATTTCAGGGCACCTGAGCCTGCATTTATGGGGTGTCTGTAGCTTTCATTGCATTTGAACACTTCCAAGTTGTAGGTAAGTGATGCTTAAGGAAAAATAGTTTTTGTTTGTAATATAGAAATAAATACTAGTGGTTAAAGTTTCAATTGAATTCTCTTCCTCACTCTGGGTGAAGCTGGGTTTGCTGGTATTAGCATATTAAATTTAATATTCTAGATTTATAAATGTGTGTGTTCTTTGGATTTTCCCTTTAATTATAACATTGTATCAGGGCCTTTATTAGTGAATTAATGTGCTCATTTTATGGAAGTATGAAAGTCACATTTTCCAAATTCTTCAAACTAAAAGGTGATGTCCTCAGGATTTGCATTATATTTTGACAACAAAATACAAATGTGTTTCTTAGGTTGCATATAATTTAGTTTCTACAGTGAGAATTGGAGATTCTCTTGTTGACTGCTCCAGAACAAAAAGATGTGCACATAATTAGTATTTTGATATGAATTGGCTCTTACACAGTTTCTCTCTTTCAAGGTTAAGCTTTCTTTGAAAAGGTTACCCTTTCAAGGTTAAAGCCAGTATTTTATTGGCAATTTCAAACAGAAGCGTGCAAGAATGTGTATTCTGTCACTAGTTCTCCAAGAATTCTGTTGTTCACAGGTGTCTGAGGCACAGTCCTAACAGATTATCCAGTATTTGGCAGGTCTTTTGCAAAATGCTGCATATAAAGAAGTTATGTGTTTATGGCAAAATACTTCATTTGGTATGATGGGTCAGATATAACCACAGGCTGTGTCTGAAGCTAATCACACTGCACATCCCACATTCTGAATATTTCAGTGAGATTTACCTTTAAAGCTCAGACTCTCTGGAGGCACTGGAAAATAAAAGGAAGGAGAGAGATGACAGATATAGATGGATAGATAGATGATGCAAAACTGTTTACATGTAAGTAGCTCTGTATACATATGGACATTTGTGAGGTAACTCTGACAACAACCTTTTCCTATTCCTAAGCAGAGTAATAAGAATTGGAAGAAATGGAAAGGATTTTCGCATTTCACACTTGGCTCCAGTTCTCCACCAGGTAGAAGTGTCTCCTGGAAGTGAGTTAAAATTATTGAATCGGATTTTCATTATGAATATGTGACAGTCGTAGTATTTTCAACTTTAAGGTGTTGTGAAAGCTGAAATGACAGTGTCTGCCAAGTGATTTGCCACTATAGAATACAAGGTGGAAAAGTTGGAGCCTTCGAGGGTGATGCCAGGTGCCCCGCTCTTCCTGGACATAGATACCTCTGTGGGATGGAAGGCCAGGGAGAATTTGGTCTGGCCTTAGAAAGACTGGGTGATGCTTGGAGGAACAGAGTGAAACTGTCCCTCTTTCTTTTTCCTTTCCAGGAAGACTGGGAAGCATTTATTTGATTAGCTTGCCAGGTTTTCCTCTTTCTACCAGAGATATAAATTCCTAAATATTTTCTGTGTGTTTGAAGTTATTCCACGAAAGTACAGGTGAATGTAAAAGGAAGCCCACTGAGTCTCTGGGACTTGGATCAAACTCTTCTATTTGGAATGTATTTTTCTTGGAAAATCTTCTCTTATATTCCTACATTTTCTCTTGCCAAGTTGAATTAAGTAATTATTTTCTGAATTCCTGGGTGTGTTTTCTAAGTGTTTATGTTTTGACCTGTTATGTTCCGAGAGAAACTCACTCTGCTGTGTGATCTGGCTTTCCGGGTCTGGTACCTGACACCCTGTTACCATTGTGTTCATGACATAAAAGCAGAAATAACGAGGTAGTGGGAAATTCAGATGTGTTTGTGTGTTTTCACTTTTTGTAGGAGGGAGTTTTGGGGTATGTGGTTTTCCCAGAATAGCAATAACACTCATATTTCAGATAACTCATTGAACCAATCGTGCTCTTTTTCATGTTGGTTTTGCTTGATCCACCACATTGTTCATATTTATTTGATTGTCTGTTTTCAATGGAAAGATTTGGAAAAAAGGACTTAAATCATTCATTTGGAACCAACTCCCGTGTGTATATTGCAGTGCTCACAAACTAAGAGCTCTCGGCACAGTTAAGTGTTTTATTTGGAAAGTAATGCATTTTTAAAGGAACTGCATCTGAACACCATGTGGGAATCTCACTTTCCTCCTTACTTTACACCTAGTTCTCTTAAGAAAGTATGCTCTGCCTGGCTTCTGCAGGCATCAGAGTTTTTAGTTGATCAGCGTCTCAGATCATCGGGACTCTGTTGCCAGTTTTCTTTGTTAACTCTGCTGCATTTCAGCAATGAAAATTTTAAATAATTGATAATCAGGTATCTCCATGACAGCTCTTTCTGGCTAGGTGTAATGCAGAGTTTCAAACCTTTTGGGAATCAGCAACAGAGAGAAAGACAAAAGTGTGGAACTCTTTGAAACTAGAGCATCAAAAATTTGCTCCCCGTCTTGCTTTGGAGTACTGTGGATACAGTGAACAGAGCGGAGTGCAAGAGGGAAGAGCAGGAGTATGTTTAGATGATTTTTCCTCCTATTTTTCTTATATCAATAGATTTTTAAAATGAGTCAAATACATATTTTAATTGATAAACTGACTTTATATTCACCTATTGGAAACAGTACAACATATTTTACATCAGATTATGAAATATGGATGTTTTACTAAAAGACAGGAAAAGCTTTTTCCAGCCTTTAAAGTAAATACATATTCAAAGGATCTTAAGGCATACCATTTATTCATATTCATATCTATTGAAATACTGTACATCCACATACTTCAATAAATAGTTAAAAACCTGACCTCTTTTAAATCATTTCTGGATTTCAAAAAACAATTTTTTATTGAAAAGATTAAATAGGTAACTTTTGGCTGTGTCACAAAGCTAAGCACAATGGATAAATTAACAATTATTCAGTAATCTGATCAATATAGATGATTGGCTTTGATAATTCAGTTTCTCAGAGTTTTCTGGCTTCCACACACAGGGGTACTTAACTATATATATTTTGTGTCCTGAATTATCCGGGTAATTTTCTTAGTTCTCCAGTCTACTTTCTAGATATAGCTTAAATGTTATGATGAAGCATTAATTTTTCAGCTAAGGTATAAACCCCCCCCAAGTGGCTTTATGTTTGAAATTCTCTCTCTCAAATCTTAATGTCTCAAAAAACGCATGATATTATAACTTGGGCAGTACTTTTCATTATATAATTGCTGCGTAATAGGAACTTAATGGTGTAACAGGACTTATGCCTGGGATGAGATCATTGTAAATCATAATTACACCACCTGCATTTAAACTGAGAATGCAAATGAATAAGGGAACTACCCAAATATCTGCTTCTTCCCTCCCTCTCATCCTTCCTTATTTCTATCTTACCTCCTTCCTTCTTTTCTTCCTTTTTTTGGTTTTCTCTCTTTTTGCCTCCTTTTCTGTCTTTATATTTTCTCTCTGCTCTCACAACTGCTTTTTATTTTCCATTTCTCTTTCTTTGAAAAAAAGATTTAGGGGCAACAAAAGGAATCCCACAAATGGAACTTGTGGAAAAGATAGTGCTGAAATGAATAGCTAAAAAATGGCCATAGAGTGAAGGGTAAATCAATGTTATAAAACTGCTCTTCTGAAATTGCAACAATCTTGTACAGTCAGGACTGATAAAATGGAGTAATTAGACATTTCATATGTCCATACATGTAAAATCATCTACTTGAACATTATATGCAATACATTCACACGAAAAGCAAATACTGTAGTCTTATTTGAACAATATTGAACTCATAAATACTCATGATTTCACTCTGTCCAGGGGCCTAAAGACTAGGAATGCTGCTGTGATACAGAAAAACATAGTGAATACCTCCTCTATTTAAAAATGTCACTCAAGAAAGTCTCTTCTAACATAAAGGCAAATACGTATAGCTACCGAGCTATGACTGTACTTCTCACATCCTATGGGAAAAACACCGGACTCCACAAATTCGGAATCATGACAACACTTTGAACTAATTATTTGGTTCATCCATAGTTTATACCTCAATTTACCTCACATGTACCCTACAAACCATACAAAGAGGAGGTATTTTTAACTCTAGGAAAACAGTCACTGTATAATATGCATTCTTGATCTGTTTCTTTCTCCCAAACGGTGGTACAGATGGTTAACACTTTTGTGGTAGCACCACTATTTCTAGTAAGTAGATTATTACGGAGTGTGCCACTTTAAAGCTGCAATACAAAGAAAATATTTTGTAGTTTACTCACCAATTCCACAAAGAAGATATTTTTGAATGACAAATACATAATAAATTTCCATGCCATATTAAGAACCCACTTTAATCCATCCATCAAAGTGTCCTAAATTTATTACAGCTAGCAAATGTGATAGCATTATGTTATATTATTGCCATTTTGTGGGAAGACTGTGTGTTTATGTTCCCTCACTTATGATTTATTTTTCTAATTAAAACAGATTTATGGTGTATGTTGTGTTTATATTTTATTTGAATTTTAAAAAATCACAATTTTTAAGTCATTCCTTCTAGGGCAAAGTATAGGTATCTTGAACATGTATAACCTCTGTAAAATGTTTCACATCTAACTTCGTTAGTAGAATCTTTATCGTTGGTATGACTTACAAAAGGTGATTGTTTGTAGAAATATAGGTGTGCTAAAATTGGAAACTTCATCCAACCTGTAAAATGGCTTTCAAGGCTGTGGTCTTTCTTTGGGAAAGAGCGAAACCATCAGCCTATTCCTGTAATATAATAGTTAGACTAACAGCATTTTCCTTCAAAAATGTGGTCATCATTCTTTAAAGTAGAAAAAAATTTGAATACTCACAATGGTTTAACAATTAATAGATCTTAAGATGGTGTCATCCCTGGTATCTTTGTTTGATCATGTTTTATATGTATGGTATCATGTAAGAAAATATAAAGCATGGTAATTTTGGGGGCTTCATTTGTATGAGCTATTGAGAAAAGTTTTTATGGAAGAATTAGTTACTGCAGGGATCGAACTGATGAATAGGAATGTAGAATATTTGTTATATTTTGGAACTCCTTGTAGCATGCATCTGGACTGTCAACTCAGTGATGTTTTCAGACAGAAAATATGCAAAATGCTCCTGTCTGTAGGACCTCTACCTCTGTCTTACTTTCTTCTTTGCTATCCAAATTAATTGTGAGCACGTAGCAAGTCATATAATATTAGGTGATAGGACTTTCTGTCCTTTCTGACAAACACTCTTAAGATGTTGGCTTGGAACAGTGAAAGAAAGATGCTGTCTTGCAAGGCAATCCCTTGAGAAAGCTGTGCTGTCATTTTTAATGGGAATTATTTCCCACTATGGATGCAACATTTTGTGTTAACTAAAAAACACCTCATGTGGTTCATTTACTTTACTATGTTGTTAATTACTTTTCATCACAAAAATTGAGTTATTCTGGGGCAAAATTCTCTAACCCCACCAGTTAACAAAGGAATAGTTCAGTAGCTTTTTAGAGATAGGGTTGTGTTTAACTCTATCGTTACCATTTAGTTTTGCTTCCAAATTGTAAGATTTAGCAAAATGTTTTGTATGAGTTGGAGAGAAAGAGAAAAATATTATTTTATGAAGGCACACCCATGCTGAACTGACAGGAAAGAGAAGCTGCACAGCCAGTTATATTACAAGGCTCATTCCTGAAACCTGAATATCATGCGAGCAGAAAAATCTAGATATGTTATATCTTGAAGAAATGATCTGAAGGCAATATTATTTGCTTTTTATCAAAAAAGAAAGAAATGCATCTTTGTGAATGTGGATTGACTCTTATTAAAACAGGGAACAAAATGCTTGTATTGCAGCCTTAAAGAATCACATATTCACTGCAATATTCGTTTTTGTAAACTACAGCCTGCAACCTAGCAGACCATGACTGAATGCTTTTGAAAAGTTGTAGATTACAAACATGAAATCACAATTAATATCCTCTAAAAGTAATTTCAGAGCTTTCACATCTTAAAAAAAAGGACAATGTGTACTGCTTCACAAGGTAATGTAGCTAATCAAAAAAAGAGTAGAATTAAAGTATTTACATAATGAGCAATTCTACAGAAGGCGATCAACCCCACGTAAGCACTGCTGATTATATCCCACGCTGCTTTTAACAAACTGTACCAGATTGGATCCAGCCATCAGCACTTTCAGAGAATCCTTAAAAGCCTTTTACGGGTCTTTAAATTTATTGTAGAATGGTATTCTTCAGGTAGAATATGCTGGTGAAAGAGGACAGTGTCAACACAAGGTACCAGCAGGAGAAAAGAACATCAGCGCTCCCGGTAATTCCATACTGGGCTGTACTTGGAGCTGGAAAGAAATGGAAAAGATGAAATCAGAATCTAACTCGTGTCATTCAGCATCGTAACAATAATCAAAAGACAGCTGGGTGAACTGGGGAGCTCACAGGCACAGGAGGCGGCAGAATGAGGTCCACAGCTGGTTCTGCTCTCTGAGAATGTGTGGCCCGTTTGACTAACCTCTCTGAGCTTCAGTTCTCTCAGGAGCAAAGTAGAAATAACAGGAATAATATCTTGCGCACCCCTGAGCTGTTATGAGAGCTGGAGACGTAGCACATCCAACACAGTGGATTGACACATGCTAAGTATTCAATAAGCAGCCACTGACATCCCTATTCCTCTGTGTGAATGAAAAATACGTACCTCTGTGGCCAATATTCATTTATGCATAGACTTGTAAATCTTTCTTGTCAGCCAAATACCCTACTAAATGCCAGAACAACTAAAAAAGAGTTTCTCCCTTCCGGGGACTGCTGTGTGCGGGGTGTGGCAGGCGGGGAATCCGTTCTAGTACAAACCTAAGAATATTAGAGTTGCATGTGCCAACTGTAGGGGTGTAGAAGAACTGTGTGTTTAAATGTGCTCGGCCAGGGAACAGAGCTTTCATGAAAGGAAGGACCATTTGGATAGAGGAAATAATGTTCAAAGGCAGGAGGAGAGGAGAGAATAGGCCAACTTCTAGGATCTAAGTCTAGCTTAGTCTTTTTTTTTTTTTTTTTTTTTTTTTTTTTTT
>NW_022900945.1:7245302-7274123 GCF_012274545.1 Fukomys damarensis
TTTTTTTTTTTTTTTTTTTTTTTTTTTGGTACCTGGGATTGAACTCGGGTAGGCAGGCAGGTGCACTGCCTAGTCTTGTTGGACCAAGTTTGAGGCCTGAAGTAGAAGGAATTGAGACTTGGATTCTAGGCAGGAGAATGATTTCCATTGTAATGAACAGGGGTTCGGTTTCTATGCTGAAGTGGATTTTGAAGAATGTGGAGCATCTGAACGTGTAACTTCACTGACACATTAGAAGCACGAAAGTGTTACACACAGAGAAGCTCAGATGGTGCTAGCCTAAGAGGCAGGTTGAACTTTCCCCACACATCCAAGGATTCATTAAGTGAGATCTGTGGTTGGAGACGGCAGTGTGGATTCGGCTCTGTTTCACAAGCACACAGTTGCCGCCTTGTGTGTGGATTATATTGTATTCTGTAGGAATGCCTCAGACACGCCCAGGCTTGCCGATTCTCTTTTGCCGCAATAATAATGACAGAAATAACAAACAAACAAAATCTGCCAACATAGCTTTATCTGCTTTTGGTTAATTAAACCTGATTTAGAGCACAATTTGCTAGTAGAAATTGAGGAATGCCATAAGGAAACGTGTGGTTTCACCCCTAAATCCATAACTCCAACGCAGGACCAGTTTTACTTGCACTGCGTTTGAATTATGGGCAGGGCAGGAGGCTTTCAATGGGACTTTCACAAATGACTATGTTACCTCGGAGCAAGAAGAATCACTCATGTTGTTGCTACCTCTAAGAAATTAGAGAGGCTGGAAGATGCACTGGCCTATGCTAGTGGGGAATCTGACAGGGACTGCTGATTCCAGGTATGGAGCGAGCTAATGCCGCAGCTCCTACTTTCTACTAAACACAGAGTATAATCAGCTATTTAGTGCATCTCTATGTATCACAAATGAGTTTTAAAGTGAAGAAGTGATGAGGAAAATAAATCTTTTGCTGAAGAGATAGGAATTCAATATCTGTTCTCCAAGGAACCTAGAAACTGCTTGCTGCATTGTTAGCATCGTTAAGACTCCTTCTTTTCTCTCAATGAAAACATAGAAGAATATTTTTAAAATGTAAATGAGTATTTTGTTGGTGTATGACCATGGAAATAACAACTGTTTCAGAGCAATGTCTTTCTTTCTTCTTTCTTTCTTTCTTTTTTTCCTTCTTTCTTTCAGAGTAGGAAAAATGTATTGAGAGAAAGATAGCTTCTGTCTAAAACAGAAGGGGACTGGAAAGTTTTCTTTTCTTTTTAAACAGGGATCTTGAGTGTGATAAGACTAGTGTAATAGTAAAGGAAAATAATAGAAAAGCACAGAAAGTTTTATAGATAAGAAAAATTTAAAAGCAAAGCATACAAAGCAAGGCTACTGTTACCATGACATTGCATATTATGTAAGTGGGCGGAGCCTCAATGGCTTCAGAATGCACCCATCTTTAAAAATGCATGTTAGAGCAACATTTCCTGAATCCCTTCTCCTTTTCTTATAAGCTGAGCTCACTATCCCTTTTGTGTCATCAGCAAATGTTATTATTCCTTTATTATAGCATTGGCATGCTATATGCAAATTTTTTTTACATATCTATTTCTTTTTGTTTGTTTGTTTTTGTGGTACCGGGGATTGAACTCAGGTCCTTGTGCTTGCGAGGCAGGCCACCGAACCGCTGAGCTAAATCCCCAGCCCCTACATATCTATTTCTAAGGCCAGGTAATGTCTTATATTCTTTGTCTTTCTTGACACAAAATATGGTAGGTAGTAGATGCTTAAGAAAGGCCTAAGTGAAAGATTCAATTGAATAAATAAATTATTTGTAGTTAAAGGGTGCATTTCTAACCTATAAAATCTCTCTGGAGCAAGCCACATGGATATAGCCTCAAAAAAATAAGCTCAATAAAATAAAATTTTAATCTTTCATTCAGCAATTTTTTATGGAACTAGATACTAAACACTATATTAAGTGCTAGGAATGCAATGGTTAATAAGACAGATAGGTCTTCTTGTTATTGAATTCTGTATGTCCCTTACGTACTCCTTTGTCATCCACCTTCAATGTCATATTTTTCTCAGTATGTCTGTCTCTTCTACTTAGTCGTGTACTGTCTTAAACACAACAAAGGCATTACTGATAACATATTTACAAATTACAATTACTGTACCATTAAAATAGCATACTTTATCACTGATGCCACAAATTAATGCTTGTTTATGAATCTAATGCTTTGGTTGCTACAGTTGTTAACCAGCAATTATTAAAAGCAATGGACTGCAAAATAATTATGAATAGTCAATAGGCCGAAAAACAAAGGGCGAAGTTAGTCAAAGGAATATGAGGTTGGATACTTATGAGCAAGTTGGATATCATTCCTGATTCATTGACTATATTCTGGATGTCCTTTATGTACACAGGGGCTGAATTAAACAACATGCAAGAAGTGATAAATAAAATACAATCTTCCCTTCCAAGAAAAGTTCACTCTAGTAGGGCTCCAAATAAACACACAAATATAGAACACGAGACATTCAGCTACAAGGAGGACACACAGGCATCAGGGCTAGCTGAGAAGCTCTGGCAGGGCAAACTTTCAGGCAACAGACACTATTTTTACCTTTATTGTTTTATAAAACTCAGCGACATAGTATATGTATTTCAGTACGTATGTCTTAATTTCTAAAATGGCTGCACATTAGTCCTTTGCTAGAGTTTACCTTCATTCTTTGACTTTATTCTCATCCACTGACATTCATTAAATGTAATTTGAATGTATGTTTGGAATGAATCATTTAGAGAACAGGGTTAACAGCATTAAATTTAAGGATCTCAGCACTATTTGGGTCAACTCGAATTGCTTAGCATGTAAAATCCCAATTGACTATCTGATGTTAAAAAATTTAAAAGGGAAGTGACAGCTATTATGAGAATTGGCTTTAAGACTCAGCAAAAGTATCAACGTCTTCAAAACTTTCCTCTGGATTTCCACGAATGTCTTCCATTTTGTCTTTAAAAAGTATCAGTTCCCCCGCATTTTCTTGGCTGCTTTGGAAGGATTTTTTAAAATGAAATTTCTTGCTAGATAATTGGCTAGTCTCCTCTGGCTTGCAGCCTCCTCAAACCAGGGAATGTTGCCTCTCTCCTTGCTTCTGTCTCCCTCGTTTGCCTAGAAGACAAAGCCAGCATGACATGTGGCATTGAGTGGTGTCATGGTCACTTCATGCCAAATTTGGCTCTGGAGTCCTTGTCTCAGGGGTGAAGCGAAGCACCCAGGCGAGATGGAGCATCTAAGCCGCTGGGTTTCTCCCAGTTTTCCATGGGAAGATCTGAACGGGGGTCTCAACACATATCTCACATGTTGTCTAATTATGATTATCACTCCCAACGACTGCAGCTGCTGTATATTATTTTCAGTCCTGGCAGTTTTCCCTTGTATTGCTCTAATTTTTATTTTTAGGGAAGAGCAAATGTAACTGTGAAATATTTAGTTCTGGTACAATACCAAGTACTCTCCTAGATAATTCGCTTAAATTACTCAAGCTTTAACGAAACTAGCTTTGAGTCATGTTTTTCAGATTCCGGTCACAATCCTAGGTAGTTACTTAAGCTACATTAATTCCACTCCCCCAAGACAAAACTGGTCTTAACTTACATTTTCTAAGGAAGTTTATACCTTAAAAGGAAATGAATGATTTGTGCTCAACTTTTAACCTTCTACACAATCAGCAGGGGAGAGGATATTGGGAGACTTTGATTATACTATACTTCTTGGAGTCACTCTGTTCTACCTAAACAGTGGGTGGAATTTAGGAGAAGAAAAGGGAAGAAAATGGGATATGCTTTGTAAGTGAATATATAACTTTTGATTGTGGTGTCTGAAAAAGTCAGGGAGATCTCATCATAGGTGATATCTCATTATTCCTTTTTGTTACTTTTTGGGTGAAACAGTCCTTCTTCTAAGATGCCAAGGACCTGGATTTCATGGCACAGACAGCCTCACATGTACCTTCTCATGTTCCACCTCACACTGGCACAGAGCTTCCATGTAGAAGACCCTGTCCATGTAGATACTGCACAGTTCTATGGCGTAGGCCTCTGGGGTCTTCTTCCTTCCCCGGACTTTGAGGTTGTAGCACTGTGCCTGCCTAGCACAGTTCTGTGTGGTGGAGCTGACAGTGTGTGAATTTCCAGTTTGTGTTTTCTCCCATCACACTTTTATTGTGCCTTACACTGTTTCCTGGGAAACAGAGAGATGAACGTACTATGGTCTACTCTGGGAGCAGCTCTCAATCTGGTCGGCTCTTTGGTGGGAGCCCCTACCACACACAGTGTCTCTGGCATTTAAGGGAGAGAAGTTAAGACTTAAATATGTGGCTTCAGAGTTCTTCCCACTAGTCTTCGCCTTTTATTTAGAAGCAATCAGACTAGCAAAAGAACTTTTGTGTACTTTTCTGAATTTAGAGGTCTGAGGCTACAGAAAAATCTATATTTAGATACTTACTTTAATGATTTAGATCTTTATTTTTCATTTGATGAAAGACTTAAATGGTTAGAAACTCCAACATCTTTGATAGGCAGCTTTTAAAAGCATAAAACATTAAATAAATTTTTTCACAGAAAGTCTATTTTGTGTTGTAACAAAGAAAATGGGTAGGGAAACGGTACTACTCTTTTCTCTTGCTGACCAGTGGGATCTCCCTGCCAGCCTGATGGTAGTAACTACTGAGCTATTTCTCTGCTAGGGCCTCCATCCTCAGATCACATTGTGCTTGCTGAATATCTGTTTTGCCAGAGTACATGGTCCACCGTCTCATCCTCTCAGGGACAATTTCATTAGAAATTTTAAACACACATTTGTCCCTGTTATCACCCTTGTTCAGAAACGAATCCTCACAGCTGCAAATAGCCAGATGAAACTCTCCAAGACCATTACCTCTAATTTGGGGAAAGGAGAATGAAAATATATCCACCCAAATAGAGACAAGTTCTGATGCTTTTTTTTTTCTATCCTTGATAGTCACAAAAGTTTTCAAGCTAGAATTGCTCATCAATACCTTCTAAATGTGCTGGGGTTTCTTTTGATTGCTGTATTTCTATAAGATGAATATATTTTGAAGTGTGTTGTCAATACTGGTGATTTTTGCATAACCCTAAATGTATCTTTGAACTTGGTATGGTACAGTTATACATCCCACGTTGGGGATGCAAATGGACTTTTAAATAAGAGTCTTTACATATTTGTGTGTGTGTGTGTGTGTGTAGATATGTAGATGTATATTTTTAAAAAGTTTTTATTGTGAAATATGAATCTATGCACACAAAATACAAATTGACTTTACTACATAGATTTTTGCTTTGGCCTTTAAGGCATCAGCTAGCTGAAGAAAAAAAGGCTTTACAGAAATAAAAATAGAAACCCAGCTGTACTCTTAAGGTCACTAATAGTCACTGTCACCAACTGTATCCTCACTGTGACACTGCTAGTGCGGTAAAAAATGGGAAAAATTACAAACTGGCAAACAGTTTTACAAGTTGAAGGGGTTTTTTCAGACTCTATCTACGTGGTTATGTGGGTGTGAAATTATTTAAGTTTTATACAGGGTGTCTAAACTTGGAACGTTGACAGTCACACTGCCTTGTTTATTAAATTGTACTCTTCACATCTTTTGTGTTAGGAAGGTTACCCAACACCAGCTTATTTTCAGTTCTTCTGTGACATTGTTCTTTCAGCATTAAGGGTCAAGAGTTTCATGAAGTTTCATTACCTCTTTTAATTTTTGGACTATTCCATTTACTGTCACTTTTTTTTTTTCTTTTCTCCTGCCCTGAGGTTCTGATGTTCTTGGGTTGAGGCCCTCACTGAGTCATTATCAGTTACTCTCAATGATTTACTATTTGTTGCCATTACAGTTTGGCTATTCAAAAATCTTTAAAACATTCCCATGACTCTGTAGAATTCGACACCTCCTGTCAACTTTCCTCCAGTGCAGGTCCAGCCCCACAATCAGCATGCAAGTTACACTCAGGGGAGCTCTCCACTCGTGACAGGGCTAGGCCTTAGCTGCTTTGGTGCATTTGCTCACACTTGCCTTTCAATTGCCAGGGACTTCTGGGCCTCTATGGCCTGTGTGTGTTGAAAATGAAAAGCTGCACAGGAAAATAGAACCTTCTGGAGCTCTAAGGGTTCTGGTGCAGCCCTTCAGTTTTTCAGATGGATTAGGCTGGTGGGTCTTGAGTGACGCAAACACACCAGAGCTCAAGTAGGCCCCTCCTCTGTGCCTCCATCCCCATCTAACAGCCCAGGTGGAATTTGTCTGCCAGTTCCCATTTCCTCTTATAGCAATTGGCCATGACCTCTACTTTACTACTCTCAGGTACATCTCCTTTAGTGCAGCCTAAATTTCTTTAAAGCAAGGGTCGTACTTAATTTATTCTGCTATCACTCATAGCATTTGATCAAGTCGTTGGTATAATCAAATATTCATTATGGAGAACTAAATTATAGATTCAGACTTTTAATTTCTGCATTTTTAGGGAAGCTTTGCCATAAAACCCAAGGGACAAAAAAAAGAACACGCAAAGGAAGACAATATCATTAACCAAAAATTCAAGACGATGTAACCCTCACTACCACTGAAGAGTAACAGTGCTTCCATCTTACTGAAAAAGAGTCTTGTTATCTTGGCTGTTTCTAAAGACGCCATGCCGTAAATACCCAGACTCGTACATACACTGGAGCTGTTGAGGAATCAATTTTGTCGGTGCTTTCTGTTTGAATGTGTTAGTTAAAGTATGGGGACTGGATTTCTCAAAATCAAACATACTCTCCTTGGACACAACACTTCAGCACGTCAGTTTTCTAAGCTAGAATAAGGAGATACAGTTACTTTCTTCTTAATGTTGTTTCGATAAATAAATGAGACAACCAAGGAAAGTACTTAATACAGGCTTGACAAGTGTGCATTATAGATCTTAAAATGTATTCATACTTATACAACAAGTGCCAATCGAAAACCCTCCCTTGACCCAAGAAGAAATATCTAGTTATTAAAATGAGGTCATGTGAATAAAAATTCTATGAATTTGAGACGCTGAGTCACACCACAATATGTTCCTTCTAAAGCATAGTTCTAAGGACGCAGGTCAGAAAAGCCCCGCACTAAAGGTAATGCTTGGGTACCTACAGGGCCACACTGAACACCTGTTCTCCTGTACTGGTCTATGTGCAGGGGTATAGCTTTTGTATCTAATTCCTCTAAGTAGATTGTAATGCTCTAAGTTTTATCCTGTAAATCTTTGGGTTTGTAATCCATGTTTCTTCTACTTCGATTAAATTTCCACTTCTTCCCAATTCTCTAGCTTCTGTCTGACATACCCCTTAGGAAGCCACTCTGGGGCTACCTCTAGGATCCTTGGTTGGCCTCTCTCTGGAGGCCCCATTACGATTCAGATCTCTCTCTTGCTTGACTCCACCCAGGCTGTGGCTTCCTAAAAGGCAGCCATCACAGTTCTTCATTTTTCTTTTCTTTCCTTTCCTCTTCCCAAGTGGCTAGCACAGTGACTGCCTATAATAAGACTTAATGGATAACTGCTCTTTGTTTTTCATCTCTACATAAGATAAATATGCAAAGTATACTGGTTTTGCACACTGTTTGTATCTGGCCTTGCATCTGCTCCTTATTTTACCTGTTGCTATGACAGCCAGCTCTGTGAAGCACAAACAATTGTGAAGTGGGTTGCACAGGGCTCTTCCCTGGGTCCCCAGTAGAAGGCAGCAAGGTTACCAGACATGGGTCCATCAACACCGCATCTTTCCAGGTGGGCGTGGATCCTTTCTCTATCTGACTTAGTCCAGTTGCCCATTAGCTTTTCTTGAAATCCCTTCCCAGAATAACCACTTATGAACAAGCTAATCATTTTAGTGGGAGCTGAATGACGACAGCGTGCTTGGGTAAAGAATAAAAAGCAATAGATGGTGAATGGTGTATCTAATACAACTTCATATTTCTTTATAGTATGGGGTGCTTTGTTCATGGTGTGCAATAAATTAACTTTGGATGAATAAGTCAATTGAAAGTAAACAATTATCCAGTCTTTGGCCACCTTTTTTTTTTTTTTTGGCTTATGGATAGTTTTCTCTGATGCGTCATTTTTATGAGGTCTGCATTAGTAATATTGTTAGCTGGCATATATTCTTAATAATGAAAAAGCAGTCATAATATCTTAATTAAATCTTTTCTTCTCATAGATTTTTTTTCCTCAGGAATATCACCCACTGTTTTACAACATCATCATTTTGGTTTTTGCTATGCCAGCAACAGTGTCTAATGAAAGTCTTGTCTCCTGTTGTATTTCTTAAATATTTAAATATGCTCTTGATTCTTATATTTTTTTATTAGTACTTCAACTATAAAAATGCCTCTTTCCTGTACAACCTTGAAATGTTCTTTCTTCAGGGTTTTCTTTCTGCCTAAGGTGACCCAACTTGTAAAATTAAAAAAAAAAAAGGGAAATACAATCATTATGAAAGGAATTTGGGGGACATGTACACAAAAATTAGGTATGAGGGAATTCTAGTCCAAAGGATGAGAGGAAAAAAAGATTAAATTTGCATAATGAGCCTACCACTGTACACATTCTGCCACCTGACCCTGATTTTTGAGGATGTTTAGTGACTTCCTTCTAGAGATGATAAGTTGCACTTCATTTCTTTAGACACTAGTCGCTGTATTGAATAGAGATAGATGATATAATATCTAAATTTTTTTTGCATCAAAACACCTCATGTCAGGCCGGGGATTTAGCTCCGTGGTTCCGGTGCCTGCTTCGCAAGTGCAAGGACCCAGGTTCGATTCCTGGTAACCCCCCCAGAAAACAAAACAAAACAAAACAAAAACACCTCATGTCTGACTCATTTTTATGCCTATTCAAGTTTGGGCGTGTACTTCACTTTTTGAAAGAGATCTTGAGTGCACCACAAATTGCACTTCCTTCACTAATAAATGTTCCAGGGGTATCAGCATTAAGTTATGTATCTACTATTCCTTTTTGTTGCAAAACACTCGGAAAAGCTTTGTCTTTTCATATAGCAGAGTCTTTGTCTTCTTGAGTAACGCTCCTACGTTAGTTATATTTTCCAATATCCTCAACCCAAACATACACATTTAAACCTAAAAGTGGAAAAATTGATCTCTTAGATGTAAGTAAGAAAATTGTAGCTTAGGGATAACTGATTTTTATAGAAGCTACCTCATCATTTATTCAATAAATGCTTTTTAAACACCTACTGTGTGTTAGACACTGTGCTTGGTACTAAGTACACAAAGATGAATAAGATCAACCCTTGACTTTTACTATATAATCTAGTAGAAATGAAGAGGAAAAGAAATGATTTTCATCAAATCACGTATTATTAGAATCCAGGGTTAAAAGAAACTTTGAAAGAATCCATTCTCCTCTGTCAAAATATAGCTAAAGTGGAAATATTTTAGATAAATAGGTTCTAGGCTTATGTCATTTGAAAGCCAGAAGAGACTGAAACTTTGGGGAGGAAAAACTATGCAGAAAATGAAGGCCAGTGCCCAGCCGTTGAGTTTAGTGCCTTTTCCAGCGTATTGCACTGCCTATGTTAAGGTACTATCTTGTTTCAATCTTTTATAACTCTCACTGATAATAATCATATTAAATGTAGCAAAGATAATCTGGAACTATTTCTAAGTCTAATATGATCAAAGTAATTTCATAGTCCAGGAAAATTCAACAGGTAAACACCAGTAAAATAATGAGTTTCTTCTGTGTACATGGTGGCAGTGATATCATCATACTTTGAAGAGTCAGATGTGGTAAATAATTTCTAAGGCATACAGTCAATGTATGCTTTATTTACATCTCCTCAGTGTATTGAAGTTGGGCTTTTTTAGTGTCTCAAGTGTATGAGATAGTAAACATCTCTTGATCAAATATGTGTGATTATGGAATACTTGTTTGTTGGAAATTTATTATGAGTAATTACTTTATTTGTATAGGAAGAACATTGCCTAGAATAAAAAAAAAGTATCTATAAATTCTGGATATATGTAGACTATGTCTTCATACCTCCATTTCTCAAAGGTACACAGGAAATCAGAAAATCGGCATTCAGAACATCTCTGCATAAAACATTTTTTTGTTCAAGTGAAGGGTTAACTTCAGTTCATTATTCATGCTTGAGGTCAGGACTTAAAAACTTGAAAAATGGAAAAGGGATTACGGGAACTATATATTCCTAGAGAGCAAAGCTATAGTTTAAAAATAATAAATGCATCAGTTTGTTTTTATTGCAGTAACTTTTCTGCCTCCTAGTGCACCGATATCTAAGAGTAATTGCTAATGAGATCAGAGAGCAACACTAAGATGCATGTGTTCTAACATACAATTTCCACTTCACACTAAATTTAACTACAATCACAATTAATAGGGGCATTTGACATCATTCTAATTGTCAAAAAGAATGTCTACAACCTCCTGTAAGTTTATGTTCAAACTTTAGATGAAACAGCCATATATTTTTGTGTATTCTTTGAAACGTCATTATAAAATGTCTTAGGCTACACAACTACACTTGCATGAACTGTTTTAAATCATAAAGTTAGAATAGGCAGATGATTATTTTTGAGTTTACTCATGTTAAGTGTTAATATCGTATTGTTACATTTTTTCTTTCCCTGAAGACAAAGGGACATAAAAAGGATACAAAAAGCACCATAGGTTTGCTTACTGGTATTCTGCAAATCACTTCCTTTAATAAACCGTTTTCATCTGTATTTTAAAACTATTCTTCTAATATTCACAGGAACAAGATGATCTTTTGCAAAGTTTAAACATCATGGCAATACCTACTTTCAATGAGTAACAGCAGCTGTACCCACATGCCTGAATTGGGAACAAAATAAAAACCCTCACCAATAATACAAATAGAGGTTTTCATTAAGTAGAATCCCTTTTTGTTACAGAGGAACAATACATTTTTGGATTTCAATTTAACATTGAAAACAAATCCCAATTCCCCTCTCTTTGATGCAGCTGGCTGCACTGTGCACAATTTCTGATATGCAATGGCGATGTCTGTTGTTACAGAACTGGCTTGTTTGTGTATTGAAAGCTTCATTCAAATTTGTATGGCTTAGTTCAATGAAATGCACAAATCAACTAGTTCAATATTCTTCAATTTGTCATAATGGTTTTTCTGTGAATGTTTTTCTCATTTAAGATTGCCATAATGCTGTGCTTATTCTTTAAGGAACAAGGTGATAATCCCTGTGAAGTCTCACAGTTTAATGCTAAAGACAAAGGCCTAGGTCAAGGCCAAAGTTACGTATAGCACTACGAAAACTGCCACGGATGAAATCTGGGCTTAGCAGCTGCAGGAAAATAACCTGAGAAAGGCCTTGTGTTATTGCTTCTTGACAGTGAATTGAAATATGCCATGAGGATATTATGGGTAGGGTTTTGTAAGTGAAAGGGAGTGGCTGAGGATGACAGTGGATGCTAAGAAAGATACTAACACTTGGACAATACTGGAAGAGGGAGTGTCCTAGGGCGACCCTGTGATGGAAAGCTTTGTCCAAGCCACAAGTGTACTTATTTTGGAGACCTGCAAAACACCTCTTCTGACTGGACATTTTAATTTCCCATTCCCAGGTATATTTGTTCAATTTGATGAGTATACTCTTCCAGTTGTTCCTTGAAAACTCTTCTTAAAATACATCTTGCACCACCGAATGGTTTTCTGGTTAGTTTTTAAGGTATGGAAAAGAAATTTTGACCAAATAAGATACCTGTGATCACTGAATCATGAAAAAATGGATTAAAAAACTCATTTTAAAATAAGAAAAAGCTCCATAATTCTAGGAGAAAAAAAAATACATGTCACTATATTCCTGAGGGCCAGTTAGAGACATAGCTACTGTATAAGTGTTTCTTTGAAGATGGTACCTTTTCATCATTTTAGTTGTAAGTAGGAATCATAGGTTCTTTTCCAGATGGCTAGAAGAAATATTGAAAAAACTTGACTGTTCTACTTGTTATAGACAACTTAATATTTTAATTCCTGAGATGCATTTTCAGTGTTAAGTCAGAGCAGGATAGCTATACCATTATAATAACAAATATTTGGGCAAGGCATGTAAAGAAGATCTAAAAACATTCTTCACTGAATTTGGTGGTTGCCCTTATAGTCACTCCCTGACCCTCTTCTTTTTCAAAGGTAATTGCTTTCAGAAAATTTTGAGTATAAAGAATTTAGAACAACAAAGTACTTAAAGTAGTGTGAATCCTAAATTTCTATCCATATGAGGAGGTTAATAATACCCTTGGATTATTGTGTTAGAGGAGATAATATTTGTGAATTTGCTTTATAATGGTACAAATCAGTTTATAGACTATTTGATTGCAGGGCATAATTCTCAGTTTCTTAATTGAGACTTTAAAGGGGGAAGAGACTCTGAAATTTGTTGTCATTTGTTAAACAAATTCTCACCCATGAATGGTAAGAGCTTACATGATGAATCGACCCAATCACGGATATAAGGTGAAGTGTAATGACCCAAAATTAATTTAGAGAAAATAAAAGTATCTTTCTCTGCAGGCTGACACTTATCTGTTAGTAATTTGTATGGTGAGATAGCTGACTTCTAAAAGTGTCTCTTTTATCATTCACTGATTTACAGATTTGCGAGTTCCTTTAAGAAATAACTGTGTAGAAGCTACCTGTGTGTAAGTTTCTGAGTGTCACACAAAGCAATACATCATGGAGCATATGGTTATGTCTCACCTCCCCCAGGATTTCTATTCCCTGGTTACTAAGTCAAATGCTAATAAGGCATCTGTGAAAGGTGTTGCAGATATAATTAAAGTCCTAAGTTAGCTGACCTTAAGAAACGAAGATGGTTACATGGTCACAGGAGCACGCAGTTGTCTCCACTTGTGGCAAAAGAAGTCAGAGATTAAAACCCAGAGGTGGTGTGCATTAAGGAACACAGGGGACTCAGGGGCAGAAGCACCCTCCCTCTGGCAGCCAGCAAGGAAATAAGGATGTCAGTCCCACAGTCACGAAGATCTGGATCCTGCAGCATCCCGAGTGAGCATGAAAGGGCCTCTAGGTAAGAACCCAGGTTGGCTCGCACACCAGACCTACATAACTGTGGGCTGACAATTTTGGGCTGATTTCAGCACTTCCATTCTTGGTAATTGCTTCCACAGTGGAAAACAAGTGCAAATCAGTAGCCTCCTTTCATACCAGAGCAAGTCGCATAAAGCGATGAAAGGCGATGCAATAGTTAAAGAGACAAAAGTTAGAAATTGGAAACAAAAAGACAAGTACAGATAAAATGGCTAAGGATCAAATGAGCGGCACACACAGTAAGTGCTCTTGGCTGGGGAAGGCTGTGTTCACAGTGGGCTGCACGATTCTCAGAAGTTCTTCCCAATCAGGGGCCTTGAAGCATAGCAAGGCTTGGCAGGGCAGGATTTCATATAGCTTCAAATAAATCTCCTTGTGAGCCTATTTGTCTATTTTTAAGTCAAGTTTTTGTTTTGGTGACATTCTATAATCCTGTGCTATATCTATTACTGATATTTTCTGCAAACCTTTCCCCACCTATGAAAATAATAAAAACAAAGACTGCAATCAGAGACTCCAGGGGGTTGGTCCTATTGCTCTATGGAGTTGAAAGGAAATAATCATGAGCTACTTATAAATCTGCGAGGACTCCAATTCCATGCTGTGTGCTGAATGAGATAATACATTCATATATGTAATCTCTGTATAGAGCATCGCAAGCAAGCTTGACCAGAGGACCTGGTTGCACCTCCCCCTTTTAATGTAAAAAACAAAAAATCAAAACACTTGTCAGTGAATAACTCATCCTACTCAGCCTATAACCATGTTCATTTTTCTAACTCTTTTGTGGTCAGATAAGAAATACAGATGATATAGAAAATAGCCACCGTGGCAAACTTGTACAAATAGAATTTGGAGACAGTGACAGAAAGCTTAGTCCAGCATAATGCCCACAATACATAAAGCAAAAGTCAGGGCAGCAAAACATCAAATATGTCCCCAAGGCTCATGATTGTATAAGAGGGTCCTTTGGGTCCTCTGGTTTAGCACTATCACCTCTTCCTAACGATTCCACTCCCAGAGCCAGAAGAAGATGCTTGGATGAGAACATTCATTATTTACAGCTACTGTGCAGGCTGCAAGGGTGTATTCCACACACAGTGTGGCAGCAGAGAAAAGCCCTCAGTGGGTCTCATCTCCCCAAGGTTACAATGGAATTGTGTTTCTAGTAGGGGAGAAAGGACACACATAGATTTCCCTAAAAACTCTTTTCTTATATGCCAAAACTCAAGTTTACTTATGCCACTTCTCCATTGAAGCTGCTCTCTGCTGCTTACCAGGCCTGAGTAGAAGAATGGAGGGAATGAAAGAAGCATGGATTTTGTTGTTCCTGCCATGTAAAGTTACAGCAGATAAACTGCACAGAGGAAAGAATAAATGCGGATATGACTTAAATCATTTTATGTAGATGAGGTAAAAAAGCAGTCTCCTTTAGCATTGCTTCTGTACATCACGACAGCAATTTGTGTTAAAAGTCACTCTGATAAATCAACTCATAGTTTATTTTAAGAAGTCAAAGTAGCAAGATCAAGTGTACTGTAGGTGGTTATTTCATCTTATCATATTAAAACATTCTTTCCAAATGTAAAAGATAATCTCGACCGCTGTGTTCTGTAAGCAAGCAGAAAATTATGCAAATCTGATTTCCTTACTATGTGCTTGCTATCTCTGTAAAGCTTACTAAATCATATCCAGATTTGTAAACACAAAAGCACTGGATCCAAGATACATTTGCTTTTCAAACACTCAGAATGACAAAAGGTATTTTGCAGGGTATAATTGAAAAATTCCTATCTGTTTTCAAAAGCTAACAAATCAACGGTTGTGTGAGATTTAAAAAAAATAACCCACAAAACATCACCTCTTAACTTATTACAGGCTTAATTGCTTCCTCATAACGGAGTGCGACAATGTGATTGCAGTAAGAATAGCACCTGCTTTGAAAAGCACATATCAAAGAAATCCCAGGAAGGGAGCAGGAAGCCTGCACAGCAGCCATGTTGAAGTTCTGTCTCGTTTGCTTCTTGTCACACTGCTCTTTCTCCCTCTTCTGCGGTCTCCAAAAGCTCATCGCCTGAGTAACTGGTGGTTACTGTGTTAGCTCATTTACAAACGTCAGTCCTATTGTTCCCCATTTTGAGATGCCTTAGGCATATAGGCTCATGTAAACAGTTGGCTGTTTATCGCAGACTAATCTCATATACTGTCTTCTTTGAAGACACAAAAGATTCCTGCATGACCCACACTATAAGATTCTCTGCCAGAGTAAGAGAAGACAAACCTTTGAACCAGAAGGCACAAGCGTCTTGAGTCAATAATGGTGCCAATAAGATAGACCGCTGTCCTCATTCTTTCTTTATTCTGAAGAAGGAAATCTTTTGATGTAAGGTTAATTAATTAAATTCATTGCTATTGTGGATTTGCATTAACACAGTCTAATCTATTTGGAGATACATGTCTAATATATTCTTTCAGCACTAATTTCTTATTTCGTGCTTAGAGCAAGCAGGACATCCCTTGTTTTTTTCTATGGAGAGCTGACTATGTTCAATACATCAATAGGCTGGAAGACATATGAATTGCTACCTCTGTTGTAGTTAATGGAGATGTATACATGACATTTCCTGTAACTTTTACAAATGAGACAAGAAAGCAAATTCTCTATCTCTGAGTCTATGGCAAATAAATATCTGTTAAATAAGGAGTTGACATGCCGGAATTTCGTGAGATGGGGACATGGAAAGAGCCATACATTGACCAACATAGGCAAGAGGACAAACAATAATGAGAGACGTGCTCACAATGCAGACACACTGTATGTAGAAGAGGCAGAGAGGAGCTAACAATGCAGGTGCACACAGGCACACACACACACAGGCACACACACACACACACACACACATGCTCCCACGCTTGCCAGTGCTTTTAAGCTACAGGAAGACATTTATTGAAAGACCAAATGGAGACCTCAAATAATAGTGGGAATGAGATGGCCCTGGAAAGAGCCCCGCCTGTGTGTCTACAGGATAACACTCCAAAAGATGCAAATCCCTCTTGCACTCACAGCAGAAGGTGTGAGTGGCCACGCCAGTGCTTGGTGCCTGTCCTGGCTGAGTGATACTAAGCCAAGGTGCAGGTTGGCTGTGGGCCGAAGGTCCACACCTGCTGTCTACACAGCCTGTATTAATTCCCTTCCTGAGTAGTTCAAATAGCACACATATAAGAACATTCAAATCAATGTGTTACAAAAATAGAGACTCATCTTCGTTGATTTGCAAAACTCCTGTAACATGAGGCACTGAGAGTGAGCCTCAGTGTGTACAAAGGCAGGGGCTTTAATATTAGTGTGCTCTCAGGGACCGGGGTACCTAAAGGAGAAAGAGCAACTGCCTGGTCAAGGAGCTCTGCAATCTGGAGCACAATACTGTGGACAGCTGATTCGTACACAGGCCGCCTCTACTTAAGTACTATTCTAAGAATTTTGCATGTATAAAATTGTGTACTCCTCACAACCCCAATTTATAGATGCAAAAAGCAGAAACGTAAGCGTTGGATCTCAAGTTTAATTTAGTCTCTGGGGTTGTCAGATCCTTGTTTTTAATCACATTACTAATGCTGCCCTTCAGAAATAAGCAAAACAACTTAAATAAATAAATAGATCTGCCATTAAAATCCAAAGAAATGAAAAAGAGCCTTTTGATTTTTCTTCAATAAAGGGGAAAAAAGTACTTCAAAAATCTTTATCAGCTATAGGTAGCATTTCTTAAGACTTCTCTTTTACAAAGAAGCTAGGGAAAACCCTGGCAAGATCACTACATAGCTTTTTGTTCTTTGATTAAGAATGTCACCTGGATAATTTTAGAAATTTCTTTTCTTAAGCCACATTGACTAGAACTACTGGTACTGGAAAACACAGCCATATTTATCTTCAGTGCACTTAAACTCAGTGGAAAAGCTCATTTTCAAAGAAGGAACAAACTGCTACCCAGTATTTAAATGGATTATTTTAAATCAGGAGTGTACATCACTATGTATCATAGCAGAGTTTGTTACTTTACGAATGTTACAATTAACACAAAACTTGAGAAGGTTCTGAAAGTTGTGCAAAGTCCAAATTGTATTTCGGTTTTAATTCAAATGCTCAACAGAATTTGTAAGTGAAAGATGGGCAGAGTCTTAACTGCTTTTTGCTCCTGGCCTGCGCCATGTCTCCCAGAGCTGGTGGTCCAGAGCAGCTCTGTCCCGAGAGTCATCTGTCAGAGTCTCTCTGCGTCTCTTAGGGCCCACCACCCATGCATCCCATTTTCTTCATACCCCGGGGGTCTCCAGCCAGTCCCACGCCCTCCATGCCTCGTTGTTCTGCAGCCAGACAAATGGTGGCGGTTAAAACACTGTCGCGGAGATGACACGCTACGGTTCAGCTGGAGAAGGCCCTCCCACTGTAAACACCACTGCTTTGTGATACTTTCCACTTCCTTCAAAGACTCTCCCCGTAGAAACTTCAGGTTTGCCTTCAGCTTAAGTGCTTCTCTCAGAGGAAGAGTTGAGAGATGTGTTTTGTTTTAAAGTGGAAATATCACCTATGGCTCAGTGACATTGTTCTGTGAAGGATGCACTACAAGGGAGAGCCGGATTTATGTTCGTTATTGTACAAACGTGTGCAAGGTCCTGTGCCAATCTCTTCTGAGAATCATAAGCACCCGGCAGGATGGACAAACAGATGCACAGTCCGTACCACAGAGGCTCTGAGTCTGCCTCTCCCTGCCCCTGCAGAGCCCCTGCTCGTTCCTTGACAAGGTATGCAACGGGAGACAGCACCGCAGGTCACCCAACTATCATCGCTCCCTTCTGTGAGCCTCTGGAACTTTCTGGCAAACTTTGGCCATTGCAGCTCCTGCCCTCTGGTTTAACATCACCTTTTCTCTCTCTTTCCAGCTTTCTAGCTTCATTTCGACCCAAGCTCCTTCCCTGGCTCTGCTGTCTCTGCAAACCTCCGTCTGCCCAGCTCCTCTCCTGGGGTCACCCACCGGGACACCCCTTGCTCTTCGCCCTGAGGCTCAGCTAGATCATGGAGAAAAGTAAAGTGCTTATTTTATGTCTTTAATTCAAATTCGCAGTTCTGAGCTTTAGTGACACTTTTTTTTTTTTGTATAGTCACCCTGTGCTTTCCCTCAATACTCTTAGATGATCGTGATTTCCCCAAATTCTTATCATATGGAGTTGCTTATGAAACACCTACATTTCAGCCTGTTGATACTGAAAGTATATAATCCACACATTTTACTGAATTTTCGGAACTGGTGTATCTGGCCTATCTGATAGCCCTTTTATAGCTGCGACTCTCCATATAAGAATTTAAAAAGGAACATAATTTTTTGTGATCAGGCAAAAAACATTCTGTGGTGTTGTTTAGCTTCATTCAAAATCCACAAACACCGATTTCAAGTCAAGTAAAAGTGTAACTCAGAACATGACAGAGATCTAAATCATGGATTCAGTTTACTTAATGTTAAAATACACAAAAATGGAGTTTGAATAAAGTACAAGATAGCTATATCTTCCACTTTTTCTAGAGTAATGCACTAATTGAAAAAAAGATGTCACTACAGAAATGTCATGATCAAGCATCTTTGACGTTTCTAATATTTCATCCAATGGCTATACAGTATGAGCTTTAAAACTGGGTTGTAGTCGTTCTTGGTAGAAAGCTGCCATGATTTTAAATCTTTTCAGAGTCTTCCTCAGGTCAAAATCTAATCAGTAAATCCCTCAATTCTTTTTTACCTAACCAAGTACATCCCGTTGTCTACTCAGGGATGCCAAAAATGGTTGTCGGGCTAGAGACTAACCTGCAGCCCTGGAGCATTTTCAGTTAAGCTCTCAAAGATTAAAAGTCTATAGAAAGTCTATATCTGTATATGTTTTTTGTAGTTATTTTGTCTTAAGGAAAGGGGGTTGTTAGGATTTTGTGTTTAGATGTCCACCCCACCCCTAAGCCTTATGTTGATAAGATGGGAGTTTGTTTTTCAGAAGTGGCTGAATCTGGAGTATGTGATGCTGGGATTGAGGGCATGTGATTACTAAGCCACTACCCTGGAGTGGTAGGTTTGACAGGGCCCTAATCCCGCTAGTCTGGACAGGATAAAAAGGCGGAAAGACGCTGTTAAGGTCTCCTATTGCTTTTGCTGCCTTCTGCTGCCAGGAACTGTTTCTCCTCTGCCAATAGCCTTGGAGCCAGCTGATCATGGACTGAAACCTACAGGAATTGTAAGCCAAACAAACCTTCCTCCTTTCACTTTGGGTGTCAGGTGTTCTTTTCTCAGCAAGGAGAGAAAAGTAACATAGGAGTGAATATTTCGTTCTTTTTATTCATCTACCTACTTAGACAATCAGATATCCATTCACCCAACACATATTTACTGCATATCTACCGTTTTCTATGGAATCTCTTAAACCCTAGGGTTATAGCAGTGGACAAAAACATTTCTCACATTCAGGCAGGAAGAGGGAGAAAAACAAAGCATTGAGGATGATAAGGTGGAAGGAGAAAAAAAATAGCATGAAGGAGCAAAAGTGGACGGGAAGGAAGTGTACTTTTTGTTTGTTTATTTTTGGTACCGGGGATCCAACTCAGGTCCTTGTGCTTGCGAGGCAGGCGGCGGAACCACTGAGCTAAATCCCCGGCCCAGGAAGTGTACTTTTTGTGTATACAGGAATTTAGAGACCTTGGCCGGACATCTGAATAAAGTAATGACAAGAGCTCTTAAAATATCAGAGGGGAAACAGTGGTAGGAAGAGGGTTGGTTAGCACCGCAGTCCTGAGGCAAGAATATTTGCTCATGGTATTAAAAAATAATAAAAAAACAGAATGGTTGGATAAAGGTGGAGTCCCATGAGCGAGCGTAAGGGAGGAGCGAGCGAGCGTAAGGGAGGAGCTCACGGGACCAGAGATGAGACCACAAAGGACACAAAGGATTCTGGATTTCCTGCCTCGTGAGGCGGGGGACTTCTGAGTAGAGGACCGAAAGCTTTCGAACACATCCCCGGGCACTTTGTGACAAAGCCGAGGCTAAACTGAGGCAGCGCGGGAACGTGGAGAGGCAGGACAGGCATCCATAGCAGCAGTTCAAGCAAGAGACAGCACACACACACGAGCAGTTGCTCTTTCTTCAAAGGCATTATTTTTACACGTATTCAGGTGTGCAGCGTGAATTTTTGATACATGTATTTGGCCTCTTTATATGCTTATGTCCTCGCCAGAATTCCTTAATCCTGGTTGAAACTTAATCTCCAGAACAACTTCCTGAAGAGATGAGGTCTTTTAGAAGGTGACTGGGCCAGCAGGGCAGCCCCTTGGAAGGTGTCACACCCTTACAGAGGGCTTGAAGCCTGAGTCCCGTCCACCACCTGCAATATGAGCTCTCAGCAAGGAGTCTGCAGCAGGCACAATGCCGGAGCTTTGGTCCCGACTTGCAGCCTTCAGAGCTGGAGGAGCTGAATTTCTGCTGTTACTCACTTCCTCGGTCTTAGGTAGGTATTTTATTAGAGCAGCACTGTGACAACAGCGACGTGGTTACTATTGTCAAGCTAAGTCACATCCCACCGTCATCTCATGTAATTATCCATTAGCAGTTGTTTCAAGGGAATCTCAAAGTAGGCACGAAGTCAATGTTCTCAACACTGCCCCCACCTGTCGCTGGCCAATAAACCAGTGTCACCCCGGGATCCCAGAGCGCATGCAAGATGGGGATTAATCCCTCTATAAGATTAACGATTTATTGTCACTGCAAATAACAGAGCAGCCTTGTATTTTCCAAAATAACTTTATAAACAAAGAGACACTACCGAAGGTATATTTCACCAAACTATACTTTTTAAAAAATTGGTCACATTAAGGTTGCTGAATTAGTACTGAGCTAAGTTAGAAATAAGTCTTGATTCATGATAGATCAAAGTGTACTGTATATGTGTGTATATTTATATGTTTGTATATGTAAAAATTATAGACTGTATATTCTTAACTGTGTAAGCATCCATAGAGCTTTTTCTTTTCTTTCCCTTTCTTTTCTTTATGTCGCTGCAGATTGTACCAAGGGCCTTGTGCATATTAAGCATATATTCTATTACCAAGCTATACCCCAGCCCCTTATAGAGCTTAACTATAAATTGTAATAACAGCGCAATGACATTTTTATATACATACCGGTACAGATACATGGTTCAACTGAAGGAATAATGTTTGACAACTAGGAAATGTATTTACCTGAATAAAGGAAATCGGTAAAATCATCTTAAAACCTCACGGTCCAGGATGGGCCAATGTAGAGGCCGAGAAGTTAGTGAGTGCATTAGGATAGGAGGGCTGAGAGGCTCAGGAGTGATTGCTAAAGGGTAACAAAAGGGTTCCTTAATGGTGATATGTTCTAAAATTGATTCTGGTAGTGGTTGCACAGCTGTGTGACTAAAAGAAAAAAATCACTCAACTGTGAACTTTCACTGGTGAGTTACTTGGTACATGAATTGTATCTCATTAAGGTGTTACTAAATGATGTAATATCAAACTAGTGACTGAAGAAGTATCCATAGGAAGTAATGGTCACATTATAAATACATGATCTAGGGGCCGGGGATTTAGCTCAGTGGTTCCACTGCCTGCTTCACAAGCACAAGGTTTGAACCCTGATACCCCCCAAAAAACAAAAACAAAACAAAAAAAAAATGATCTAAAAACTTCTAGTTCTAATGAGTCAATAAATTAAGGACTTTTTAAACGGGACATGACTGTGTATGCCGACAATGCCAGCACTCTGATAGGCTGAAGCAGGAGACTCTCAAGTTCATCTCCAGCCTGTGAAATATAACAATTTACCAAGACCTTATCTCAAACAAACAAACAAACAAAGTGCTGGGGGATATAGCTTAGCGCGAAGGCCCTGGGTTCAATCCCTGCACACATGCGAGTACAACACACAATACTCATACACATAAAAGAGAAGAAGAGGAAGAAAGATATTAAGAGACTTTGTGCAAGTTTTTTGAAAATATTTACAGACTCTGAATTTATGGATGGCAACGTGGGTCTGTGTATTTGTAGTCTCTACTTAGAAGAGTGTGGGTGAAGAGCAGGTTGGGAGCGAGAACTTTGGAAAGAAGAAAGGGTGTTATTGATTGCTTTATGGAAATGAAATGCCTGTGTTTATTGAAGATTTATCTAGAAGATTTTTGCACGTATTTTCAGAGATTCTGGTAAATTTCATTCTGAAAGAGCTGTCCAGGTCAGACATAGGGAAAGAAAAGTACAATCTGTTGTCAAGGCGGAGGTAGAAGAGCTGCACTGAATATGGGCTTTGTGAAGCTCCACTGCCTAGAAAGGGATTTTCATTGCTTCTCCTTCCTTCTGGAGAGACTTTCCCAAGGGGGCTGCAAGCTTACTGCACGTGGAGTATTTCCGTTCATTTCAGCTGCACATCTGTGCATGAAGCCAGCCTCCTACCTAGAGCCAGCACTCACTGAGTTTAGATGGATCCATGTAAACTGTTCGAATAGATGTGAAGAATAAATGATTCTGTCTGAGCCCTTAGTCATAGACTGCTGAGGGTGATGGTGTACAAATGACAAAACAGCAGGTGTTCTGATCCTGGGGCTGTGCTTAAGTTTGGCACCAAGAATTAATAGACCCTATGCAGAGCTACTTTAATCTGCTTCTTATGAAAATACAACTCTGCTTATATCCAAGCTCCTAGAACCTTTTCCTTTTGTAAAGCATTTCTATCACATAATAATGATACTTCAAATGTGATGAATCCCAGCACCTTTGTTTTTTTTGTGTGTGGTGCCGAAAAATCACATAATAATAGGCTCTCTAAGCAGACATAATTGCCTTTTCATCCGAATGAAAAGAGGGATGAAGAACCACTTTCAGAGAAATGAGTAAAGTTTCTTTTTGTTTTGTTTTTTAGATTTTCTTTCCAATTTGAAAAATTACCTAGGCCTCACAACATTTTGTACTGGCTGGGAGCACCCAGTAGGGGACGTGAGCCCTGGATTAGGGTTCAGTGACCAGCGGGTCTCCATCCAAGCTCTTAGCTCTGATTGTCAGAGAAACCTGGGCATTTCAAACAGGTTATTGCAGGTAGGAAGGCACCAGACCATCTTGAGGACATCTGACAGTCAGTACTATCTCAAGGAGATTTAGAAAGTTGGCTTTACATTGGCCCATCACGGAGCAGCTGAGTCCTGCCCCCTGCCCTGGTCCACTCACAGAAGGAGCAAGCGTTACTGACCCATGTGGTGCTTACTTTTGTGTCATCATTTTTTTGCCTTACTCTGATCAGCAAATAACTGTTGACTTTTCCTACTCTAACATTCACAATAAAATCAATGTTTCCCACAGTCTTTGCAGGGAACAAATCTTTAAATCTCACTTTCTCTGATCTTCACTCCTGACTCCGTTTTTAACTACCTTTCCGCTTTTCCCCAAACTACTCCAAGTCATCATGTCTTTCAGGTACTGTACAAGGTTATGATCAGTGCTGAAAAGACTATGCGTATTAGAAGATCAAGTCATCTTACAGCTCCAACAACTCAGAAAGGTGGTGGGAAAATCCACATTCAGGTGGGAGTAGAAGGGCAAGGTGTGAGGAGAACGCATCGGTTGGATTTCTAGGGTTCCACTCCATTGTATCTATCTAATTTCCTCCAGTAAAGTTGAAATATGCTGATTGCTTCTGCTCATATGGATGCCACATGCTTAACTCACCATGCTTCATAAGTAGGACCCAGGGCTCTGGGTGTGGGATTTCTATTTGAATCATTCCACTGGTATCCAATTCACTCCCTCTCTTTCCCCTGCGTATATGCACACATTGTTATTTTAGTTTGTTCTCGTTTTTTCTTGGCCCTCGACTAATTTTCCCTTTTATAGATTCTTTGGCACCTCTGTTCATTTCTTAACAAACTTAATCCTATTTCTGTTCCATGGTTTGGGGCCCCACTGAGAAAAGAAGTCAGCGGTCACCCATCATTGCATTGTTTTGCCTACACTACCTAATACCATGTCCCAACAAGGACTACTTTTAAATAGGTATTTGTATCCTACATTTCATGCACCTTGCTCCTTATATAAATCAATACATTTTCTTAGCTGGTGCATGCAATAATTGGTAGCTTTCTATGAGTTGAGAAATACAGACTCACCCACATATCCTGTACCTTTTTATAAATGTCATATCCTGATGCTGTCATGAGTTGGCTGGTATCATCCTGCATTGCTGACAACAGACAGAGCTCCGAGCAATAAAGTAGTTGCTCTCTGGGGAATAGGATTCTGTTTTGATTAGTGATCTATTTCCTAAATGTAAATTCTATTAATTATCAGCATATAAAAATATATCTGGCCTTTGATATATGAAAAAAATTCTCTCATCTACTTCAAGTTGAGGTCATTTCTCATACTTATTAAATGCAGCTATTATATAACTACAGAAAAGGAATCCATTCAGAAAAATATTATGACAGGACCCAGCTTAGCCCTTCCCATGTGGCAGGCCCTGACATAGACAGCGAGAAGCTCGTGAGAACGGGCAGCTGTCAGTGCCAGCCTGGACTGCTGAGTCAGAATCTGAATTTTCACAAGATTCCCAGGTGATTCAAGTGCACATTGCAGTTTGAGAAAAGCCGCAATGGGTCTTTCTTTCTGCCACTGGCATTACACCTGTCCTATTTTCAGAGTTGCAAGAGTAAAGTGTTGTTATGTTTGGTAGGTGAGTGGTTCTACAACCTCAGTCAGCTGAGCTGATGCAGTCGAGTGGCTTGGTAAAGGTTTGAATATTAATACTTTCCCATGATCAGAATCACGGAATATTCTGTCACCCCAGTTTCAACACAGGGTGCAGCAGTCTGTCGTAAGGTAGCACGTGTAAGGTGCTAACTCTGTGCAGAAGTCTCCATGAGGGTTTCTGGGTCAAAACACATGGAATTAAGAACATGTTTCAAAGTACCTACAGCTAAATGCAAGAGACATGTTTGCAGAAGTTCCCATGTACAAATGAGGCCAAATATACTCTTCTTAGGCCAAAATTCACGGTTACGCCTGGGACTGCAGTCATTCACATGACCAGTGTGTGAGTGGTCAGCAATCACCCAGACAGAAAGCACTGGAATTCAGTGTGGCTGGGAATACAAAAGAGCAATCAGAAGAACCCAAATCACACTGATTTCATATGACCTCGTATGGCAAATTGTTGCAGGCTCCAATCTCTTAGCCTCCCCTTTACCCGTGCCCTTTGTTATGTGCTTCTCAGGGTCCTGCCATTGTGGAGAGGACGTGTTTCCCTGTCCATGAATTTGATTCAGCCACTTGACTTGCTTTGCCCAGTGACAGGAAATAGAAGCGGCAATGTACCATTTCTGACCCTAGGCCTCAAAAGAACTTGGTGAACCATGGTGACCAGAACTCTGACTCTCATGAGCTGGGCGATAAGCGATTAGGTTATTGAGTCTCGCAGACAACAGTAATAAAATTGAATTTTCCTTTTACTGACCTGGGAAGGCAGCATACATTTTAAAGAAATCCCTTTCTGCTCAGTAGCTTAGCAACTTCAGTATGTGTTATCACCTACGCTAGATTTTTTAGCTCCTCGAAGTTGAATCTATTTTTACCTATCATCAGGTTATTTCTGTAGTAAGCACAAGTGGATTGTTTGATAAACATTTCAAAGGGTAATTGAAATGATTACATGTACTAAGATCACTGTGGATATGCACTTACAAAAAAGATAGTTCAATTAGAAGGAAAAAATCCTGCAAATTTACAAAGGATTATTTTACGATAATCATATCCTTTTTTTGTATTTTTCTTTCTTCAAAGATAAAAATCGACATTATCTAACATTAGTACTCTATGCTTACCATAAGATTGATGGTCAGTATGTGAAGTAATAGGTGCATGTAATTTATAAATTGATACAGAAAATATTGGTGATGATCACATCTTATAATAACTTGAGTTATATAACATGTGATTACTCATTTACCATATTAAAAATATATTTCCTTATATTAGAAAATATATTACCTTAAGAAAATACCATCTATATAAATGCAGTTGTAAAAGCATAAACATTCAATTAAAAAAGATTTTGAAATGCAAAAATATAATTACTTTTGTTTTTTAACTAGATTTTTACATGCTTTTTCTTTATCTGCAGTAGCTATCACAGGAAAATTTTCTGTGATTGGATACTAATTGGAGACTTTTACTTCTCCCAGCACAATCCTGGTCCCCTGCAGTGATGGTGGTCTAAGAGAAAGTAGTTGTGGTAGAGGAAAAAGGAAACTGAGGACTGTTTTGAGACAACAGGAAGAACGCCTAATGGGGCCTTGTGTGACTAGGCCTGGTCGGTGGACCTTTTGTCAAGAACACTTGAGGGTTATTGTGCTGTCCTCTTCCTAGAGGTTTCAAGGGCTGAGTTTAGGGGAAAACTCTTGGTTCCTGTTTCCCGCCCCCGTGTGCCAGAACCTGCCGTGCTCAGGTTAATCCTGGCTCTGTACTGGGGCTCAAGTGGCTGTGGCGATGTGAGATCCTAGCCTCCAAGTGGACACATGTTTTCCCGGAGCCTCTGGGCAGGTGCAGAAGCAGTGCCAAGAAAGTTGCCGATTTATCAGCTCTTCTCTTCTTTCTCTTTAGCCAAAGGTTATTTATTTATTTATCAAGTACTTAGCGAGTGATTTTTCATCCTTTAAAATGTCTTTGTAAGTCACTTTTCTAATAGGAAGCTTTTGTTGACTTCTGTAGGTTTCAATGATCCATTCTTTCAAGCAACTGTTCCAGCCTTTATTTCTTGTCTTATTTATTGACACTTAGAAAGACATTGCTGCTAAATCTGTTTATTTTAAATTTATATTAAAAGCTTTCATTATGTCTACTTTTACTACTTGTACGTTATCTCCTCAGTTAAAATGTTGCTGGAGCACAGAGGCAATTTGTTATATATATTGTGTTCCTACAGCACTAGTGTGGAATGGTCATCAACTGATTTGTTGGTCAAAAGCATAAATGGCTCCCTGGGCACCACTGTTAATTCTTTCATCAAATACTAGGCACTGAAGACGCAAACATAAGATGTAGTACCCATCCTCCTGAAGCTCAGATGCTAATTGAAGAGAACTTGCATCCCTGTGTTTTTTGGATACCTGTTGCCTATCGCTTGCAGCTTTTTAAAACAATTATGAAAAATATACGTTAGCTTTGTGTTTTCTGATGAACCTAAGTAATGGCCACTGACATTTACAGTTTGCAGAGGATAATAATCTACATCCAATTCTTGATGAACTCTTGTATGGGTTTTCTAGATTTTTCATTCAACTTTGTCAGAGGATAAAAGGGAAAAGTTAGGTTCAGTGTCTGCTGTAAAGAACTGATTGTAAAGTGGATACTGACTAGAAGCTTAGTCCTGCTCATTTATGTGACTATAGAATTACAGCCTTGTAGTGATTGATTCTTGCATCAATAATTATAGGTAACTTATTCTCACCTGTGGGTATGGAATAATGTCTTCTTTTTTTGCATATTAGCAAGTTTTAATTGCAGGAACCATTGTCTTCCACAATTTTGGACTTTTTACATGTTTTGAACATATGGGAATGGCCACAAAGAATGTAAAAGAAAATCCCTTGTCATTTCTAGCCACCCCTTTTAAAAGTTCTACTGTGTAGTTCATTTCGTATTTGCAAATACCGAACTCTACCTTTTAAATGCAAATGTATTCATAGACAACATGTAAACGAATAGGCATGGCTATGTTCCAATAGGGTTTTATTTATAAAAATCGAATTTGTGATTTTATATAATTTATAAGTGTCATGGATGTTGTCTTTTCATTTGATTCTTAAGGACATTTGGAAATCTAGAAACCATTTTTATCTTAAGAACTAAGTAAAAGTAAGAGCTGGGTAGGCTGGCTGACTTTTATTCATTTGTTTTGTCTGTACCTACTTTTGTGCTCCTTGGAATTAGGCCCTTGTGGAACAGAACTTGCCTAGATGCCTCAGAGCCTAAACTATTTACTCTTTGGCTCTTCAAGAAATGGTTTGCCAATCTTTGGTCTGGACAATAATGTCTTCCCATTAAAAGCAGTTATGTATTTTTTTGACACATTGAAAGAAATAGAAATAAGGCACTGTTTTTGCCCAAAGGCAACAAACCCCCTAAAGCAATAATGGTCGTGGGTTCCAGTGGTATGTCTGGAGCAGCTAACGTGTGCCGAATTCAATTCTAGACACTAGATATTCCTCAGCCCCGGTGTACAAATGGACATAATCTCTACCATTATGAAGTTTCCTTTCTTGAGCACGAGCCCAGTCACACCATGTAGCTGCAGACTTGACATTGCATAAATGAAGCATACTGCTGAAATGACTCCCAGGAATACTTTTGGCTTCTGAGTAACACTGGAAATGACAGAGCAGCAGCAGCAGTCCACTTTAGGGTTGTCCAAGCAAAGTGCTACCAGCCTGCTCAGGGTGAGTGACTTATCATGGAAAAATCCTCAACCTCATCTCCTTAGAAACTATAACACATCAAGGAGAAAACATAAATTCAGCACTAAGACACAGGCTCAACCTTTAAAAGCTAGGTTGAGTTGTCAAAAAAAAAAAAAAAAAAAAAAAAAAAAA
>NW_022900945.1:7274416-7297331 GCF_012274545.1 Fukomys damarensis
AAAAAAAAAAAAAAAAAAAAAAAGGAAATACAGTGTTTGTAAACAAGGAGGGGAGGAAGGGTGAAGGGAGGGCAGGGACAAGGGGAAAAAATGAGAACCAAGACCTTTCGTGTAGAGGCACAAGATCCCAGTAATGAATGTAACTGTACTGTATACCTAAAATGTACCAATAAATTCAATAAAAAGAAAAAACTGTCTTAGAGTGAAAATGGCGGAGGATGGGACAGTATAATTAGAAGAGTTTGGAATTCTTTATGGAAACCTAGAGATAAAAATCTCTGCCTATCATTTCACTTGAGTTTGGTTGAAGATTTGTGGCTTCAGAGGAGCGGACTGGTGGACTATAAACACCTGACTCCGAAGTGGGACTCTGGGTAGGGTAAGTGGTCTGCATGGAGTATGGCTGCCAAGTGCTGCAGCCCTCATAAGAGTCGTGCCAAGCAGACACCTTAACCCAAACTGCAGATCCCTGCTAGGGACTCCATCTCGGATGCTGAGAGAATAAGACGTCGGGAATGTATGTGACTCTACACGAATATAGAAGGCACAAATGTGCTTATTGTTAAGTTTCAGCAAGCTGTTGGCTGCCTGATGGGAACCTGCGTGAGACAAGTCCAGGGTCAACGATGATGCCCCAGTCTCGGCCATGTGACCAACTGGACACTCTCAAGGACATTGTACCAAATGTGCTCAGTCCAGCACCATTCTGTAGTGCTAGTCTCTGCCACTGTATTTCTGAGCTTCCTATTATCATATTTATAAAACAAAAAGAGACCATATCATCTCTTTATTTTCAAATATGCCATTATATCTTTATACATTAGATTATGCTTTTATAAGAGATTGTCAAAATAGCACTGAAATGAAAACTGCTGTTTTTAAAATAGTCAAGACAACTTAGAATATGAAATCTGAATCATATTGCTGTAAGGAGTTAGCAGTGGGCCACTCTATGTGGCCTTTAGAGCATCTGACCACATTAAAAGATTATTTTTCCTTTTACTAGAAGCCAAGATGCCTCATTGGAGATGAACTCATTGGAAATCATTTCACAGAAAACCGTGAGGAAGAGGAAATAGGAGGCATTTCAAATCAGTTGTGTACCAAATAGATTTCTGTTTAGTCTGTTCTGAGATAACCATCTCTAAAAACAAAGCTGGGGAGCTTTCAGGTTGTTTTAGAAGTGAGAAAAAAAAGCTACTTTTTCTTAAATGTCATGAGTAGTGAATTGTTTCATAGAATCAGGAGGCAACCCTTTGTAATGTGCTCATTATTTTGAGACGGTAAGATGAATTGTTTTTGACAAGATTGGCTTTTAAGAATTGCACATGATACTATGGAGAAGGATAAATATTTGAAAACTGACATGTTTTACATGGACGATATCCCTGTGACCAATGTAAGTGACTACAAATTTAGTTGATGAGTTTAGATTTTAATTAACGATGACATTATGAGGCTGCCGTGTGTTCCCGGTAGAAGCCGGTTACTCATATTCGTTTTACTCAATTTGTCTTTTTAATGTAAACTTCTAATTGCCACAAAGGAAACATTAGCACAGCCCCTGAAGCCACTTTGTCCCTCTTCTGATAACTATCCTCATTCCCAGGAGTAACCATTATGTCACAGTATAATTGTGACCATGTTTTAACTTTAAATGTAACCAGACAATCAATGCTCCTTGCGTCTTGATTATTTGCATTCAACATTGTGTTCATGAAATTTATTCATAATTTTGGCTATAACTACAGTTCATTCATTCTCATCATTGTATAAGATTCCACTGTGTAAGTGTAGCACAGCTTTCTTCTACTGCTAGTAGACATGATACATAACTTCTGGTGAATGTATGTCTTCCTTAACAAGTGTACTTAGAGAGGTTATATAGGCCAGCTGTAACAGAAGTGGCTAAAGACTTTTCCCAGCTGGCTATGACAATACATAGTCCCACCCAAGCATATGAGTTTGTTGTTCGCTCTTAGCTTGGGTCACATATCTCAGTGTCTTAAGACACAATTCAAGTAAGTTCCTTACTCCATTGTGCATTTTCATTTTAGTCATTTAGGGTACAGAGAGGTTCTAAATTGTGGTTTTAATTTGCATTTGCCTGATGACTAATGACATTGAGTACTTTTGCATATCTTTATTGATTTTTGGATATGCTCTTTTGTGAAGGGCCTATGTTATTTTGCCCATTTCCCTTTCTCATAATCTGCCTTAATTCTACAGATTTTAGGAAGTTTGTGTGTGTTTGAGGTAGAATTCTGTTCTTGAATATAGATGTATTATAAATACCTTCTTCAAAACCACAAATTGTCATTTCATATTTTATGGTGTCTTGCTATTGAATAGAGACCATGTCATTTTTAATATCTTCAGTTATTACTTTTTGTGTCCTCATCCATCACAGTACGGTGCCCATATCAATATTGTGGGGACCCAAAGAGGAAGATCAGTGATGCAGAACCCTCGATCTTGCCCTGTATTCTAAAGTTCCTTTTAGAACCGCTATAATTTAAAAATTAAGTTATATAATATCTTTTAATCTTTCTCTTCTGCAGATTAATTTGGTTCTTGTGTGTTTCAGTGATAATTATTTAACTTCATAGAGGTAAAATATTTTAAAAAAATCAAATTTTAGTATAAATAAACACTCAAAAGTCTGGGAGTTCACTGAAAATAGCAATAGCCTGTCTCACACTCTATTTCTATGCCATAACATCTCAGTTTATCATATATGACTCCTTGAAAGCTGCTGTATTTTGCCTTATCATCCTGACTGATATCTGTGTTGCCCCTGGTCCATTCTGTCTAATATATCCAAGGAGGGCAAAGAACAGATATCTTTATGAGTGCACATTAAAAGAAAGCACTTCTTGGGTCACATATTTCAGTGTCTTAAGACACAATTCAAGTAAATTCCTTACTCCAGCACATGAAGCCACAAACCCAGTCACTGCTTCTTGTTCAATTAATTACCTGGCTTTCCCCACAGGGTTTTGTCCCCACCTTTTCTGTCTGCTGAACTCTGACTCTTATTCATATCACACGGCCTTTAAAAGCATTTTCTGACCTCCCAAGCATACATTTCCCTGTCATCTGCTCCCCCAAATGCTTAAACATAATTTGTGCTTTTTCTCCCCAGCAATTGGGAAACTTCAAGCTGAGGAACTATATTTTATTCAACTCTGTGTTCACATTACTTAGAATGAGGTTACAAACTTCCCAGTATAATTCTGTTGAATGAATGAACTATTCTTTTATGTACATTTTTTTCCTTTTCAAAATATTTTTTAAATATTCAAAATAATTTGATCCCAGAAATTATGTATCCCACACTAAAGAATATTTAAAGAAAAAGTAACAAAGAAGTATATTTGCTATAGGGGCTGGGAGAAGAAACTCTCAGTAAATTTGAGCTTTTATACCTTCACAGGGCTAAGTGATAACCCCATAGAAAAGAAGAAAGGGCAGTAAAATCTTTCCTTTTTTTTCCCCATCTGATCAAGAAAAGCCCTGTTTTCCCGTCACTGAAAGGTGGCTTAGAAATTGTGTTGTTTGGTGTCTTTGGTCAGTGTGCATAGTAGAAGATAGAAGTGAGGCTTAACAGAGCTTAGAAGAAAGGAGATGTCTTGCTGTGCCTGCTGAGAGAGAGGAAAAGCCATTATCCCTTGGGCCCTGACAGATAAGCGCATTCCTTAGTGAGAAGAGGCTGAGATGAGAGAAGATGAAGTAATATTCCAGAGGCAGAAACTCTGAAAGCAGGTGGTAGAGCAAGGTCTCCCAATGGACTCAGGGCAGGCTTCCAACAAATAGACAAAATCATAAAGGAGATCAAGGTGCTCTCTAACCTAGATGTGGTTTATACAGTTGGATCCAACTCTACCATAGTAAACAGTGTAAGTTACATCAAAAGGAGCTTTCTGGAATCTTTGATTTTAGTGACAACTGTGCAATAGAAGGGGATAGGATAAAAATATTACTTTTTGTTAGATCTTTCCTCGCCTTAAGATGGCCTACTCACCTTCCCATAATGCCCTGCTTCTCACCAAAAGAAGATGGCTTCTCCCACCTACCAGAGGACAGCCTTCTTCTTCCTATGATGCCTCTTCTCCCACCAAAAAGTGACCAGATACTTGCTACCTTGGAGTAGCCAGTGATGTCACAAGCTCCTCCTAGCGATGTCACTGGCTCCTCCAATCCCTTAATAGTACCTCACTTAACTCCACCCCAGCTCCCATAAGCGCCACCCCAGTCCTATAAAAGAAGCTCTCTGTTCAGTCATATTGCTCTCTCTCCTGTGATCTGAGACAGCCTAGCAGATTGTCCCTACAATAAAGCTTGTAGTGGTTCTCGTCTGGTCTTGGATTTTGGCTTTTTTACCTGACACTTTTCATTTTTCCACCTTCTGTGAGGCTTTAATATGGTTTGATGCTTTGACTTTGTCAACTTTATATAGTTGGTCAAAGTAGCCTGACGCCAGGACAGACATGGCCGGAAAACTCAGCGCTCTCCTCCTAAATGTGTGTGCACTTATGGGGTGGCATGCCACCATAACTCACATCACCCAGGTGAAGTAACAGGTACTTCACAGGGTCAGTAGCTCTCCTCAGTACTACAAACAACCCTGGCCATATCAAAATTTATATTTCCTACTACACCTCCAGGGAACAAGAAGTATGAAAGGCAGTACGGAAGTTCAGTCATTCACAATGGAAGCTGGTCAGGTGAAAAATTGGCTATCATCAATTATTTTAGAACTATTTACAAAGCTAAAACTAGATTCAGTGGAGTTTACTTTCAAATTTTAACTATCTTGGGTAATCACTATGGGAAAGATCAGAAGAAACGCATTCAGGGCTATTCTTGGAATAGAAAGGCTGTTTCAGTCACGCTCAGTTCTGAGCATAGAGGCCTCTGAATTTTTAGTTTCAAAAGACCGGCTTATTGGCACTAAATGTTTTAAAGTAGGTTCTGTGACCTATTAGCTAAAGGCACAAAGGGAATGACAATGCAATTTTAAGAGTTGAATTTAAGAACTACAATGTAAGTTCAGCTTATTAAATTGTATACTAGTATCACTTGAGCAGCTCTTAACAGTTACGCCATGATTCCATACACATTTTATCATTTCTTAAAAGTTTGTAAAGAACATTTTATGATTTTCTTCATTTTATAACTATTATTTCCTTCCTTTGGTAGATGGTGAAATCGGGGCTCAGGGAGATTTATTGATTGTAAAATCATTAAGTGCACGGGAGCCTCAAATCTATGGCGAAGAACTTCAAATCCTGAACTAAATTGCTGAATACATCTTCTCAGCCATCCTGACAGTCTCTTCTCTGTCTCTTTCTCCTGTCTCTCTCTCTCTGTCCTATTCTTTTTGAAAAATATAATCCTAAGTGTAAGTGTGCGTGGTAATGGAGACTGAACACAGGACATTGGCACTGAGCTATATTCTCAGCATCTTTGAATTTTTAATTGTGAGACAGAGTCTCTAAATTGCCCAGCCTCGACTTGAATTTGACATTCTCCCACCTCACCTCAGCTTCCCAAAGTGCCGGGATTACACAATCTTACCACAAATCTGACTTTAATTCTAAAATCTTTTCAAAAAAAGAAATCACTTTTATATTTGAATTTTATTTTCAAAATATTTAGCAACTGGTTGAGTTTTATATAGAATGCTACTGTCTATTTTAAACCTTTTTTTCTGTCATTAATTCTGTTCACAGAAAAATCTGTGGCAAAGAACTTTTCATACCCCAGTGGCTATCTTTGGATGTTGAAAGCATAGGTAATTAAAATATAAAAATGCATGGAAAATATACTTCTACAAGAAAAGGCCCCTCATACTGACAAGGTGTGTATCATCCTCATGATTGACAATGTTTTTAAAAATTTTCTAGCAGGCAAACTTCTATCAGTTCTGATATCTTGTCCGGACTAGGAACAGATTGCTTTTCATTTGTCAATCTGTTATACCAGTGGGGTCCTTGGAAGATGCATGACCCTCACAATCCCAGAGTGTATCAGTACCCCCACCGAGTAGGGCAGGATTAGGCAAAAGCTTTAATAGCAGGTGGTTCCTAAGATATTCTAGAATGTTCTAACAAAGTTGCAAGGATTTACTTTTAACTTTAGTCATTTCTATAGTTTAAAAAATAATCCCGGGGGGGGGGACCTATGAACCAAGGGGCACCCAGGAGTGCGACAGACTCCCATTAGGTGACATCACCGTCCCTCATACCATAGACTGGTTGTTGGACTTGAGGCTGGGAGAATGCACAGTAGAATGGTCAGAACTGTTTCCCTGTCCTTGGGAAAGCATGTGAAAATTATGCTGCTAGCTTTATAAAGCCACTATTTAAAGTTCCTTTGAAATAGGATACTTTAAATCTTATTATGCCCATTAAAATATTCAATAATTATGTTCCATATTGTATAATGCATAATCCTAAGATAATGAATCACAGTGAGATTTTATTTTTGAACAAGTAAGCTTCATTTGACCTTCAATAAATACTCTTTGGACCCATACCTTATCACCTCACTCCAGTAGAAGGGCAAAATCAGTGCCAGAATTAAATGAATAACATCCACTTTAAAATCATGGGACAGTCTTCCATGTTGTATCATACATAGAGTTATAATTTCCTAGGGGGTGAGCTAGTTACTGATACCTCATAGATTGTGCCCTTTTGTGGGGTTACCCCCCCCTGAGGTATACATATGCACAGACTACATATTTACATTTGTGGTTGTGACTAACCTTCCTGAATTCTATTTTTTCTTTTGGAAATCTAATTGGATAGCTGAATTTCATACTCGTACATTTTCCTAAAGCAGAGACGTAAAGCCAGTCCTCAGCAATACCACTACACATAGACTTCACAGAATGTCATGGTTTTTCAGACTTTTAACAAGTTTATAGGTTTCACTTAATGTTCCAGCTATGGCAAAGACTTCCACAGGGGCAAGATAAAAGAAATGTTTCTAGACATGCTCAGGGTAGGAGGTGCTATACAGAGACGTGATTCACTGAGAGAAACATGGGCTTAGTCATGATTAAATCCGTGTCCCCGTCTCAATGTCAAACAGAATTCACAACATCTCATCAGCAAAGATTTTGAAGCCTACCTTGCCTGATATATCTGTCATGAATATTCCCTGGCCATCGGGTCCCATGAACACTTCTAGCCATCTATTAATTTATGAGCTTTTAGGGAAACAAAGTAATTATTAATGAGAAAAAAGTTTGAGCCTATTCACTAAAAATGACTGAGAAAAATGCATAAAAAGTAATTGCTAGGAAAATACAAGAGATAATAGTGCTAGCTCCAACAACAATGTCACTTGTACTTATAACCTTTATAAAAATATCTACAGCAAATTTATTTCAGTAGCAAAAGCACAGGAAGAGTCCTTTGACTTCCAAGAAGATGAAATAATACAAAGGTCATGAATACATAAGTTTTATTTCTTTAACTGAAAGTATTTCACCCCTTCAAGAAGTATTTATGAGGCAAATTACTGGAATAGTATGGAATTAAATTTGGTTTTATGTGGCATCTTTCATAACCCAAGTATCTCAGTAGCTTTTTGAAAGCACAGAAGCGTAGGGATGATGGGACGCTAAAGCAGCCGTTACACATTTAAGGGCAGAGGATAGAGGCTCGGATTCAGAATGAAGCTTTATACATTTGGGGAAGAGGATGTGCTCGAGCTCATCTTTTACAAATTTGCTGGCATCTTTATGTCCTACCTTAGCTACAACCAAGGATATGTCTGAGGCTTCACACAACTTCTTTAGCTACATATTCATTTGTTCCTGAATTGCAGGATGGAGAAGAAATATTCGCTAACTCTTGGGTATCTAGTGTAAAAGTGCTATTTAATGCTCAAGATCTAAATAAACTTTCATTCAATTTCATAGAAAGACAACAGTGATTGATTGCATGTTTTATGCCAACACTGACAAGAAAAGAAAAAGCCATGGGTAAATCAGCTGCTTGTCTGGTGAAAGGACCACTTTTACCAGGCTGGAGAAGGAGCTAAAACACCTGTAGCTTTTTCCATAAGATGCAGGGAAAAGAAGCACAAACGTTTGTTGTTGCCCTTTGTATTTTATGCCACAGAACTCTTAGTAACTGAAAAGCTTGGTTCCTGTAAGAGAGAAACTCCCTGGGAAAGGAAAGCTAATAAGGATCGGCACGAATCTGGAATGGTTGTGAGCAGTTCATTCAGGGAATAGGAACAATCCTAAAAAGAAAGAGCCCCACACCGTTCAGTTGAAAGGTCAGACATCAGAATTTTACACAAAAGAAATAACTTCTACCCTTTTCTTTACTGTAACTGAGCCACAATTACACTACAAATATTAGCCTCGCATTTAACTTTAAGTGGCTGACCAGTCCACTCCTTTCCCTTGTTTTTCTTCTTGTTGGCCTTATTTTCATGAGCTTTCTTATTTCTAACTTAACTATTTTCTCTGTAGATCTAATTTTTCCATTTCTCAAGACTTCCATCATCTTAATGTCTTCTCTATGTCTCTTCATAGTGAAAACATGTCTATTGGAATCAAATGACAATTGAAAGTACTCTCGTTTATCACTAGCTTCAAGTATTTCGTGCACATTTTTGTTTTGAAGGAATTCTCACTAGATTTCCTTTTTTTCTCTTCTTCACAGCTTATGATGACTCTGTCAACTTCATTAATTCTGGATCCAACAGGTTTCCTATTGGGTTCAATTTCTTGCCTTGTTACTTGAGGGAAAGATTTATAGACATCTGTATAATCTTCCAGTAGATTATTTGGAGAGCTATTTTCATTAGCTGCATTTTTACAATTTCTCATCTTTTGAAATCCAGTCACTTTACTTTTTTGAAATGTTCTTTCATTTATTAATGGGGCATGAGTCTTTATGATTTATTCAAATGGCCAAATTTCCCTTTGAATCTTCTTTAATATGCCTTCCACTCTTCCATATAGGACCCAAAATTTCTAGTTAAGTAGAAACACTCAATAAAAAGCTTGAGAAATAAAAAGAATGCAACTTTGCTAACTGGAAGGTCCGACTTCAAGTTTTGCCTCTGTCACTTCATATTTATGTACACTTGAACAAATCCCTCATTTTTCCCATCTTGTCTAAAACATAAAGATCCTCAGAAGATCTGCCTATATCATAAATCCAAGGAGGATTTGTGAGCTACTGTAGTGGACTCTCAAGGTTTTCTCTCTCGCCGGCATCCTTCCTTAGCACACAGCAATTTTATACCCACAACTTGTGGTTTGGGCAGGACAGCTCTGCCCCCTACCCCAGGCGCAGCTTGGAGATCAGCCTGCTATGGGAGTTGGAACAGTCAGGTCCCATGACAGTTGCTGTAGAGATGGGCACAGAGGGATGTGAGAGAAAAGACTGTCAGCACGGGGCATAAATATCAAAGAATAAATTGGGGTGCTTCACTAAGTATAATAATGGCATTCTGAAGAGACTATCCATTATGTCTGCTTCTCAGACTTTCAAGAGTAATTCCTATGCAAGCTTTTCAACCTTTCCTACAATTCCAGGGGCAACTTGGTATTCAATCTAAAATACCAATGGTGCCCTGTTCTAGAGCCTAGAACAGTGCTTATTCCTAACTTTCTCAGTAGCAAATGAAGAACTGAATGATTAAAAAATGAATACAATGATCAGATGAAAGTCGGAAAGAATATCATCAAAGCAACTTGTTGAAATTTCTTCCATCCAGTTCTCTTTCAGCAGAGGTGGAAATTAGGTTAAGATCTTTGATTATCAGGCTGGCTCTTTTACCTATATTTTCACTGTCATTTTTATGCCTCCCACGTAAAATTTATAATTTATTATTTATCACTCATGGATCATAGATGTACTTTAATATTTTATCCATATAATCCCAAAGATATGCAACTTCAACCTATAGCACATGCATGTTTCCCCTAGATGAAAAAGTCTCGTGTGTCAGTCCTCAGAAACATCAGTTGGTTCAGAGTTTAAAACATGCGGAGATACAGAGATGAGCAGTTTGAAGCTTTACTCATTGTAGCACTGAAGGTTTCATCTTCAACAAGCCTCTCAGAACTTAGTAAACTAGGATGGTTGCACTCTGTATTCTGCTTCCGTGACTGGGAGCCAATAGTTGGATGCACTTTTGCCTCCTCCTGGTTTCTCAGAGACGTTACATCTCTTCCTTCCTTATTTCTCTCTCTACTAGCTTCTGGAATTCTTGATTCCTACAGCTTCTAACTTCTACCCCTTCTCCAACCTGTTCCTGATTCCGCCCCACCATGAGCTCCCTCTTAATTCTTTGCATTTCTCTCTACCACATTTTCTTCAAAGTGTGGTAATTCGGCAAGGCGAGTACTTCAATTAAAAGAAGTTGGAAACTCTTAGAAGCAAGACCTCTCTGATCCCCCCTGTCCTTTGTCTTTTATCCCTTTGTATCTCTTGAAGTGAGTCACAGAAAACACAACTCCTCTTCCGTGGTAAAATCATAGAAACCAGAACTCCTCCCCCAAGGCAAGTCACAAAACCTAGGGGCCACTCTCTCCCTTGCTACTCAGAGACTCTTGTTGCGCAGGGATCCTGCCCCACAACCAGAAGAAGGATGTGGCCTAGTTCAGTTTCCAATGTTTCCTCTTTAGATCTTCACTGTATAAACTCTGTCTCAAGGACAGATCTACTCATACGAAGTTTTTCAATCATTCATCACATGTTTATCATTCCCAGATGATTCTAAGTCTTAGGGAAAAGAGGAGTAAGAGAGACTTACTATTTAACACATTTCTCATGCTGCAAATTCAGTAAAGGAACTAATAATTTATACAATCTTGGACCGGACTTTGTAAAATTATTTACTTGAAGTTTCACAGCAAATACGGGCCATGGGGCTTATTATTTTCCATTTTGTTAAAAATACAAGAAAGTTCAGAGGAGTGACATTATTACCAAAAGTCAAACAGACATGCTTGGAGCCAGCTCCCTTTGACTATAAAGCTTGCAGGTGTTTCCCTGTACCCCATGGGTGTGCTGAGGAGTTTATCTGTTCCACCATCACACGTCTTTGTGCTCTGGACTGGATGCAAGTCAACTGTTCCAGCAAAGTACAGTGTAAGACTTGAATGCCCTAGACAGTTTCTGCTTACTGTCCTTGTGTCCCACAAATAACCTAAACTCTCATAAATTCTTATTTTGTGTACTATTCCTTGGTCATTATTTTCTTGTTTTTATCTACTGTGTACTCATGTCTTGCAAATTCTGTAGCTGGGAGATTCAGTTGTGTATTTAATTATTATCTCCATAAAGCTTACCATATGAATACTTTTCCCAAGATGGGTTCTTAGTTTTTTTCTTTTCTTTTTTTTTTTCCTTCAGAACCAGGAATTGAACTCAGGACCTTGCACTTGCCAGGCAGGCACTGGAGCCACTGAGCTAAATCTCTGGCTGTATTTATTTCTGATTGTTCCCTACATAGTTTTAATCAGAATATGTCTTTTCTGCTTAATTTTGATATAGTTTTAATCATAAAGGAAGCCATAAAATCATAAGGATCTCCAAGTAGGAACTCTGTGAACTTTTGAGAGCCTGGTTCCTATCACAGGGTCTGGTGCTTATGGCACATGTTACCTATTTGTTTAATGGATGATGGAATTAAGGGTTCCTTGGTGACAAGAAACAGATATTTCTAGGTATTTCTCCAAATGTAAATCAAATGCACCTTTGGTACAGAATTATACTGAATCCAGAACTTGTCTATGTTTTACCTAGATAACTTTAACTTTTCTTTGTTGGCTCGTATGTCTCGGTATCTCCCAGTTTCCATCAGTACCATATATCTCTGACAAAGTTATCTCCTGTTGGCCACCCCATTCCCAAAATCCTCCTGTGACTTGCAAGATCAAGTCAAATTACAGACTGCAAGTTTCAAGTGGTTTATCTTTGTATTTCTTGTCTCATTTCTTTCCTTTGCTTTAAGCATGTTCTTTAAGTAAAAACTAAGCTTTCCTCTTCCATCTTTTTATTTCAGGAAATCCAATTCCAACTTTAAAATAACTTTTCTCCTAGTAACAATCATCTATATTTTAAAAAGATCTACTCTTTTTCCCTTCTATAAAGTCTTCTCTGATCTTTCTCTAAGGAAAAAGCAAAACAGTTTTCATCTAGATTCCAAGTCAGTCTCTCAAGAGCTGTACCAGTGTAACATTAGAGTTATCTCACACCTCAATTTATTTCTTGTTGTCTATGATGAGGCCAGATGAAGTTTAGTACTTCTGAATAAGTCACTTCCTGTGTTAGTTTTCTGGCTTCTTTGCTTTTAAGTATTGGTGAGGCAGAGACATCAAGCAGAAGGGCACAGCAGAGGAAGGCTGTTCACTTTATGTTGGCCAGGAAGCAGAGGAAGAGGGACACATCCTGTGCTGACCTCCTCCCCTGTGGACATTTCTCCCACCAGGGCTCCGAGCTTAATGGATGGTGCTACCCATATTCAAGTGCGTCCCCCTACCATCAGTTTGCTGCCCCTTGTCAGTCATCTCTGGAAACCCCTTCACAAACACACCTAGCTGTGTGCCATACTAATTTCCTAGGTGTTGCTTAGCCCACTTAAATTGATAGCCCAGATCACCCAGCATCCATCCCCACTCAGGAGACTTCAGAGATTCTATGCTGCCTGTGAAATTCACCCGACATTTAAAGCCACTGATGACCTAGGCCTAACGTGCTCATGATCCCTTACCTACCACGTCATCACCAGGCAAACTCTGCTACACGCAAGCTAAGCTTTCTTATCTCTGTTCCATTGACTTGGCCCATCGATGTCCTTATTACTCACCAGGCCCAGGATTCGGATTGCCACAGATACTTACTTATTATCACCTGAATACATGTATGAGAAACACATACATTTTATTTCAGGCTGGGCTAATATTTCCTTGAAAGGCTAACATATTGAAGTGATTCATCAATTGCTCAATACTAGCAGTTATTCCCTGGTGGGGCAAGCACAGGCCCTGGATTAAGACTAATAACTCAGTTCTTTTCTCCCAGAAGGGCCACGGGCAAGATTACACATGAAGGTAAAGTGAACAGGGTGCCAATGGCTATGCTACAAAACGTAAGTGAGTTCTTATAGCTCGAAAGGTGAATATCATCTTAAATTTTGCTCTCTGGTCATTAGACTTCTCTCACTCTAGTCTCCAATCCCCGATGGACATTGTCCTCCACCTGTCAGCCCTGGTTTTCTCATTCACAAAACAGAGATTCAAAAAAGGAAACTGCAGGTACCTTCTACCACTGCTTTTACTATTGTACGAGACGATGTGACACACAGCGCCTCTCGGCAGCTGTATCAGCCACTGCCATCGGGCCCAGGGTGAGGCCGCTAGGTAATGAGTCCACAGTAGGTTTGGGGGACACAGCAAAGCAGGAACACATCTGAAGAACGCTGGAGGAGGAAGCAACAAGATACTCCAGATGGCAGAACGAAAAGGTAGGCCTTCAGTGTAAGTGCGGGAGGAGTAGAAAATGTCAGAAACAAACTCTGGTTTGCTACTTCAAACTTTGTTTCAATGATGTATACTGACAGTAAAAACAAAACAAAATGAAAACAAAAACAACAAAACAAAGTATTAGGCTTATAATCTCTGGCTTAATTCCAGCTGCATACATAAAAAATTTACCCCACACCACTGCCAAGTACATTTGTTTTTAAGGTTAAGCAGTACCATGACCCTGAATGTGTCCTGTCTTCTCACGGGTGGTGAGCTCTATACTCAGGACTTGCTTGTCATCTCTATGATTGCAAAGCTGCTGCTGTATTTTCAGAGTTAAGCTGGGTAAACTTCTTCATGTATAATAAATATAAATGTCCATTGATTCTTCAAAAAGGGAGAGCTGTTCCAAATCTTGGCTGAATGAAAAATCTCATAATTTTTTTTACTAATTAATCAAGTCACAAAAGTTTTGTTAAAATAAAAATCATGTATTATTGTAATGCATGCTTTTAAAAATAAGACAGATCACTTCTAAACGATTGTCTTTAAGATTTGCATAATTAGCTAAACTAAATTAACATCCTGAACTTGGTCATGATTGCCAAATTTGAAGGTCTTACTTACATTTTTGTTGAAGAAGTTTGTACCAATTTATTCTCTTTATGAAGCTTGAATGTATAATCAATTTCTAATTTGAATAAGCAAGCTGGCCCAACAAAAATTTTGCAAATTACTCTAATAAGTTCTCTTGGTATTTCCGACAGAAGGCTAAACAAATGTTGATAGAAAGACATACTGTTTGCTCTCGTCTAATCTTCCCATCTGACTTACACAAATGTCACCCACAAATTTGAGACACGTGTCCAGTGTCAAACATCCATAAGATGGTCCTGTGAAGAGACAATCTCCAGGGAGGACTGATTATAGAAGATGAATTCGGAGCCTGAAGACCCTGATTACTGCAGGAGGCAGCACACAAGTCCAAGATGAGCTTTGATGGCAGGAGAGGACCCACAAACAGCAGAAGTGAAGAAGCTACTGAGAAAATGAAGCCATTGTCATTCCTTTCTAAGTCCTGTGTGCCAGGCATTGTTTGAAAGCCCTCGGAGAACTTCAGAGGCCACGTACCAACCCATGCTGCCCCTGGCACAACATGGCAGAATGGGTTTCAAATCCTAGTTTTTCTCATTTCCGAGTTTATAATTTTAATTGATATCATATGTGTGTTTGGCTAGATGAATCGATACTAACTTGTATCCTTTTAAAATTAGGTGTCACAGAACAGGTGGCATTATTAGAGTAGCAAATACAGTAATTCCATATAAAATCTTGAAATGAAACCCACTTACAAGTTTACTTAGTGATGTAATCTAACACTCTGTCATGGATGGGACAACTTAGCATTAGCCTGAAACCTATAATTGTTCCTTAAGTAGCGATGATCTAAGTTTGTTAGGGGTGCCTTTATCCCCTTGGTCAGAAGAGAACAAATCTTTTAGGATGAAAAATAAAGATTTAATAACTGGTATTCAGAAAATTCAGTAGACTCTTTTAGAAGAAGGGCCCTTTCAAGATAGCATGCCAGTTAGAGAGCAAAGGAGAGGCAGAAAGGAAAATCAAGCACTAATAGGTGATCTCAAGGTAGTTTCCTTTTGTAGTGCAAAGCAGGGCTTAGAAAGGAGGCATCGCCCAGCAGGACGGCCCCCTACCTGTCTGGTGACTGAGAGCACCTGGCCAATCATGGAAGAAGATACTTCAAATGATTTCATCCCAGGAGTGAAAGGAGAGAGGCTTTTGTGCTAAAAGCCAGAAATTATCTGGGAAGAGCAGTTAGAGCTGGCATTTGCTCTGATGAAAACAGTCACCCCAACAGTTCCTATAGGAGCTGAACATGAAAAGCATTTTTTTTTTGTCTTTTGGATTCAGTTTACTTAAAAATGATCAGCCAATCTCCTCATGGATAACCAAGTTTTCGTACCAAATTCCATTTACTAGTGTATTTTATCAGATGAAAAAAGTAGTTTGCAGTGACAAGGTTGAGAAGCCTTCTAGCAACACTGGGTAGGACTTAAGCAATGGTAGGAAAGCTGGTTGTATATATGCAGGTAGGACCTGTTCACTCCGTTCATTTTTGTACAGACTCACTCACTCATTCAGTCAACAACATGGAGTATTTCTTATGCACTTCATATTCTTCCAGGTACTGGGAGTTTCTGATGAACAAGGAAGACCAAAAATTGTACCCTCATGTAAACTACAGTGCATATTGAATGAGAAGGGCCCGTAAGCATAATATTTAAGTAAACTGTAAACATTATTCTTAAAAAGATGGTAAAAGCTATGGGGTAAAATTAAGCAGTTTAAAAGGAGGTGGGGTAATGCTGCGAGGACCTCCTCTTCCTTCTCCTCCTCCTGCTGCTCTTCCTGCCCCCCTCCCCGCCTTCTCCTTTTTATCTTGGTTCTGGGGATTGAACCCAGGGCCTTTGCACTGAGCTACATCCCCATCATTTAGGAGGCTGAGGCTGGAGGATCACAAATGTAAGCCTGGTGTGGGCAGTTTAGTCACTTCACAAGACTGTGGCAAAGTGAAAAATAGAAATGCGTGAGCAGCCTATTGTTAAACAAGATGTTGCTTTAATCATTAGGGAGGCTAATTAGATTCTTGTTCACCTTCCAGGCACATGACGGGACTATGCTTCCTGGCTCTACTGAAATTTGACAAGGTCATGAGATGCACTCTGTCCAATGGAAGCTGAACAGAAATGACATGGCTCATGTTTGAACAGATTTACGAAGTTCATGATTCACCACGTTTTCTTTTTCCTGCTGTGGCAATGGATGAGTAGATGGTAGGTTCCCAAGTTGGGGGTGAGAAGACAGGACAAAGTGCTCTCTGTAATATTAGCAGGAAATATAAACTGAGCGACCTCTCACGCCTCTCACTGCCAAGCCTGGTGAGCACTGATGGTCACAGTCAGTTTTCTGTAGCTGCTAACACCAGTCTGCCATTTTGATTCATGAATCTCAATGAATAAATTTCCTAGGATAAGTTTTTTTAAATGATGCACTTCTTATTGTTATGTATTAAAAGTAAACATAGAGCAAATAAAGCAGTTCTACATGGGAAAATTGATGCAACCTACATTCTGTATGAGGCTCTGTGTGCCAGACTCTTGTCTTAGCCCTCAAGGAATTTACAGTCTAACTAGAAAGAAAGGGCCCAAAGGAATACAAAATAAATAAATAAAATAAAATAAAAATAAAGATTGTGTTAGATGTGTTGTAGGATCAGAAACCCAAAACAGAACTATCCCTCAGAAGTAGGACATTTCTGTGTAAATATCATACAGTTTCTCTGGTGTGATAAACTAAACATGTAAATAAGGGTCAAAATGTACAATTGATATTTCCTCGTAGGAAGAAAAGTTCTAAAGGTATTGGAAAAATGGGCATGGTAAGGGAAAGGTAAAAGGGAAGATGAAAAAATAAGAGAAGAGGATAAAATGGAAATAAAGTCTTTGTCAATAGGGAAAGGTGAAGGTGGGTAGGGAGGCTGGGGAATGGGAAAAAAATAAGAACCAAGGTATGTCGTGTAAAGGTACAAGACCCCAAAGATGAATGTAACTGTATTGCATATCTAAAATGTACCAATAAAATATTTTTTTAAAAAGCAGGGCATTTCCTTATGGAGAAGATAGGAGTTACTATCATCTGTATCTTGAGCTGCTGCTTTCAGTTTTAAACTCCCATTGGATTTTGGAACATCTGCAAAGGTATCTGTAGTTAATAAAAGTAGATCAGAGTCAAGTTTTAATCCTTTGTTAACAGTTTGATATCTAGTTTTATTAAGGAATGAAAAAAGAAAAAAGAAACAATATCAGAAGTCAAACATGATCCAGTAAAATGCCATTTTACTAAACGTGAGTAAATTTTAAGTAAGCTTCACGATGAATAAGGGAGGATGCCAAGTCTATTGTGTTGAGAAATGTTGCAGTGGGTTTTAGACATCCTTAGGATGGTAAAATTTAAAAGGGAAATAATGTAAACTGAGAATAAAAAGGACCAAACAATGTGTGCCAAACAAAAGGGTTAAAGATAAAGAGAAGCAACCAATAACAGCAAATCAAGTTATGGCTTTAATGGCATTATTGCCACCTCATATTGATTCAATTCTGCAAAACTAAATAAATAACATTTAAAGAATATCTGTCAGAAATGGAAAAAAACAGTGTTGCAGACTGAAGTCCATACATAATCTATATGCATATAAATTAAAGAGCCTTTTATGTTACAGAGCACAGGAAATGAAAACCAGCAGTGAGGGAACCCATCCGGGCAACTACATTCCCCGTAATTAAATTAAAACGTGCTGCTCCCCCTGTTGGCCAGACGGAGTAGTTCCCACTGTGCACTGCCAGATCTCGGCGGTGGAAGAAGGCTGGCTGCATGGTGGAGTCTGATGCAATAACTAATGGAGACCTTATCTCAGATAGTTGATGTAACACAAAGACCTGTGGTGCACAGTTGTGCTGGAGAGAACGCAGTTGGCTGTTCAATTACTCTTGAGAAAATCCATCTCATAAGTTTTAGGATTTATGGCTAAGACTCTTGAGTCTTCTTTGGTTCCCTATGAAACTCTAGTATCATTTTGGAAATGCTCCATTGTCATTTCTGACCTTAAAATGTGTACCCTTTACTTCAGTAAACATTTAAAATTCCTGCACTTTCTCCAAAGCTAGTAGAATTATAAATGAAAACCAATAGTGAAATATTAGTTTCAGTGAGAACAATAGCATTGAAAAAGCATTAGAGCCAAGTTCTTGGCTTCACTCTGTACCAGCCACTGTCCCAATAGATGCAGACCATGCAGTGGTGAGTAGGACCATTTGGGGCCAGATGGAGCTTGTGGTCTTTCCTGAGTGGCAGCCAGGAGGATCTCCACGTGATCTGCCTAATTATTTCAGGATGCAGATGGTACTGCATCCTGCTGAAAACGGGTCCCCTGGTCATGATCGAGGAGGTTATGATCTGGACACTGTATCTACCCTGGGTCTTTCATGACTCATTTCACAGTGTGCACACGTGCTGACTTGGGGAAAAGAAGTGGCAATCTTCGGAAGGCACTGATGATACTAGATTATATCCTGCTTAAAATCTGGATACCTGGGAACTCATTCAGTTAGATGTGGGTTCCAACTCTCAAGACCTTTTCTACTCCTGTCATTACTAGTTTTTTGTTAACAAGCTTTCTTATTAGAGCAGGGTACAAGGAGAAAGAGTGGCCTCAATGGGAATGTAAACTGGAGTAATATGATGAAGAGAATACGTACAGTCCTTAAATTTAAGTGTACATATAAAGGATATTAGGAAAAATGAACAGTTTTTACCAAGCTGATATTAGAGCCGAGCATGTAATGCATTATCTAATGGTGAATAATATAATCTTGGAAGAAACAGTTCCATGCTCATTCGTAATTTCGCCATTTCCCAGACATGTGACCACTTAAATTCTTTGCATCTCAGCCCCTTTATCTATAAAATCATGGTAATAATATGCGAGTAAGTGGGACATCAGACAGAAATGTGATGATTTGTGTGAAAGAGTTTATTGTGTGCTAGGCACACAATACACAGGGACTTAATGACAGCCCTTCATAAAAGAAGTAATACTAGTGGTGGTAGCAATATACTAAAATGCACGTCTCATTCTATTACCAGTACTGGGGACTAGAAATCTATGCTTATTATCTGTAATTTGTTCACTTAACACATACTTACTGACCACATACTTTCTGCTGGGCCCTCCCTGATCTAGTCCCTGTGCCGCATTTACTTAACATTTCCCACCACCCCCTTCTTTCTTGCCCATTTGGAGTTGGATAGATTATAAACCATGAACATAATAAATAGCTAACTTGAATGGCGTGTCAGAATATGATATATATTATGCAAAAAGTAAAGCAGGAGAAGCAGGGACTGGGAAATAGAGCCAATATACACATCTGGTTAGAGCAGGGCTCTCTGAGAAGATGACAATTGGATAAAGATTTGAAAAGCAAGGCGGAGTCATATGACCCCTGGAAGCGCGGTGCCCCCAGAGGGAGGGAGAGCAGTGTGGCCAAGGACAAGTGGAGGCCCCAGCGAGTGGAGGACGGTGAGCCAGGGGAAGGGCGGCGTAGTCATGGAGACAGCAGAGTGGGTGGGAGCCCACCAGAGCCCACAGAACACACACCGAGCACCTCAGTTTCTGTGGGCTGGAGGAGAGGAGAGGTAATGCTGCTCTGCAGAGCTGCGCAAAGATGCGGACGGGCTTGCCTTCAAGATCATCCAAACAGCCAGCTGGCTGTTATACAAATCTAGAAATCTCTTTGGCATAATTTTAATGAAATTTTTGTTTTATGTATCACAGGAGATTGAGTATCTGTTCATTGCCATTATTTCTGCAGCAATGCTAAAATTATACATACACAGAAAAACACATTATAGGGCCAGGGATTTGGCTCAGTGGTTCCGCGGTTGCACCACCTGCCTCCAAAGTGCAAGGTCCTGAGTTCAATCCCCGGTACAAAGAAACAAAAACAGAAGCAACAACAACAACAACAACAACAACAACAACAACAACAACAAAAACGCCTTACAGAATGAGTCAATCAGAAAAAAAATAATACGTTTGTGCAGAGAGTGAAGGTTGGGTTATTGAGTTAGGTTTGTCCATAGGTCAAATTTAGTAGGAATTCTGTGAATGAATTCCAAGGCTGTATTCGAAGAATAAGAAAAACATGTAACAAAAACATGTCCAAGGTCTGTTAGTTTGCTAAAATGGGTGTCGTGGTGTAAAAATGGAAATCAAGGTAGTAACTGAATACCCAGAAAATTATACAGCCTGCATTACACTTAAAATCTATCATTTGTGTTTGTATTTTAGAGTCAAATTTCAGTAACACTTCTGTAACAGTATGCTAAAGGATCCCTTCATTTTTCAGTGTCATATTTTAGAAAGTAAGTGGTTTTTTAACATGAGAGGAAATTTTACCTAGTGAACTAATTATTTTAATTTGGTAGAATTTTTCTTATTTGCATTTTTGACAATTATTTATAACTACTATAGATAATGAGAGGTTGTATGCTTTCCAGAACATTGTAAACAGCACAACAGACATTTGGTGAACCATTAATTTTTCCTGAGGATGAACCATTTTATACATTTGACCTTTTATAAAATATTTTCCTATTTGAAACTAATTGCTTGTCAAAATCATAGCTATCTATTGAGTTAACTGGAATTGCAAACAAGCTTTTACCTTACATATAGGATATTTACATGTTAAGTATTTAGTGGTAGCCATTGAATATTGGTTTTATAAATCACATTTCATTAGCTTTTTATATTTTAAATGGAGTCATAGAACATACTGTAAATAATGTTATTATTTCTAGTAAAATTCCTGTGCTTTTCAGGATGCTGAATTATCATGTCTTTTCATGTATCTCAGTGTGAAAAACTTAAGTTTACTTATTATGAGTTCAGTTTATACAATGGTGCTATGGGATACATCTTACTCTGACTATGAATGGATTTTCTTATGCATTGGTGAATTTTTCATACCAAGATTGAACAAACACATTTTAAAAAACATTATCAACCTTGACATGGAAAAAAGAAAAGAAACAAAAAACGAAAAACAAACCCTCAAGCACAAAGCTGAGTCAAACCAATGAAAAGAATCCCAAGTCATCAACTGTTAGTGATGGCGCTTGTGAACTAAGCATCATTGGAAAAAGGAACCGACTCTCCTTCCATCCATCGGATTTTTTTTTTAATCTGCATCTCAATATTGCTTAAATATGTACTTCATTACAGGGCACGACTAAAATAGAAGGGCACCTGCTAAGTCAGAGTCATAAAACAGACCTACAGCCCGCTGGCATGTGAAATTTCTCTAATTTATATTTTTTATGAAACCATCCTCACATTATGTGGTTGGCAGCATAAATAATAAAGCATGTTACTTAAGCAATTTTACATTTACTGTATTAGTGAGTAAATGCGCTGGCCACCCTGATTCTCAAACAATAAAAACTACCCAGCCTTTTCATGAAAGATGATTGCAATTTCCATTGGCCTCTGTGTGCCATAAAAATCCATCACTCATCAAATTTTAGCTATTTTCTCTTAAGATGGAAGAACATTTTGCTTGAACGTTGTGCATATTAAATATTCATGAAACCAAATAGAGCTTAAGTATTAAGTAACATCTCTTAAATTCTTTTCAACAAGATTGAAATTCTTTGCGAACCAGGTAGAAACTGCCGCTAGCCTGGAGAGGTGTTCGAAATCACCACGGCAAAGAGACTGTATGGTGTGTTCAAAGTGCTAGGGTGATCTGGGATTGGTTTTTCTGAAAAGTCTGCTCCTCCTCTGCAATTGATTCATGATAAGAGCCTCCATTTGGGTCAAACAGTATTTAACCGCTTGTAAATTTTAATTAAATGATTTGTCACTTTGAACACATAGTTTGTCATCTTGCAACTAAACGATGTGTCTTTATCAGAAAATGACTCAGGGGGAAGGCATTCATCTAATTTGTCACTCGGACACCCATGAAGGTAATTTGGTTGCTGCATAAGGATGAAGTTGAAATTTTTAAAACAGAGTGCCTCACGTTTTGTAAGCAGGACTACATTGCAAACTATTAAAAGAAAACATAATTTGCCCTGTAATTAAAGTCTAATAAGTATTTTACTTCTGGTCATTTTTCATTAACAGATGTTTAACTTTCTGAGACAAGACAATCCTCCAGTTGAATTTAGTATCTACAAGAAAATAGGAGGCTGCAAATGAAAGCAGTAAGTGGCATTAGAATTACCTAGGAAAATAAGAACCCTTTCATCAGAAGCACTTACGTCATTGCAGACCTGGCCGAGATCTCGTCCACTGTCTGGCTAATACAGTCAGAGATAGCTTGGACAGAGTGAGAAAGGACACCTGGTTTTATTGAGGAAATAGCAGAGATCTGAAATCTCTCTAAAGAAGCACTTATCTGGCAGAAATAAAGCTATTAAATGCATTAAATTCAGCATTCAAAAATTATTAAATCTGTATCTAAGCTTGAGAACACTCAAGTCAAGCTGGCTAAATTAATTCAATGGTCCCTGTGTATTACAGTGCATCGGCTCATTTTTTACACTGAGCTAGTAACTATGTTAATATTACTCAACGAAGAACAGATATGTTAATCCAAACTTTTAAAGTGTGTTCATCTGTAAATTTATCTTGAAACTAAAAGTAAAGCCACTTTAATACTATTACTATCAGGCAGTCTTGAAGGACTTGGTGATATCACAATTTTGGGTGAAATAAAGGGAGTTTTTTTTTTTTTTTTTTTTTTTTTTTTTTTTTTT
>NW_022900945.1:7297410-7342641 GCF_012274545.1 Fukomys damarensis
TTTTTTTTTTTTTTTTTTTTTTTTTTTTTTTTTCCAATCAGGGTCCAAAGTTCCCTGAAGTCAAGGACCGAACATTAGGTCTTACTATTGCCCTTCATGGTCTGTACACCGACAGTGCATCAAAATCACCTGGGAAGCTGTAAAAGATTCCAATGCCCAAACCCTATCTACCCATTTAGGTTCAACTGTTTTGGAACAGAGCCCAGGCATTGTATTTTGCATTCTATACTGCAGTTAGGATACACCCTAGACTTACAAAGGCAGTGCTGAAATAATGGTAATGAGTAGGGCAGTCCTCAAGAAATATGTGAGAAAATGTGCGTCTGCCGGGAGAATGAGCTTTCCTTAGAGTGAGATTTAAAAAAATTGTAACATCTTGAATTTCTAGCTCTTCCTAAATAGCCTTTAATGTTCTCTCACCCCATCACTACCAACGCACAAAACTGTTAGATTTTTTTCTTTGTTTTCCTTTTGTCTCCTTCCTCATTTTGTTTCCCGTGCTTAGGCACATTTACTAATTGTGATTGCAGAACAATTTTGCAGTTAATGCTGCTTTCTGGCTCTCACAGAGCTTTTCATTCCATTTCACACATGCCAGAAAAATTCTTCGCAAAATACAAATCTTGTGCTATGTCCCCACTCGAGTACCTCGACGGCACGGAGAAGCGAAACCATCCATGCGTACACAGCTTACTTGCTACATTAATGTGACATTAACATAAGGCAATTCTAGATGAATAAATAAACGAAAGTTACTGTTCATTACGGGACTTTCTATAAGGATTAACAGATTGCACTTTAAAACTTTTTGAACTTCCCATTTCAAAATTCTCAAAATCCCGCTCTTTTTGTGTTTCCCAATCTTAAATGATTATGTTGTCACCCTCCCCCAATTTTAACCGAGTCCTCACACCGCACACGCTATTTTAAACCGAAAGTTAAGTTTTCAATAAAATCTGACTCTGACTTCTTCCTGGGAGCTATGACCAATTCTGCCGTGGTCATTTGAGTTACCCAGAGAAGCATCCAATTCAGCACTGCTTTGTGAACAGGTTGTGTAGCTGACATCTAGGGACAAACAGTTCCTCGTTCCCCACAGAAGAGTGTTCCTGTGATTCTTCTTGGTCTGGCATTCTGACCTTCCCCAAGCTGTCTCTTGACCTTCTAGCCTACTAATCACTTTTACCTACCCCATGTTCCAGACCACCTTGGCAAAGGTATGTTCTCAGCAGATATCACAATCTTTTCTGGCCTGTTATTTTCTCATTCTGAAATTCCCCTTCAGTTCAGTTTTTGGTAGAACTAGCATTGATGGGCATTTTAGAAGAATTGAATTAGGTGATCTCTATGGTTCTGTTGACTCTTTTTTATTTAAAACCTGCCCTGGAGTTTATATGTGCAGTGACAGAAGAAATGTATTACTGAAAATAATGGAAAGGTTTTGAATAATGGCATAAAAGTGTTTACTACAAATCACCTGTATTACTATTTGTTTTCCTAACTTGGAGATATATGTAAACTTGAGCTTTTACTTATTCCATTTTCCCATTATTTATAGATAAGTGAGCCTAAGTACAGCCTTACTCAATTTTTGATTTTTAGAAAAATTCTCTCTGCGTGATTCAGACTAGCCTCAAACTCACAGTGTAGCCCAGGCTGGTGTTGAACTCACCCACAATCCTGCTGTCTCAGACGCGGGAATGTAGGGATCACAGGTATGTACCACCACACCCAGCAAAATATTGATACATAAACTTTGTGGTCCTTCACTGCCTAGACCAATGATTCTGGTATAAAAGATAAAATTTAAATGGCCTAGAGGGACCTATGTGTCATAAGCATACACTGATTATTTCTTAGCACTTTAAGGTCTTTTAAAGACTTGGAAATGGAAGCAAATTGATTTATTCTGTTTTGTCCTCCTTCCCCCAACCCAGCTGACTGATGTGTAGATATTCCTTTGCTATTTGTTTAAAAAAGGTGCAGCATTGGAAACGTCTCCTTAGCCTCCTGTGGCAGATGGTAGGTACAGTATTTAGAGCGTGTTTGCAAATCTCCCAAAAGCTCATGTGTTGGAAACAATTTCTCAATGGGCAGCATTGTCAGGGGCTGGTAGAAGGTGCCTGGGGCACAGGGCCGAGGTTCTCATGAATGGATTGTCTTTCAGGAGAGAATGGCTTCGATGTCTCAGGACTCGGACCCTGTTATTCTGCCTCGTACATCTGCTTGACCTTCTGTCTTTCTGCAGAGAGTGGAAGCCTTACAAGGCCCTCACTGGAGGCAAATGAAGATGTGGACTCCATGTTCTTGTACTTCTGTACCACTAGAGTCACGGGTCAAAATACACCTCCACTCATTACAAACCGTCCCCTGCCAATTTGTCAGTTAGAGCAACAGAGACTCAGCAGTGGAAAAAAGCCATTTTTGCTTCATGCCAACTGATGCAAAGAGTATGTTAATGTTCTTTCCCTAAATAGAATTTGAACACAGGCATCCGTTCAGAATAAGAAACTATAAAGCAAACAGGTAGAAATGACATAAAAGTACAAATATGGAAAGATATCCTAGATGTTCTGCACACAAGGAATTAAAAGTCCAAAGATAAAGAAAACTTCACTCTGAAACAGTGGAATGGGCTGAGGGGACCACAGAGGAATATATTAAAAGAGTGATAAAGTAACTTTTAAATGTATGTACGTGAATATATGTGTGATTAGGTAAAACTTAGGGGAGACTGAAAGGCTTCGACAATGGTCTGAAATAAGTTTCAGCAGAAGAAAACCAGGACTAATGATAGAAGCAACACTTGTAAGAATCAGTTGAGATATATGAGTATTAAACTTGAAAGTGCAGAGTGAGTACCAGTCAGGATAAATGAAATTAAATACACATTCAGGCATTGCATTACAAGGTACTTGCAGAGGATAGTAATAAGAGACTATCGTAAAAGCTAGCAGAAATAGTGGATACAAAGGAACACCATTAGGCTGACAGCAGATTTCTCATTAGCAACTACAGGATGTCAAGAGAAAATGAAAAGACAGGGTAAAAGTGCTAAGGGAAAGGCAAACAAATAAACAAACAAACCTGTCAACCAGAATTCTAAACCCTATGACAGGATTAAGAAAAGGTTGAACATCAGAGCTGTAGCTCTCTTCCTACGAGGGCATCCAGGAGAGAGGCATGACCTACAGCGTCCTTATAACCATGCCAATGACCTTGAGCTGATTGCTGTGTCATGATAGCAGCCCTTACTCTACGCAGGAAGTCTTCATGAAGAAAAGATATTATAGAGCACATTTGGTATCACTAGATTGCTTATTATAGGTGATCTTGGATCTTAGAGAAGTATGGGGCATGCATGCTGGATGGGCAGAGGAGTGGTAGTCACCAACGCAATTCCCAACCTCTGCAATCATCGGAGTATAAAACAAAAGAGCTCCAAATTCCTGAAGGTTTTCTTTGTGAACAGCGGGCATACATTTCTCAATGCTGTTCTGTTTATTTGAGATGAAAATTCACCCCAAAGTAGGGAAAGGCACATTTTTGGAAGCCGCATTTAGTCTTGAGTCCCCGCAGGAAATGAATGTCCTGCCTGAGTCTGTATCTTTTGAATCATTAATAAAGTTTGGTGCTGGGTGAGATCTATAACGTGCAGAAGTGTTCTCTGACAGCTCAACCCTTTGGGTTAACACAGCTATTATTCAAAAACCCAGAACAAATTTTTAAACACACCTCAGTTAAGAAAGCTTTCCACCAGAGATTTGCACAGAAAGAAGTAAAAAAATGTCTTTTAACACGAGAAAAAGTTAATCCAGTGAGAAAGATAGCTAGAAAAGAAAGTGGTATATTTTGGAATAATTAGCTGGTGAGTGAAGAAATAATGCAAACTAGGTGTCTGTTAGAGTTTGTGTGTAAGTAAAACCATGAATAAAAACTCAAAAGAGTACGAGGAAGATGGCACGACTATGTGATCATGAGAGAGGAAGTTGCTCAGTGAATAAATAAACAATAGTAAGTTGCTTTGTTTCTTGGGGAAGGGGTTTCTGAATATATGTGAGTCCTTTTGAAAAATTTGTGGTTAACTCTGCATACTAACGTGCAAGTGAACTCGACCACTAAAGGAAAATAAATAGGAAATATATAGCTTTCAAATCAACTGAGAAAAAAAATTGAAGAAAAAAGCATTAGAAATTCAGCAGAGGTCAGGCAAAGAGAAAAAATAAAGAGTATATAAAAATTTAAAACACAATATCTCAAAATATATATTCTGCACGGGTATATATAAATGTGGTTGTGTATGCAGGTAGTGTAGAATAGGACAATGGGGACCTCAGCTCCACCGTGCAGAGAGATCTGATGTAAAAAACTAAACATTAACATTTGATAAGCATGAATTTTATTATATTATTTTTATACTTCTCTGGATAATCACATGACTCATGATCTAAAAAAAATGAAAGTCTATACTTTCTATAGATGGCTATAAAGTATTTTAAAAATATGATTTGAAAACCAGTGGGTGACAAGTACTTCCTCAAAGAATTGAAAAAAGATGTTTGAAAAATATTTAAAGTTTGAGTCATTAATTCTCAAAGTAAAAAGGAAATATAAAGAATTGGTTATCTTAGCTTGAGATTTGTGTGACGAGAGTAGAATATACTTACTATATTTGTATGCTAACATTGTGTAATATGAATAATTGTTTACTTGGGTATGTAATAAATGTTAATGACATTTTCCCATGTAAACTACTGCTCAAAATTTTTGAAGTTAAAACAACAACAAAAGCTATAACATAACTTTAGCATACCTGAGAAAATGTTTACGAAAAAATTTAGAAGTGGCATAACAGATAACATATATATTTGCTTAAGCAAGAATAAAGCACCTTGAAGACAATCTTTTAATAGTGATCATTCTTTTTTGGGTTAGGGAATATATCTTGGCTGCAGATTTAAAATGCAAGGTGTTATTGTGATAATCTATTAACTTATATTCCTTCCTTTTCTCTGGTAAAATTGTGATGTTTTAAAATTTCTTCAATTTGTATTATAAAATTAGTGCTACAAATCTCTATACCAATTTTCTTTCAGGTCTGGTACCTGCAATTATGCTTTATTTCATTGATGTCCACTTTTTCAAATATTTAGGCTTTAATTTACAAGACTTCACTGTAGACTCTTCTCATAGTACTATTTGTTCTTAAATAGACTTCTTGGAAATTTTGCCTAGAGATTGTAGTAAGATGGTTTGCTGTTTCTTTGCAGGCTTTCTACTGTGCTTTTCTTTCAGGAATGTTTAAGCACCCTTATAAAATAACTTCTTGGCTCTTTTCTTATATCAACCTGTCTATCTAGAAAACAGTGTTCCATGATTAGTTCGTATTTGAATGCCAGGAAGAGAAAAGAGTAGGGAGACCAAACTGAAACTTTCAAAGACTGTGGAATCCATGCTGTGTTCTGTCCTTCTCTTCTACCTTCAACTGTCATTTTTGACAACAAAATTTAAAGTTTCAATAAACGATATAGAGCTATTTCTATTTTATTAGATGGGTATACAACTGAACCTTGTCCAAAGAGAGGTCTGCTTTTGACCTTGGCTTTGGGAAAGAGCTTCTCAGTCCTTGGAGGACTGCATGGTGGTGACTGACCCGTCTTTACTTGGTGCTTTCTGCCAGCCAGTCAGTAATAAAGCCTGATGGGGTTTCAAGCGCAAATCACCATGTGATTTAGGTGGGGCTCTGGCTTACATGGTATCGTCTGATCTCCTTGATCCATCTGCCATCAGCCACATGGGCAATGAATGGGCATCTTCCAGATGGGGCCTTCACAAACAGTGTCGACCCCGAGGCTCAAGTGAACTCTGGTTGGCGAAAGTTTGCTCGTGTAGTCACGCATTACACTAACGAGAAATTCATGGGGAGAAAACGAAGGGAAGTCCACGGTCGGAATCTCCCTGGATTTGTCTGCTCTTTCTCTCTCTTTGGCTGGCTTCCACGTGCACTTGTTCGCTGTAACGTAGCGTGACCACGAGTACCTCTTTGTGAACCCGAGTCCTTCTAATGGATTGGCCAAACTGAAAGCGGTTTTGGGGACAACTAGCAAGCCAGAATAAAAAACAAATGAAGGCTGCTCCTGCACGCGACTGTAAGGTTGTTTCCCTCACAGAGGTGCGTCTACAAAGGGCAAATATTGCTGAGTGCTAGCTTGATACGCTCATGATGAAGAGCATTGTCTTCCGATCAATTTTAATTCCAACCAAGGCTCTATGTATTAAAAACTTGCTTAACCTGTGCATTAAAAAAAATAAAATATAAACAGGTAGCTTTTCTTTCTATTGATAACTTGAGGTAAATGGCACATTTCACACTGCCTTTACATGTGTTTCACAGTAAATTTTGTTGCCATTCACTGGAAATCCATCTTTAGGCCAGAAAATTCGGCAGATGCGTTTGTTCAGCAGGTTTCTTGACATCTGTGTATGAAAAGCAATTCTTTCACCTTTCGCTGGGACTGGTCAAAGGCTGAGATTTGCTTTGGGTGACACTGCCTTAATTGTCTCCCATGAGACTGCCAGAGCGCTGATGGCCGGCAGGGCGGCATTTCCTGACTCCTGGCCTCAGGAGGGAGTTCGCCTTCTAATGGTCCTGTTTATGCCTGCAGCAGGGCCTCCCTCACCCTGTCAGCTTTGGGGCGACTTGCTCTTTTCGCCCTTTACTTCCTCTGGTACTGAACTGATGGGAGAAAGTGCCCGGTCATTTCAGCCCACAGAGCCGCTGTTGAGGGCAGATGGGCAGGGGCTGTTTTCCAGGAAAAGCAGGATTAGTAGAAGGTGAGACCCTCCCCTGAAACTCTGCGGTCCCTCTGTTGAGGCATCCATTGCCCCAGCAGATTACCAGTGCTTGGCTGTGTTTGTTTCTTTGTATACATCTTGGTCCTTGATCTCTGATGTCTTACAGACAGAACAAAAAACAATGATACAGGATTTTTGTTTTTCTCACAAATTTAAAGATCAAAACCTGTTGGAAGCCTGAGGGCATGGAGAGTCAAAGGTATGGCTATGATCATGGATTTTCCTTGTAGCATCTTATCAGTGTTTTCTCTTCAAATGAGCCAAGGAGCATCTCTGTTGCACTGGGACGTGATCTTCAGAGGTTCACACGAGACGGATGTGTGCCTTGGTGCTCTGTGCTATTCCATGTTGTTCTAAGGGACTGACTCTCTCAGGCTTTTGATTTCTTTCGCTATTAAAAGACACAATTACTGGTTCTTTGAACAACATTATTTTTATAGAAGTAAAGTAAAATGACTGTTTCTGCCTAGTTTACATGGAAAATGTATTATTTAACCTTAGCCTTTGACCAGTCCTGGCGAAAAGTGAGAAAGTTGCTTTTCATACACAATTACTGTGGCACGATCAAGGCACGGATGTGTGCACATCTGTGGAGAGTGTGAAAACACTGTGACCTTTGTAAGGAAAGTAAAGCCCGACTTTGTTTTTCTCCCAGCCTCAGTCTGCCAAAATCCCCAATAGCAAGGGCTGAACTTCAAATCCCTTGGCAAGGATTTAGAGTATTTTCTGATCTAGGCTTATGGAAAAATAACTCCCAGTCACAACAGTTGTTTGTGACTACACTGACCATCTCCACTAGAGATGGAAAGTCAAGCTCTTGAAATGATGCTTTCATTGCTTTCTCAGTATTTAACGTCTCCTCTGCCCTCAGAACTTGATACTGTCTTTACTTGGAGATTGAATTTTTCATCTGTTCTCCAATCCTGCAGGATTGGTAACCCACCTCACTAACATATCAGAGCGTGTTATTTCTCTGGATATAGTAAATATTTACTGGGATAATTTGGAGTGAAAGCAAGTTACAGATTATTCCTGATGGGACTGTGTGAGAATGGACAACCTGAAATGAAAATGATGTATTATTGTGCTATTACAGAGGGAGAATTAGGGATGTCGCATGTTCATAGTAAGAGGATGGTACCATGGAAAACAGATGAGGGGAAAATGTCCCATTGACACTCGATGTGCAACTAGATCAAACCTCACCTGAAGCCAGAATTTTTTATCTATTCATTTAATCTAAGCAATATGTTCTTCTTAACAAGCCATTTAAAAAATTTGAGCCTTTAAAGTCCTATAAATTACTGCTTTAAATATATAAAAATGTACAATTTATATATAAACTACTTTATTGATAAATAATATATTTTCCATGTGAACTAGGCAGAAACAATCATTTTACTTTACTTCTATAAAAATAATTTTGATCAGAGACCCATATCTGCTTTCTGAATTTCAGATCTTATGTATACTTCTCCTAAGGGCTGATTAGCTATGTTGGTCAGTTGAATCAGCGCTAATGATTTTCCTTGTGCTTCTTTATTAGTTTTCTTTATTAGCTTCCGGATTAGTTTTCTGCTTTCTTATTCTTGCCCACGCATTTCTTCACCTCCGGTTTCTCTCTTACTCGCTTATGTACAGAAGCAATTTCCTGACATGGGACTGAAAAAGCAAGTCAGAAACCCAGCGTTCCATTTTAGCTGGTTGGATATAATCCAGATAAATTTACTATCCAGTAGAATCAATCAGTAGAAGAAGTCATTATAAAAGTAGGTATCAGTTACTTGTTTTTCATCCAGACAGGCTAAATATTTAATAGGAACCTAGGTGTTATTTATTCATTTTTATTGGGTCCTTCTGACACCCAGTCCTGCATTGTGACGGGCAATTAAGGTAAACTCTGCTTCTGGGAAACTTTCCACACCAATTCCAGTCCAACTGAGTTATGGCTTAAACATCTTGTGTGTAAAATCTTTATTTATAGGTATTTCATATACTTTAAACTATTTGTATTCTCATTTTGGACAAAATCATAGACTCCTTTTTTCTCTGCCCATGAGCAATTGATATTGTTATTGATTTTGTTCTTTATAGTGGTGTTGTTGCTCATTAAAGCTTTTTAGCATCACCATGATTTCTTGTTTGTAAATAAATTGAAACTACCAATAAATTGTTTAATATATGGTGAGCTCTTGTACCTCTTTTAAATGGTTCATGTAAATTTTACTTGGTTCTAAAATTTTCCAGGAGGACTTATTTTCAAGCTTTTTGATACGCAAGAGATTGGACAATTAAAATGGCCCGAAAACAATGAAATTGGCAGAATACGATTCAGCCAGTAGCCACATTTCTCTAATTTATAATAGTAGTAGTAGTCAGCATCTATTAAATACCTGCTATGTGTTAAGCATTGCTCTATGTTCCTTTCATTAATCTACACACAATAATTGTAGATATTTTTGGGTGCAATGTGATGTTTTGATACATGTCAACATTGTACAATAATCAAATCCTGGTATTTGGCTGATCTACCACCCATGCCATTATTGTTTCTTCATAGCAAAAACACTTAAAATCCTTTCTTAGCTATTTTGAAATGTTTGTTTCAATATTATTAACCGTAGTCTCTACTGTTTAGTAGAACAGCAGAACTTAGTCTTCCTATCTAGCTTTGCACCCATTTGTTGTACCCTCTTACCCACCCCAGCCTCGAGTAACCATTCCTCTCCTTTCTTCTAGGAGGCTGGTTTCTTTGGATTTTGTATATGAATGACGTCACGTTACATTTCTCTTTCTGTGCCTCCTTGTTTCACTTGACACCATGGCTTATCCACGGCATCACAATTGCCAGGCTTCGTCCATCCATTATTAAGGTCAAAGAGGATTCCACCGTGCATCTGTGTCGCATTTATTTTTCTACTCCTCCGCTGGCGGACAGGAAGGTTATTCCTTGTCTTGGCTCTGGTGAATAGTGTGGCAGTACGTGACGTTATGTGGGATCCAGGGTGTCCCCCCCAAAGCACCACTGTGCAATGACTTCGCTCCTGATGGGGTTTAGGGAAGTGATTGGATGACAAGGGCCACCACTTCGTCAGTGGATTAATCCATCCACAAGTCTACGTTCAGTGGCTCATCAGGGGGCAGAGTGAATCAGACGAAGCCAGTCACGGGGTGTGGCTCTGAGGGGTGTGTCTGGTCCCTGGCCCCTCTGCTCTGGCTCTTTCCCTCTGTCTCCCTGTGGCCAGGAGGTGAGCAGCTTTTCTCCACCATGCTCTCCCACCATGATGCTGATGCTTTGGTGCCAACAGACTACAGATAAGAACGTCTGAAACTGAGCCAAAATAAACCTCTCTTCCGATCAGCCATGTCTATCCGGTGTCTTGTCCCACTGACAGAAGGCTGACTAACATACGTGGAGCAATCCATGTAGAAATCTAGAAATTTAACAGTGTTATTTCCTTCATTGTACACAGGAAGAAACTGAGGCCAAAGACACTAACCTTACAAAGTTTTAGGACTGTGGGTGATTAATACATGAAATTGCAAACCTCTGCATCGTTACTTTGCCCTACTCACTGCATCCCTTCCTCTCTCTTCCTTTCCTCCCTGTCTCTTTAATAGCATCTATCACCTTGGAATACACTGCAAAATTCACTTATTGTGCGTATTGATTGTGTCTCTTGTTAGAATGGGAGTTGCACAAGAAAACAGATCATTGTCTGCAACACAGAGGCCACACAGCTGGTCTGCAATGCCTTTTGTTGAATGAAAGAAGAAAGGAATGAATGAATTGTAGTCCCAGCATTAAAACACAGGGCATTGGTGCTAGAGTTCTTGCTTCTTTCCATGATACTATGCTGTCAGAAAACCCACTGGCAGACAGGAGGAGCTGTGCCATATGAAAAACTGAAGAAGTGATATTAAAAAATAACTTATGAATCCTGGCCATACCAGAACAATACTTAGCATCTTTCATCCTAATCAGATTCTTCCAAAGGAATCTGAGTGGTAGAAATACTTATTCCTACTTTAGAATTAACGAAGCAAGCTCAGAGGGGTCAAATAACTTACATAAAACCATATTAGTAAAGATTGGAGACTGACTATGATTGGCTCTTTTCACATCTAAATCTTAGGCTCCTTCTATTATTTTATATAATAAAATAGCTAATGCTTATTAAAAGATAAGCATCATCGTGAGTGCTTTGCATGTTTATTTCACAGAACAGTGAGACAGACCTCATGAGGCAAGGAAATGTATGTCGCCTTTGCTGAGAACAGGGGCTCGTTAGTGGGACCAGCTGGCCTCATCCCAGGGACCTCAGAGAGGCTGAACCCAGGCCTCCAGTGCTTCCAGCACCCTCCCGGGGTTCAGGGGTTCAGGGGTTCAGGTGAGGGTGTCAGTCACTTCTTATCTGCTTGAAGGAACTGAAAAATTCCCATGTACTTATACTGTACAGACAGATCTCCCCTTGTGTAGTTAAATACTCTGTCTCATAATCATCCTTCTCCACACAACGATTTTTCAGGACTACCTTATTTAGCTAACTGCAGTCCTCCTGCTGGTTTTGCCCAGGTACACTGAGGATGCACAGACTCACTTTTCTTCATAGAATTTTCCTTTCCAAAATGGCAGCAAGGGTAACAGTGAACTGAACTTACTGAGAATCAAAATAAGGGGAAGTGGGAGGAATAGGGGAAAGGAAATAAGGGACAAGAAAAAATATGAGAAAAGGAGAAAATGGAAACAATGTGTTTGTAAATATGGGAGGGAGGAGGGGTTGAAGGGAGGGCAGGGGTATGGGGGAAAAATGAGAACCAAGATCTATCATGTAAAGGTACAAGATCCCAATGATGAATGTAACTGTACTGTATACTTAAAAAGTACCAATAAACTCAATAAGATTAAAAAATACTTTTCAGTTTTCAGTTGATTCAGTTTTATAGGAATAAGGATTTTTCTATAAAACCCTAAAAATAAGGTAAGTTCCTACCATGAATGATGCCAGAAAGAATTTTAACATTCACTTTATTCTATTTATGTAAAACCACCTTATAATCTTTTCTGGTAACAGATAATATAGACTTCTAGTCACTTATTTTCTAGGTCTTTCCACTTTCCCTTGAACTATTTTTTTCTTTTAAATATTTATTAGAGAAGCTGTTTATAAACATGTGAACTTTTTTTTTTTTTTTCGGTACCGGGGATTGAACTCCGGTCCTTATGCTTGTGAGGCAGGCTATGGAACCACTGAGCTAAATCCCTGACCCTAAACACATGAACTTTTATTTAAGATATTTATCTCTTTTATTTCCATTGTCTGGTGAAGACATGTTTTTTAGTCACTGAATAGGTAAAAACTATGTTTATGTCTTTTGTTTAACAGTTATTAATTTGTCTTTTACTCCTCTCCATTTTGTTCTATGAGCTGTATTTTTCTCACTCCCTATACCTTGTTTTTTGGACACTGCCTAATCCTGAAGACCAGAAGCCTCATTTCTACAGCAAATAACAAACCACTGAGCTGTAAGACTGATGGACCATCCTGTTTTCAGCATGAGGTCTTTGGCTGTGTGTGTGTGTGTGTGTGTGTGTGTGTGTGTGTATTTATTTGGTATTGGGGATCGAACTTGGATCCTTGCATTTGCAAGGCAGGCGGCGGAACCACTGAGCTAAATCCCCAGCCCTAAGCTCTTTGGCTATTGATGAGGCACTGAAATCAGGAGCAATGGAGATTAAACTCATACTTAGTTTTTAAAGCAATGTTAACTCTTCATACTAATTCAGCTGTATACTAAATAGCCACAGACAGAAATAAAACCCACACCACAAGTATCCTTGCATTTGCAAGGCAGGCGGCGGAACCACTGAGCTAAATCCCCAGCCCTAAGCTCTTTGGCTATTGATGAGGCACTGAAATCAGGAGCAATGGAGATTAAACTCATACTTAGTTTTTAAAGCAATGTTAACTCTTCATACTAATTCAGCTGTATACTAAATAGCCACAGACAGAAATAAAACCCACACCACAAGTAGCCATTAATCTTTGTTGTTACCAAAGTAGAATCACAATGACACTAAAGAACTAGTTTTGGAAACAGGAGGAAAAAGGCATTTAGGACTTAGTTACTGAGCAATATCTTGTATATATAGAAACTTTTTTTAGCATAGGGAAAAAGAACATCTTCCACAGCTCATCTTTCTTAACAAAAGAGAACAAACTGTTAGGTGCAGTGGAAAACTAAAGAGGTGTGTTTATCAGATTCACAAGATCTTTTCTGATGAAAAAGCACTTAGATATATATCCTTGCCAAGAAAGTGATCATAATTTTAAACATGCCCCAGAGCCCACATGTTTTGTTTTACCATTTTGAATTCTCATGCCTTTCATTTTCCAAAGGAATTTGGGCCTCTAGAGGATTATGAGGTTGTTTATTAAGAAATAAAAATGTGATAGCTATTACTTTTAAGCCCCAAATTGCAAATTTCCAAACTGGACATTGCAAACAGATGTGTTTATCAGGATTACACTAATATCTACTTCACATCTGCACTTCCCCAAGTTCCTGTGTAATAAACCATTACTCGTTTTTTGAGGCAAATATCATCAGTTTAACCAATAATTTATAGCTAAATATATATCGGGTCTAACAGGGTGCTGGGAGCAAAGTCATGAATAAAGTACTGTCTTTATGAAATTTACATTCATGAGTAGGAAAAAGCAATTCAAAATTATTTCAGGGCCTGGGATTTAGCTCAGCGGTTCAGTGGCCTGCCTTACAAGTGCAAGGACCTGAATTCAATCCCTGGTACTAAAAAAAAAAAAAATTCACATACATGAGATAAAGAAATGAATTAATCAAGGAAGGGAAGTTGAGAGCCGGGATTTGGAATGCAGTGCAAACAACAGTGGCCAGGTAGACCGCAGAGAGTGAGGCCAAGTGGACATTCATAGAAAGTGTGTCCCAGCTGGGGGAACACTCTGCCTAAAGTCCACCGGGCAGGGTCCTGCCACAGTGCTCTGGAGGGACAACACAGAGAACAGTCTGATCGCAAGAGTGGTCAAGGGAGAGGAAAGCAGGAAGGGAAGACGGGGTATGGCAGGGTTCCAGATCACAGAGGGTTTTGAGGACTGTTGTAGGGTCTGGCGCTCTTACTCCACCTGGCAGGGGGATCTCTGAGGAATTTGAGGAGAGCAATGGCCTCACAGAATTTACGTTATAAAAGTTGGGCACTGACTGTGTGGGCTATTTAGGAAGCATCCAAATAATCTTGCTTAGAAATGATTGTGACTGTGTTATATCTCACCCTCCAGAGAGGACTGGTCCAAGGAGGCACTGTGTGTGTGTGTGCATGTGTGTGCATTTTTACACACAAATACATCAAACTGTTAAGGCTTGCACGCTCCTGGGTTTTATGCTCAGTGTTGCCTCTTCTCCACTTGGAGTGGCTGCCAGGTGGGCTTGGATGAGAAAGAGCCACTCAAGTTCACGTTCAGGCTCAAAGAGTAAGAGACCCATAATTGTGAGAGGCAAAGTTGCAGCAATGCTGTCAGTTATGTTCCATTTCTGTTCAAAGGCAACTGTCAGTGGTGGCTTTTAAATAGCTAAGCTGTTCTGGCTTTGGCTTAAAACAGTACAATAAATGAAAGTGCCTAACATTTAACAGTAATTTCTATAATAGCAGTATCTAAAAAGCGTTTTCAAATGTCACTTCACAAGGTATTTCCCTCACCTGGATTCTTATTCCTTAGAAGTACAAAGATATATATGTATGTATGTATAGTCAGTATTCTCTGGAAAACGACTAGTATGTGCTCTTGAAAAGTGTGGACCTGAAAACATAGGGTGTTTTAGGTAAACTGATCAGTTATGACCAGATCATCCTAAGGGTGACTATGGAGTTGAGCCTGGATTGAGAACTTTTTTTTTTGCTAATATCAGATTTCTACTGCATTTCAGCTTCTCTCATAGGCTTTATAAATACCAAACTATGCGTAGAGATAGGAGTCATCTACAAGTGACTCCACTAGGGCATAGAGATGAAAAACCAGCTGGACATTAGCCTCTAGGACAATATGACCCTTCGCATATTGTTGGTTTTTTATCCCGAGGGCCAACTAATTTTATTTATTCCATTGCCTTTAATCTTTAAACATATATGAATCTCCAACTATATAAAATAATGGCTTGAAATTATTTCTTCAAAATAGTGATCATTTGCATTTAGTTGGCAGCACAAATTTATCTTTCTGTATAATGCTGCTGCATCTTAAAAAGGCAATATCATAAATGAGATTATCCCTTCAGAAAGCAATCCCAGAGTAGAATAAATCAAGATATGGAAACCTTACAAATGGCCTTTAATATAATGGATATTACCAGAATGTGTGTGCAACTGAAATGTTCTAAGACAACAATTTATTGCTGGATTCTCAGTAGGTAGGACTTCCTTTCAGAAATATATTATCAGCATCTATCCAGCAGTATTAATAATCGCCCATCCTTTTGTGGCTGAACAAATGGCACAGGACCACACAAATCTAAATCTTCATGTGCAACTCTTTTTCTACAGGGACGGAGAAACTGAGGGCTTCAGAAGATGTGTGATGCTGCCCAAATCACAATTATTAAAAGAGACAAGAAATTGCTTATTAACTAAAAGCTCTTTATGATACTACCAGTTTGGTGCAAGTTTTCATTTTATGAAATTCCATATTCCATTTCTAAGAGAAATTAAACACAATAAACTTTTAAGATTTGACAATAACAACTTGGCTGTAATACATTTTAATAATTAAAATAGTCCTCAGAATATTTTCTAATAGCAGTGTCACGGCTTATGCCTAGATGTCCACCCAAATCTCATGTCATCATAGGTGGGGTTTACAGAGGTGGCTGGATCTAGGTTGTGTGATGCAGGAATCAAGGGTGTTTGATTACTAAATTATCCCATTGATTGGTCTGTCATAGTTCTAGGTGTGGATAATAAGAAAGCCACCCTGGGTGTGGGTGGTACCATCCAAAGGGCAGGTAGCCTTGGAAGGGACAACAGAGAGAGAAAGGCTGCTGCTGCTGCTGCTGCTGCTGCTGCTTTGGTGCTTTGCTGCCTTCTGCCTGCCCTGCCGCACCATGAACTGTTTTTCCTCTGTCATTCTCCTCTGCCATGCCACCCTGCCTTGGGGCCAGCTGATTATGGACTGCACCCTCTACAAACTGTTAGCTAAATAAAAATTTCCTTCTTAACTTTAAGTGATGGGTATTTTGTTTCAGCAACAAGAAAAGTAACTAAGACAAGCAGACAGAAAAATTATATGTTAAATAATTGTACCACAGGTTGAGGTTTATCCCAGAGAGATGATGGGCAGGATTATGACCTTGGTAATTTTAGTCGATAGAAAATTGCATGTGGGATCAGATGGAGAGGGGAAGAAGGGAAAATTTACCCTACTCGCCCTATCCTCCTCTCCTCTAGCTGGATAGTTTACCAAGTAACTCTTGTCTTGATACTTTTAACAAACAATGGTTTTGTATTATATTTTACAAACAGTTCTGATTCACACACACACACACTGAGCAGAAGGCACATCATAAGCCTCTACCCCTACACAGCCACAGCCTCGCATTTGCCAGCATCCCCCAGAGTGTAAAGATGTTCGTTCTGATAAGCCTGCGTAGACACAACGTCACCTGGAGACCATGGTTCACTGTAGGCCTCACTTGTGGTGCTGTGCACTCTGTGGATGTGTACAAGTGCACAGTGACAGGGACCTTCCACCGTCAGGCGGTGTTTTCAGCTCCTCACACATCCTCTCTGCTTTGCCAATGCTCGACTTCCTCTCAGCTCCTAGTAACCACTAATCTTTTCACTGTTTCCATAGCTGTGCTTCTCCAGACTGTCGTAGGAATCACGCAGGACAGAGCTTTCTCCGATTGCATATTTCACATAGTGACATGCATTTACCTTTTCCCTCTTGCATTTTAAGTGCTAAATAACACTCTACTGTCCAGATCTGCCACACTTCATCCCCAATCACCTACAGAAGGAAATCTTGGTTGCACCCAAGTTTTGGCAATCGTGAATAAAGCTGCTACACACAGCTGCGTGCAGGCTTTTGTATGAACACTTTTTCTGTTCCTTCAGGTAAACACCAAGGAATGTAATTGCTGGATCGTATGTTTGGTTTTAGAAGAAACTGTCCAACTACCTTCCAAGGTGGCAGCCCTCATTCTGCATCTCCGCTGGCAATGAATGACAGTTTCTGTTGACTCACATCCTTGTCAGCACGTGGAGCAGCCTTCTGAATTCTGGTTCTTTGAAGGCAGGTAGTCGTATCTCGCTATTGTCCTTATTGGCATTTTCCTAAAGACATATAATGTGGAACATCTTTTCATAGTCTTTTTTTTTGGCCACTTGTACATTTTTTGGAGGAAGTGTTTGCCAAAATCTTTATGATAGCCATTTTAAATTTCAAGCTGTTTGTGTTCTTATAGTTGATTTAAGGAGTTCTTGCATATTTTGAATATCACTCTTTACATGTGTCTTTTGCAAAATATTTTCTACCCTTACCATATAATACTCATGGCGAAAGAAAAGAAGGCAAAATGCAACCGATTTCTCTAGACGTAGGAAGAATGTAAAAGATGGGGAAGGTCACCTTTCCTAATAACCCTCAAACATGGTGACTTTCAGAGCCAAACATGCACCGCAAGGCACACAGCAGGCTTTCTACCCTTCCATCCCTGGTGTCCTTTTTTTGCTACTTCAGCTTCTACTGTTAAAAATTTGACTCTTAATGAATATTGTTAAGGGTCTGTCATGCGAATCCCAAACAGCCATTTCCATGTGTCCTGTTGTGCTTGAATGAAAAAGAAAAAAAAGAGCTAGAGATAAAAACAAGTCTGCTAATTTATTGAAAGTACTTGGTACAGCTGGGTATGGTGGCGCACGGTTATAATCCCAGCTCTCGGAGGCTGAGGCAGGAAGATCGCTGTGAGTTTTGAGAAACAGCCTGGCTATATAGTGAGTTCCAGGTCAGTCTCAACTACATAGTGAGACCCTGTCTCAAAAAACCAAAAACAAACAAATAAACAAAAAGAAAGTACTTGGTACACTTCCTGGAGCAGTAATAACAACAAATGATATAATATTAATGATTCTTTAAATACTAGCAATATTATTTTTTCTTCTCATTACTATGCAAGAACATATAGCATCTAAAATCTTCAGTTACATTTTTAAAAATTTCACACAATGCTCCACACCACAGTCTTGAGATATTTGTCAGATGGACGATTGTATTTACTTGATTGTCCAAACAACAAGGTAAACATAGCAGTTGTAAGAGTCTCAGTCAATTCCACTCCATACAGAGACAGAAAAACTTAGAGGAAGAGACAAAATACACAGAGGATTTTTGGAGCTCTTAGGCTGTTTGAAAATGAAAGGCGATCTACCCTCACAAATATTGTCTCTCTCCTTGATAAGACCACACCACATTTTAGGAAGGGATTCCTCATCATCATCCTGAAAGCCCAACAATGCAGAATCAGGAGTTCTTGCCGAAGTAAGCCCATAGGCTCAGGTTTTGCCTCAGCTACATCTGAGGATGTGCACTTTTCCTTCTCCTCATAGCTCTTTCCAGGCAGGTGGTTTTAGTGTAATATTTGCAACTTCCTCCCGATGGATGCACACTTGGTTCTCTGATCCTTGTAAAGCCACAGCCCATTGGATCATTTCTGTTCCAGAGGTTCATGAGCATTGTTATTCTAAATTCCACGAGTCATTTACTTACTCGTAAACGAGGTCGTTCAAGCCTCTTTGGGTTTTCACACTCGGTTCCACACTGTTTGCCCCCATCTTTGTAACATTAGCCGCACTGACTGATATGAGATCTTCTCAGGATGGGTCCAAATGAAAATAATGAGGTAGCTGAGGAGTAAATATTACTGATTTATGACTGACAAAGTTTCGCTCCGAAAATGACAATGGTCTGAGTATTTTGTTATAATGGGCATACATCCTAGCATGCATTTGCTAAACAAAAAGCAGACATTTCCCTTTAAAGAAAAATATATTTTTCCTTGAAACTTAAGGAGTCATATTTGCTCACTAATGTTCTTTGAGATGTAATAGATGTGCAGCAAAGAATCTCATATTGTTTCCATTTGAAAAACACATTTCCTAAAAACATTAATGATGAGGTAGATAGAACAGATTAGCTTACTTGACAGTTTTTGCCCCATCCTTCTGATGTTTTTTCTTGCACTGCAGACACTGGAAAACTAAAAATAACATTTCCAGACATGATTTATGTTCCGTAAATCAGAAGTGCAGCCTCAATACTTGAATTCACAACTTAATTTAATGGAGAATGAGACGGAGGGCACCTGTGGAGCTAACAGGAGAGTGGTGAGCTTGGTTGTTCACAGTGCTGGTCGCACGAGCCATCTCAGGATTCCAGTGAGGCAGATTCCCTGGGAGGAAGGCACTAGCTCTAGTAACGACTTCCCGAATTTCCAGCTTCCCCACCTTGGCCAGGGAGTGGAGTCCTTTCTTTGGTGGAAAGCTTCATTCTGAGCTAAATCCGGGCCCAGCCTACCACGTGATTCTATAGCCCCATGGAACAAAGTCGTTAGTCCTAATTCTCTGAAAAACCCACTTGCTGCTGCTGAGTCCAGAGCAGTTTCTGTAACTTCACTTGTCCTGCTTCAAGTCCAAGTTTCTGAAGTTAGGGTCTGAGGTACTGAATGTCTTTTAACTTTCTTCAAAGTTATCATTCTATTCCTGAAGGAAAACTCTTTTCTATGTGGTGCCATAGCTCTGTCTACATTATCTTTCAATAACCAGTGAATCAGATTCTTCATCTAATAGTTGGCTGAATGAACAGATGTCTTTGCCACCCTATACCAAAATCTCTATCACTTTTTTCCTATTATGAGAAGATCCCTCCTGACTTTGAACACCCTTCACACAGCCATCCCAAACCCCTCTGAGCGTCTGTTTCCTGCAAGCATTAATACAACCAGAAATCCTGTAATAGTTGAGATTTGCTAAAATTAGAGGTTTTCTTACCCATAGAAATTGTATGGTGTAATTTAAAAAGAAAACATAAAAAGTGGGGACCAGTGGATTTAGACATAGAAACTGGCCTTACAAATTTATTTAATATTAGTGTGATTTTGAAAAGGTTACTTAACTTTTGGGATTTTTTTCCTGAAATTCAAATACTTTTAGGGTTCTTGTGAAATTAAAAGGTTTTTGCTATTGGAGAATTACTTCTTCTTCACTGCGTGTAGCTATAGGGGAAGTAGCAAAGATAAGCAGGTTAAATAACAAAAGGGAGACCATATTCCTTTTTTCTCTAGCACAGGGAGCAGGAATAATGACCTGTGTTCAGTGAAATGGAAAGTCTTTCTTGATATTTTAAATCTTCCAGGTAGGCTGGTTATTTAAGTCATCCAAGGTAGGAGTGTGGAACTTGATTCAGAGAGTCCCAAGCTTTTACCAGTTTTCAAAGTCTTGGCCCTCCTGCATTCCCTTGCTCTCTATCCTTTCTCAGGTTTATTTCTATGTCCTCTTGTCTGTCTTGTTAGCTTCTAACATTACTTTACTGATGTGTGTGTGTGTGTGTGTGTGTGTGTGTGCATGTGTGTGTGTGTAAGACATTCAGAGTTGGCTTCCACATCCCCCCATAAACACAGATTAATAGAGAAGTATTTTTCTATCCCATAAATGAGGAAACTACGCCTGGAAAGATCATGTTACCATCCTATGTTCTTCTACCTAGTAACTAATACACAAGCATGATTTAAGGTTAAGTTTTTTAGACTGTAAAACCTATTTTCTGTCTTAGTCAGAGCTGGTTTTCTGCTCAAACAGAGCTGTCCTACTGAACCCAAATTTATCAGGTCTTTCCTTGGAGCATACAACCTGGAGGCCACCATTCTACTCAATCTGAAGTACTTTAAAACAGGAAGAGTAGAAACAAAACCCCACACAATTATTAAATAGCAGGATTTGTTACATTGATCTCAGTTCATTACATATTGGCACCCAAACTAGATGAAACTGAAATGACTATATTTGCTGACCATAAAAAGAAGTCATTTCCCTTTTCATCCCAAATAAAGCAATAACTTTATGTAAATTCATGAATTAAATTGAATTCCATTATCACTTAGGTACTAATCTGTACAAACCACTTAAAATTTAATTGTCTGGTTTAAAATTTGAATAGATGTGTGCTATGCACAGCTCTTTACTTTGTATCATAAAATCATTTAAAAAATATCTATAGTATAGTAAATTCTTAAAGAGTTTTTTTGCAACTATTCTTCTGAAAGTTTGGTTCTTTTTGTTTGTACCAAGGATGTATGAAATATAGCCCAAGGTAGAAATACTATTACTTATTTAAACACTGAACTTCAATTTAGGATCAATATGCATTAATAACCACCTAATTTAATGTCAAATCTCATTATTCTGATTTAATGAATGATTCAGACATTCTTGATTTTCTTCAAAACAGCAGCATATGAGTCAAACAGAGCTACCTAAATGAGTATTGGGCTCACACTTTTCATTGATTTGTTTTATCTTCTAGTAGTTTTATAGATTATAATGTAATAGAATCTTTTTCCTGTCTCATGGTGTCCAGTGACTTGAAGACAAATTCCCATTAGTCTGAACCAGTCTAGGAAGCACCGTGCCCCTTACTGGTCACTGCTTTATGCAGGGGATGTGAGTTGTCTTGGCCCTCACTGCACCATGTATGTCCAACAATAAGCAGAGGGAAGATCGCTGAGAGAACCCGGAAAACATTTCCTCACTGATGGAAAGAAACACAGAAGGAGAAATGGCTTCTTCTCTGCCTGTGGATACTGGTGTCTGTATGGAAATACAGAATGCAGACAATCGATGAGGACCTTAAGGTGGGTTTTCACAACACAGACTGGAAATACCAGAAAGACCCAGCTCCCCGAGTCACTGAATTAAAGGACTTGAATCCACTTTTTATGTCAGATAATATTTCCCACTCTTGAAGCAAATTGGACTTGAGGTTTTCTGTGATGTGTGGCCCAAGCATCTTAACTGATATGTGAAACAGTTTTTCAAGGAGCTCCAAGCCCAGTGACTGGCCCATAGCAACCACCCAAGTGGTGTTTATTAAAGGTGTTTATTAACATCATCAGATGTTATTACAGACCGGAGGAGGCAATAAGGAATCCATATTTACTCTGACTAAAGCTAAAAATGATGGTGGTGATGACAAAAATAATGAATATAATGAAATCATGGATAGGATGAGGCAAGAAAAAGCACAAATCAGAGTCTCCAGTGACCACCTCAGGGCTTGATCCTTTCTTTTCTTGAAGAGCAAACCTGAGCTCACAGCACAGTGTATTTTCTCATCTTCCTCTGAGGTGTGAATGTCAATCAACCTTGAGAGGACCAAACCCAGCCTCGTTCCTAGCCTGTAGGAACCACACAAGTGAACGCTCTGTCTTTCACAAAGGGCAGTGTCTTCATAAGGGAAAAGCAGGACACTCACCTAATGTGTGCAGTAAAAAACAGAAGAAGGGAATATGCCAGCATTTGGGCAGAGGGAAGTGTGTGTTTTGAAGGTTTATTTACCAGAGTTCTGTGGTTTAAAGATAGGAGTTCCTTTAAAAACTCCAAACTCCTTCTGCCATGAGAGCTAGCGCTCACACTAGGCCCTTTCCTGATGCTGAGCCTGTAGGCACCTCGATCTTGGACTTTCCTGTCTCCAGAACTATGAGAAATAAGTTTCTATTATATGTAAATTAACCAGCAGGATCAGACCAACATGCAGCGTGTGGATTAAATGTAACCGGAAGTGCTTGGAAATATCTCAGAGGTAGGATACCTTCCGGAGAGGGTTGCTCTCTCGGGAATGCTCTGTCTCTGTGAGTGTCCCTTCGGCACAGAATGGATTTTCTTTAGTGGGCACAGCTCTGAATCTCATCTTCCTCCCTTCTCTTTCATCTTCCATGGCTCCCACTCCACCTCTCTCTCTCTGCCTTCTTCAAGCACTTAGTGGCCCCTTGTTATTCTTTTATGTATTCTCTTGAGTTTTATATTTATTGATTTTTTCATGAATATAAACTATTTCACCTCTAAGTAATTGGCAGCAAATGTAATAAAATGGACAAGACACGAAACTGGCTTGGTAACACAAAAATATGCGAAGATCTTTGAGTCTGTTCCCAAGAATCTTAGAACTCATCTTGAGCCACATGTTAAGTATTTCTAATGAAAGACACATCACAGTTAAGTGGCTCATCAAAAATCTTTTAAGCAATCAATGTAAAGGGAAGTAGCTTACCTTTCACCAGAATTTAAGTGTAAACTGTTTCTTTTCTACCACTTGTTGTGCTCCTGCCTTCATTTCAAGGTCCTTATATTAAAGCTTGAATTCCCCACATTTCCTGTAAGATTTGTTCTCTCTTGTGATAATTCTGTTTCTACCAGTGGTTTCACAGTTACTCTGGTCACTCTTGCTTCCAGGATGGGATATTCTTTGCATGTTCCACAGATTCGTATTTCCCATCTAGCTGTTCACCAAAGTTTTGTTCATGTTCTTTTGAAAAATGCCTTTCATATTCCCATTGAATGGTCATTTATTACCACCCTACTGCAAAGCCCGATCACTTTACATCGAATATTCCCGCACTTTCCGAGCAGATACCCAAGAACCCAGGTCCTGCCTCTTCTGTATCGTCCTATGTACTTCAAAGAACCACAGCAGAATTCTACAATAGGAATAGACACTGCTCTGTGACATATACATCTCTAAAATCATCTCTGAAATGTAGAGGAATCCACCATATAAATACTAATTATAGGAAACTCATTTTCTTTTTTAAAAAGTTTCTCATTTAATTCATAAAATATTTTATTTGATAGAAAATTTCTCTCCTTTGGACAAGATTGTGTCATTCTTGCCATTTCTTCTTTGAATCCAAGTATTATTTCTCTGATATATGAAATTTCCTGAAGCTTTTACAAAAAAAGCTATCTCACATCTTTAAGTCATATATTCTAGAAACTGATTAAGCACATAGTATTTCATGGTTGAATGGGGTATAAATTCTAGATTGGGCTCCTGTTGGTATTTTACAGTTGTCAGCATTATTTAAAATGTGTCTTCAGGAAATAAAGAGGATACTTCAGAATTTCTTTATGTCTAATTTTCATCATTTTATTCATGCTCCTCCCCAAATTCAGGAACCTTAAGTATTCTCAGTTTTCATTGTTTGGAAGCAATTCTTCTCTGTGAGCTGCATTTGACTTTCAAAGTCATCAGAACCCGTGTCCTCCGTCCTTGCCCACTTCATTGGTCTAAGTTTCCTGGCATCTCTGGAATTCGTGGTCTGGAACCCTGTCCTTATCATCCCCTTTCATCTATCACCCGTGTTTCCAAGCCTTTCTTCATGCTTATCTGTTCACCTGACCTAACTTTATCTTCTGCCACCTTTAGCACTCAGTTCTGGATTATGTGGTAAGAAACATGGCTTTCCTTAAACAGAAATCTGGCTTTTGCCTTTGGTTCCTGGAGGAGGATCTCCAGCTCCTGACAGGTCTTGCTGGGAAGGGTGTTTCATCAGGGTCTTTGGTTGCCAGCCAGTCTAACAATGTGATTCCTGATGCAGGCTTTCGGGCCATGCTGTATCAGTTCTTACCTAGTAAAGAACGGGCTGTTAGCAGTAGCTGGACCTTTGTGAGGAGGTGGAGACGAATGCATAGCCACAGAGGAAGTGGGCAGTTGAGCCTCAGTGAATCCTCAAGTCATAGAAGGCTCGATTGGGCTTCCCTGGCCAGCAGTGCTCTGTGTGCATCACTGCGCGTGGTGGCTAAGAAGAGATAACACCAGCCGTAACTCCACCGGGAGAGAGAGGATCTCTGAAAGCTGTGTGTTGAGGACCCTCCCAGACTCTGCCTCATGCTTCTCTTCCTTTGGCGGATCCTGTTTCCTTTCCCTGCAGTAACCTGTGAGTATAATAACTTCCAATGGGTTCTGTGAGTCTTCTTAGTGATTTGCAAAACCTAAGGTTATCTGTGGGATCCCGGAATTTGTAGCCAGCTACTCTACAATGAGAGTGACCCTGAAGACCCAGGGCCTTGAGGCATGGTCTGAAATGGAGGATGAGGAGCGTGGGCAGCTCCTTCCCATGGCACAGCTGGTCAAACTCGGCACCCAGACACACTTCTTTCTGAAAGCATCTTCTAAGTAGCATCTCCCTCTCTGATGTCACCTTTCTGGAAATATTGTAGCATGGACATTAAATATCATAAGACTTTCTTACTAAGGTGCCATATCATTGGAGGTAAAGGATTAAGCAATAAGTGCAGTAAGCACCAGCATGCATTTCAATTTGGTACAATGGAAACGCAGTAATCTGCTAAGTTCTGATATCGCGAGGAAGTGGAACAGGAGAGAAAGGACTATTTATATATAATATGAGCAAAGAGAACAGAAGGTAATGGTGCCACCGACAAGTGAACATGAGGTCTTTTCCCGAGGAAAATACTGACTAATGAGACAGTTCAACAATCCTATCAGCATCTACTGAGCACATGTCCATCACTGAAAATGTGCTACCAACTCTCCGGGACAAATCCCTCATGAATGTGTCCTGTCACTACTGAAACTGTTTTTGTTTATGTGGTTATCACTTCACTTTTCTTGATGGAAAATGATTTCAGAGGTTTTGATGTCTTTTCGTAAACACATTAACCGAGTAACACTGTCTATGAAATATCTACTTGGCCCCTGCTGGTACCTGGTAATACACTGGGTAATTAAAACCTTTGCTTATTTCTGGTTTATATGAAAGATGGCAATAATCAGTGCGGGGTTTCTGCCCCATTTGCTAATGAGAACTCATGTGAAGGCAGGTGAGATATAAACTATCTGGGGAAGACAAAGAAGAGGCATAAGTAGCTTATTAAATAGATCACTATGGGAACAAAGCATGAGAAACCAGAAGGAATAGAGGAAATTAAAGGACTGAAATTGAGTTCACATTGGTGTTTGGCACTAGCTTGGGAAAGATATTCATGGAAACATTCAAAAGTCCTGAAATCAGAAATGGTGGAGGGCTAATTTTTAGCCTGAGAACAGCAGCTGTTGGTGGGAGAGAGAAGATAGAAAGGATGGCAGTGCTGTTGCCCAATGTTTGATAAACTTTCCATGTATAATGTATCTTCTTTTCCTGGATTTACTTTTGTTTCTCTGTAAATGATAAGGGGAGCACTATTCGTATTTCTTTGGGCTAGAATTACAGAGAACATTCTTTTTTTAAAAAAAATCCTAAGATAGTGTTTTTCAGAAAGAAAAAAATATCACAAATAGTCATCCTTGAGAGCTCCAATGGACCCTAAATTGGGACACTTCTATGAAACTAGAACGTTTGATCATGTCATTTTCTGTTCCTACCAAACAACAGATACCAGCTGAGCTAGGAAGATGTGTAATAGATAAGCAACAAGGCGAGAATTCATGATTTACTTGCCAGAATCCTGTGATACCTTATCAGTGGGATGAGTGTGTAAATTCTTACTTTATAAGAATTCTGCACATTTCAATACACCACTTCATAGCTAGTTAACACCTCCGATTTTGTTACATCCATTCTCAATGCTAGGAAATCAATCAGTCAAAATGATATGTAAGGTTTTGATGTGTTTAACTTGGTTTCTGTCTAAAACATTAGATTTTATGAATCAGATGAGGAAAGTATAATGTGTCCAGTTTCCATAACTCTATCTTACTCCAATGTACAGAAAGAATTGTGGAAAAGAGCTCATTAATATTGAAATTTTTTTATAACAAATGTGTGTGTAGTTAAAGTTGTTTTAGCCAGTATTTTACACACTGGGCTGGTAAGTGTTGATCAATTGACAATAGTTAATATTCTATCCCTGTTCTTTAGTAAAGACAAACTGCCCCTTTTGATTGAAAGAGATACGTGTGAAAGAGATATGTGTATCTAGTTAGCTATGTATAATAACTTTATGATTTCCTGTGCTGTCATTTGAAATAAGATTTTATATTATGTATATATTGTAGACATATTGCAAGTATCAGAATTAACTCTGAATTGCTTGAAATATATATATTCTTTTAAGCATAAATGTTCACTGCCATTCTATAGATTTATTTATTTATTTGTTTGTTTGTTTATTTATTTATTTATTCATTTATTTTTACCGGGGATCGAACTCGGGTGCCTGCTCTTGCTAGGCAGGCAGTGGAACCACTGAGCTAAATCCCCAGCCATTCTACAGATTTAAATTATAACTTTCTAAGGACAATTTGAACCACTGAGCTAAATCCCCAGCCATTCTACAGATTTAAATTATAACTTTCTAAGGACAATTTGATAACTTTTTTGGGACAGGATTTTGAATCTATTTTTATAAATAAATCACTTTCAAGGAAGCTGATCTTTAGGAGAAGCTTGAGTTTTGTTGTTTCTCTAAATTGTATTGCTTTAACAACTCAGGCTGTTCTTCTAAAATATACAGTGTACAGTTTTTAAGAAGATAAGAATATTTATAATTATAAAGCACACAGATGTATATACATGAAGAATAGGGGGGAGATGATAAAATAGAGATGAAATCAAACCTAGCATCAATGTTTTTTTATTAGAATCTACTTTTCTACTTTTTAATATCTGTTTCATTCAGAATATAGCACTAAATTATATATATTCTGTGTTTACACAGGCTAGGTAGAAATCTTATTTTATTACTTCCTTTACAGAAATCAGTGTATGCTAAATGAAAGTAAATAGCTACCATGGCCTATAAGATACCTCTAAAACTTCAGCATGAGTGCATTAATACTTGTTGAGCTGAATTTCTTTCTGTAAGTCTGAGCCTATTCTGTCTACTAAGATACAAAAACAAGGAAAAAGACTCTAATCGTTGAGAGCTAGTGGTCATCCCATGAATTGTCTCTTTACTTGGAATGGTTCAGCAGTTCTTCTCTTGCATGTGTTAAGGAAGTTTACAGCATTCGAAATCATAACAATGTAAAACACGCCTTTATCGTTTTCAAACACTTCATTCTGGTTTCGGAAGGTTCCCGCTGTAAAAGCATGTAATGAACTAGTTGACTCCCCAAAGTCTATTAATTTATGAAGTGAAAATTAATATCCTTTTATCAGACAAGTCTGATACCCAATTATCAGCAGAGCAGATGTGCTTTTTTGTATATAGAGAAAAGAGACTTGAATACCATGATTCAAGAAGTGAACGAACACAAATAGGAATTCTCCCTCTGCTTTACTGTTACCCTAAAGATAAATTGCCCTAGTGAATGGCTACCTCCTATAATCCCTTTAAATATCAAAATGGCAAGCACAACTATGAAAGGCCCAGGCTTGGCTCTCTTCAGCAGTAAATTACGAGAATGTGACTCATACAGCTGCTGTGGGTACCTGCTGTCTGCCAGATTCCCTTCCTTTCACTTCTTCTGCCCACAGGGTATAGTCAGTCATTTCCAAAAGCTAATTTGCAGTTGATTATGCAATCTGCCAAGCCCAATCAGTGTGCACACTCGTGGCCACTCATGAGATCATTTGCCTTCATCACGGGAGACCTCTAGGTCTTTACTCAACCACAGGGAATATATTCAGAGGCGATAGTTGTAGGGGTGCCTGCTACTACCCGGCTGCTTGCCAGGTCCTTTGGCTTCCATCATTTCCATCTCTTGGATGTAGCCAGTGATACACAAAGTCGCTTCAAAGGCAAATCCATTCCCCACCGGTGAGAAGTCCTCTACTGACTACTGGCTTCTGAGAAAGCACGATAGATACGAAGACCTCCAGGGCACTTTAGAGTGGAGCTGCCTTTCTCTCTCTCTCTCTTTTAGAAAAATTAAGTTAATTTTCAGCAAGAGTTTACATAGAAAAGTGAATTTTCCTCAGATGTGTAACGGAAAAGTCTTTTAACAATCAGGCCTCTTCTTGGGGTTTATTTGGATTCTACTTCTCCACTTGAATTTTGGTCTTTGTATTTTTAATAGTCAGAACTGCTTTTGTAAGATGGACTCAGTCATCATAATTTACTCAAGGATTGCGGTTTATACAGATGTTGGAAATTTATAACCACCTACAACAGAGGAGGCAGAAATATGCCATATGTGTTTCCATTTTCCTTCCTCTCTCCTTTATATCCGATGTGTACATATTCACACTATATTTACATATATGTATGTATGTGTACACTGTATACACACCATACACATTTTATATGTATATATATATATATATTTTTACATGGTATATACTACATGGCCTACTACATGATAATTGTTATTAGAGGTACTCAGGATTTAAGAAAGAACAAGCAATATGGAATTCCTGTCCTCACAGGGATTCCATTCTAGTGAGGATAGAAATATGAATAATCTTATGGCACTGTTTCTTCCAGACCCCTGATATAACCACATGATTGTTCTCCGATTTTATTCTAGATAGTCACTATTAATCAATGTAATAAGGCAGATAGGATGAGATTTATTTGTCATTTTTGATCTAGCACGACCTACTAGTGATAAATAACTAACCCCCAAACAAAGTAATTACTACACATTATTGAAACACTTGAATCACAATATTTCACTATAATAAATGCCAGATTAAGGTGTAGGCCATGAACTTTGTAACCTGCATCTCTTCTCAACACTTAGTTTTGCTGAACCTCCAATTGTAGCATTTATAAATGATGTGATTCTCTTCACTGAATTAAGATTCAACTTGGGAAATACATCTTAAAAGTCTTACTTTTGCAAACCAAAAAGTCAAATATACTACTAAGCAATTGGTTGTGCAGTTTCTTCATGTCTATATAGATATAGTTCAAGAAAAGTATCTGTGATTAAAAAATGTTAAGTCACCTTAAATTAATATAGCTACAGCTATATTGGTTACAATGTTGCCAGTGATTGCATAGTTTAAGTTTTAGAGCAAGGTATGATGGTCAAGTTAGGGCGAGAATAAATAAACCAAAGCATGGTAAAATCACTGAATTAACACAAATGAGGAAATGATAGTAATTACCTTTTACACTTTATCCTAGTCTGAAGTGTCCCCTAGCACCCTTGTTATTAATTTCTAGTAAGATTTCTAGCTGAAAACTCAGTTTTTGACAAGGGTACTGTCGTGCTTTTGGAATCAGTCAATTACTTTCCATGTTACACTAAAAGGCCCTATCTTCTTTGCATGTGGAAATATTCTTGAACTTCCAAAGATAACATGAAGAGTCACTGACCCTCATCATTTTAGCCAAATGCAGTGGTTTTCTGTAAGATATATCAGCATGTAGTATTTGCAATAATATAATATATCTAAGCATACTAATATTAGTACTGCACTGTAATCTCCTTATGTGATCCTTTAAAATTGTCACAGATTTTAAACTACTCAAAGGCAATATTGCTATTAGAAAGCAAAAGGTTTCCAAGTGTGGATATCATATTTTCCATGAATTTATTATCTGTTATCCCTAGACACACTTGTAATCATGTGTACACACACACACACACACACACACACACAAATTTCTACTCAAGACCTGATAATAAGATGAGATCTTATGAAGGCATAACTTTCTAATTAGTTGGTGTATATACATAATTTATTTATATTCCCAAGGCAATGGTGGTATATTTTCTTTATAATTAATTTGTCATTTTGATGCATTAATGATGATTTAATAAATAAAATTAATTTTACTATGGTAACAGTGTAATCATGATTTTTAATGTAATTTGGAATTTGAATGACCCCACAGTCTGGAATATTGCTCGAAGACCCAAATATTATTTTTCTGGGTTATTGTAAAGTGAATTTTTCAGAAAGTGGGAAATATTAAACTAAAAGTGAGCCCTTGCAATACAAATTATAGTAATCTTCTGGACATTTACTAAAAGACAGACTAATAATTATAAATACGTAAATATTCCAGGAGCAACTAAGAGCCATTCCCAAATATTTAACCATCAAAGAATAAGATTTCAGTCTCCACGACTTCAAGGAATCTGACTGTGACCATTATCAGTCAGCAAGCACAACTTGCCTCATCTCATACAAATCAATCCTTTGTCCTTTACACTTCTCTGACTCTGAGACCCTAAATCTTCTTGGTTGTGCTTTGTGGGCTTGAAAAAAATCACTAACTCTGGAGGTCATGCAGCTGAGTCTTTGGTGATTAGTCTCCCACTAGCCTTGCTGTAGGTAATACCTTGGGTGTATGAGTTAAGAAAAAGATTTTCCAGATTAATCTTGGGGGACTTGAAGGTTGCTTTCAACCAGACCATGGACTGTTCACGTGGGCCCATGCAAAAATATGATGGGTGACCTTTTGACTTCCAGAGACCGAAAACTCTACTCTCAGATCACACTAACACTGCCGTGTTCTGAGCGTGTGTTCCATGCAGAGATAGAGAGCTCGACTGTGCGCGCACAGACCACTGAATACTTTGTCTCTAACCACTTTGCCCTCTGCTCCAATCACCCAGATTCTTGACCTAATAACTATCCTCAAATCCTATCCCTGAGGAGGTGGGTTTGAGACTGGCGTCTCCCCATCCATGTATGGCTGCCTTGTGAATAAATTCCTTTCTTTTGCAAAACTGGCTGCCAGAGTGTTTTGGCTTATTGTGTGTTGGGCAAAATGGGTCTGGTAGTAAAAGCCCCTTGACTCCAGAAAAGTCAGAGAGAGCTGACAGTAAGTCAAGACTAGACATCTTTAGTAACCATTTACAAATTAAAAAATTAACAATTCTATGTCAATACATGTATGTACACTTGCTGTTGACATTTCATAGAATTCCAAAATGTACAACAATATGAAAGAATGAGGATAATGCTCATAAAGATGCAAGCAGTTAAAACTTTTGTGTAATATATACAACTACAGATGAAGAGCTCATATGTGTATGTGTGTATGTGTGTGTGTGTAATATCTCCCTTGATAGAATTACAGCTACTATAAGCCACACAACATATTTTTTGTTAAAATAAAGCATCCTAATTATTTATATATTCAAAAGTGAAACACTGATAAACATGTTGCCATGTGTATGAAGTTCTAAGAACTGTTTCATTTTTAGAAGGCAAAATATATTGAAATAATCAGTGATAGAATAAGAATGGTTTTACTTAAGGTTTGAGTTTGCTGTACCTGTGAATCTATGATTAGATATGCTCTATGGTTATTTTTTCAGAGGTCAAATTCTTTGGAAGAGAAAGATACATCTAAATTTGAAGATAGGGAAACTGAGTGAATTCATAATTTTCCTAGGCTATGAAAAGTCCCCAAAACTCTTGAGGCCTGAAACAATATTAAAATGTTTCCTACGTCTACGGCAGACTTTTGGGATTGGCTGGATGACTCTGCAGCTCCAGGAGAGAAAGAACTTTTGGAGTGGACCTTGGAGAAGTATTTTATCAGCTTATCCACATTTTAATTATAATAGACAGCAGCATTCAGCACACTTCGCTCTGAGAAGATAGGTGTGGCTTAATCAAAGCAGTGAGGTACTATTCCCCACTTGTGTGAGTTTAGGAAAATTAGATAAAGTTTATCAGGTGTCTTTATTATTGGATTTCTCAGAGTGTCTAGTGTGTTTAATGGATAATACAAAACTTTAAGACTATGTTGTCATATGCAAGATTTCCAAATCTATTTGACCAATGACAAAATGTCTCAAAATGCCACCAAACTAGCACATTCCATGAACTATATAAATCCTCATGCTTCTTCTAAAGCCTTCATCTTACCATTGGACATTATATGTCCATTTACATTTGGTATTCATCAGAGATTTAGCTAACCAAAGCACAGAGTTTAGTTTCCAAAGGCTCAGAGGCTTTCTAGAAGTTCCATGAGTTGAAGCACTATGTTGATTTTATGTAGTTCAGTGTCAAGCTTTTAGAAAATACATTATCTGATTGATTTGTAGTTACAGTTTTGTTGAGGTAAACTTAAAGAAAGAAATGTCATTTTGCTCATTTTCTCACAAGCGCAAAATATCAGCAACTGTCTTTGCTCCGAGATGGTTAATCAAAGACAAATAAAGTTAATATTAAATATATCCAGTGTGAATATCCATGAAGTGAGAAAATATAATAAAGCATATCTGTGACCTTCTACATTCAAAATTAAATTGACCAAATGGCACATCTGGATTTCAGAAATTTAAAAAAGTTAAAGAATTAATCCAATTTAGAGTTCACATTATATCACCTATAGTATAATTTATTCTGCAAAAGTAAGTAGATTCATGAGAAAGGTGTAAAAATTTTAATTGAGAAAAGTTTAGATGCAAGTAAATGATATAATGTGACTTTGGGACTCCACAGTAACATGCTATTACTAACGCTATTATTAAAGTCCTATTACTGTTCTTCATTCTCAATTCAAAACCAAGATTTCCTTCTCAACACAGGAACGTTTCTTCCTTTCTGTGGAATTAAGTGTATTTTTAAAATAGCTGCCAATTACATGAAAATGGAGCTTTTCTGATAGAAAATATACTCTGTTGAGAATATTAAATGTAAAGCGAATGTGCAAGTAAAATAAGCTTTAGGAATAAATGTAAAGGTGGTAATTTATTTACTATGATTATCAAGAATTTGAACATATATGTGCACATAAATACTTCATTGAGAATAAATATCACATATACATATTATACTAATAAATGTCGCATATTAACTTCTTTTGACAAATGACATTCAAGACACCATTAAAATACAATTTAGAAAGCCTGAATTCAAATGAATTTTGCAGACACTGTCTTCTTTATACACAGAATTCACATAGTGACTAAAATTTAAAATCTGGGAGTCTTTTTTGTCTTAAGTAGGTATATTTAGTTCACCAATGAACTGTTTCTCTACCTACTTTTCTGTTTGATACAGAAATTTGCATCTCCCTCCATAATAATGTGAGACATGAGGAAAAGAGCAGAGAGGATTTTTTATCTTGATGAATCTGCCAATATTTAGAATCTGGCTATCACTTTTGTAGAACCTGAAACATAATTTTTCCATGTTTTTGAGTTTGTAAAATTGCATGAGGGACATTTATTGCCTAAATTCTGAGATGGTTAGGGAATATGTGTCATTTTCTAAATGGATAATAAAAACTCTAGTGGCTCAATATCTTTCTCTGAAGGCAGCACATTAGCATTAATATATACCCTAAGTACATTAGAGTTCACTGGTATTTTCTTAAAATATCTCAAAACTCTGCAATGTATGTGTTTTTATCCTGATTTTGCAGAAGAAGCTGAGGCTCACAGAAGTAGTTTCACCAGATCACACTGCTCATGATCGCAAAATCAGATTCGAGCTGAAGGAAGTCTGATGTGGCCCGAGGTTGACACAGAACTGCTAAACTGAGGTATACATGGATTTCCTTTGGAAAAGTGAAAATATGCTGGGCCCCAAACCATGTGTATGTGGACCTCTCATTGTTCACTGCAAAAAGAATTCTATTTTTCTTTTAAATATCTGGGAAATGATTATTTAAGGGTCACCATAAGGAAACAATGAGACAAAATTTCCACTTCTCATGGAATATGGAGCCCTTTAAAAGATCAGGTGTGAATGTCCACTGAGAAACTCACTTCATTTTTACGATCACAGGATTTGGAGTTAGGTAAACTCTGACTGCAACGACTCAGTCACTTAATAGATTTCTGAGTAGTTTCTTCTCTAAATTGGGATGAAAATACCCACTGTTAGGGCTGTCATGAAGGTTAACTGAGATAATGCATTTAAAATTATTTAACACAGTGTCTACCACAGAGCAATTGCTTAATAAGTGGTAATGACTGTGATTTGAATTTCCACCCCAATGCTGTCCACTGAGTCATGCTGACCTCCCTCTGGGTATCATAATGTTGCATACTTAGCATGGAATCAGATTTGTTCTCAGTCATCCATTGCTGCCTGACAGTTGCATTTGTCTGCCAGAGAAATCTTCCCTGAGCAGGACATCAGAGAGAAGGCTTTGGTTTTAATAATTCCCATTGTCGGGTCATAGATTCACACCCTAATTCTTTAATTAGAAACATGAAGATCTATAAACCGTTCACAAGGCAGTGCAAAGCCTAGAGGCCTACTTGTTTATTCAGCAGTGTTTTGGCCTTTCCTTTCACTCCTGAAAAGCAGAGCAATGTCCAGATTCATGAAATCTCACTTTCTCTGGATGTATGTGCATGCAAAACTAGGTAAAATCAGCAAATCCATAACTCCTCTCTAGGGTTATAAGCATGGCTGGAATAGGCAATGAAAACAGAGGTGAACTGATGGAGAAAGTGGGAAATCAAGTCAATAAAGTATAAATTAAAAAGATTCAAGTAACCCTGCTTTTATGGTCACCAGGCACTTCCTCATGCCCGTCCTGCAGGAACTGAGAAGCTTACTGCTCTGTGCTTCGATGAATCCAGAACTTTCTACAGCGTCATGAGATCTGCGTTGTTGGCCACTTGTTAGCCAGAGTCAGGGACTTAGTAAGGGACTTCCAACAGCAGCACAGCGACATGAGGATTTGTAGAATTCTTTTCACCTGTGTGCACTTAGTTCTGGGGCTTCTGACTTGGGGTCAGAGATTCATGCCTGAGTTGAATCTCGATCATTTGCAAATCTTGGATTCAGTGCAGATTTCAGAGTACGAAATGCTATGCACTCATCTGACTGGGAAACAGTCGATTTAACTAAGCTCATAAGAAATAACCAAAGCAATTTCACAGCTGATTTAGACTCACAGACCTTTCATACCTGGTTTATAGGAATCTCATAGAAATTAAGAGTTGAAAACAAAGTTTAAGATCATCTACCACAGTCATCCCAGAGGAACGAGAGAGAGCGAGCCCTGAGGACCGAAGCTGCGTTTGCTTCCAGTGGGATTGAAGGAGCCCTAAGTGCAATCCTTGGGCCTCCAGACTCTCTGGATAAATCAGAGTGTCCCAGTGCCTAAGTGCAGTGTCTTATTTTACTCAGCTCCAAACAAACGAGACATTAAATGCAAATAGATTATGTGCCATAACCTGCTTGCACAACCAGGAAACAGGACGCAACTTTTCATTTGGCAGGGAGTACGGATGATTTCAGTATGTTATTATTACATTGATAAGAAGAGTCCTTGTTCAAGGGATTAGTGCAAATCACAGTTTGATGAAATGTTGCTATAGGAGGGGAGGAGGTGTTACGAAGTTGCAAGAGAAAGGAGCACTTACACAGAAAGGTCACTCCGCAGTCCTCAGCAGCAGGCACAGCCCGCAGGCGCCACCTAGCGACTGCATTTCCTCCGGCTGTGAAAAGCTCAGCCTTCCTGGCACGGAGAATCAGATTTGTACCTGTCTCACATCACAACACAAACTGCCTAGTCACGGTGTGTTTTGCCCTGCCAAGTTCTGAGGATCATATGAGCAGTGGACTTTAAGTCCTTGAAAGCCACCAGGAACAACAACAACAAGGAAATGTGTCCACGAGCCTACGTGTCCCTTATGGACGCACAGCTCTTCTGTTCCAAATACAACAAACAGCATTTCTAACTCATGATGTGATGAAAAGAGAGAGGATACATTTATGTCTCCATAGATATATTTTCCAATTACCTTCTAAGCTTATTTTTTTAATAAGCTCACACGTTGCACATAATAGATCCTTGATAAAAGACGTTGGTGAGGGTGCTGAATACTAGGTGAAACCCTTCGCATAAAAAGCGTCACAAGAAGGCACACCTTGAAAAGGGCAAGAAAGTGTCGTGCACGAGCATGTAGGACCACCACGTAGGTGCCTGAGGACAGCCTTCATGTTCAAATCTGAGGCACGTCCTGAAGTCCAGGGAGTGGGGTGGGTCAAGTGGAGAGCAGTGGTAAAGGAAGACAAAAAACCCAGAAAGGGGCCGAAGAACAACGCTAGGGATGAAACGTGAAGGGAATGTGTTACAGTCTCTGCCTGGCAGCAGAGATGCCTTGTAAGAGAAAACTCTTATCCGCACTGTAGGCCGAGTCAGGTTGCCGTTATCAATTACAAAATGGGTGTACAGCGTGCTGTCCTACACTTCTCACACACATGTGCACAATGCTTAGAAGAAAATCGGGCGGGGAGATACCAACTCAAATTCTCGAGTGGCGATCGCCTAACAATGGTTATGCCACACCGATTGACTGGTGCTACTCTGGTGCGATGAAAAGGAGTAAGTACGATGGGCGCTTCATGAACTAGAAAAAAAAAAATTGATTTCTTGGTTGCACGAGCAGTGGCAGAAAGCCCATATGCCTATGAACCAATGAATTTATTTTATTATTATTATTTTTTACTAATAGATTTTGTTTCAAACCACTGACATAGTCTATCTTCACAGCTGCTAGGAAGCTAGGTGTGTCATTAAACACGGTGTATTTTGTTGACTTAGATGAATGAAAGGTAGCAGGTCTACTTGAGGAAGAAAAGCAGTGGGTGTAAGTTTAGAGTGAAAGTGTCTAAACAGGGCTTCCTAGTCTCAGAGCATTCAGAATTGCGATTGTTATTCAGGAACCAATCAACAGATGGGTTTGGACTATTCTGTGGTTGCAAAGAGAGAATGTATATATATGTGAAATGCCTAAAATAATGCAGAAATACTTAGGCAGAAAACAGTTGCTAGTTTTTTTGGTCTTTGTGTAAATTGTTTTACTTCTCTGAATTTTGAATTATCTATCTATAAAATATTGAGATGATAATCCATGCCCAACAGGATTATTTTTGAGAAGTTGATGAAATATCCTTAAAATAATTTTAAAATGATAGCTCACATTGGAATATGAGTATGACTGTCACCATCTAAAAAATGCAAAACAGCCTTGTCTATTTGCTCTTGCAAATGCTCTAGTCCGTTTTAGGAAACAAGGAGAAAGACCCATGTCAGCCACCACAGCAGACCTGATGAGCAGGCTGGATGTGAAGCCCTGGACAGAGTGATTTACGTGGCAACAGAAAGTCTCCCCTGATTGATAATATTCCATCAAGGTGCCCTATTCACTGGATGAAATTTCCACTGTTGGAAATAGGTTAGTGACGGTTAAATAGCCATTTCTTTTAAAACACAAATACGCTTGTGTAGGTGTGGATTTGAGGTTACTGTCATTGAGATGGTCACAGAAGCAGCCATCAGTTTAATAACTAACCTGGTAGAAGTGGGTGAAGTTTTCTAGCTCTAATTATGGGCACAATAGTCTGGGCTCCTAGGGCAGTGAGATGCCCCGGCTGGGAGCTCTGAATGAAGATCTGGTGATTTGAAGGAGGCAAAGAGAAAGCAAGGAGGACACTGGGTCCCTCAACATGACCATGGAAAGCAGAAACCAGAGGACACATTTTTAAGCAGTTCTACCATTTTCTCTTACATGCAAAATTGCTCTTAAACAAAATTATCCTTTTCTATTTGTTCTTAATATTTCGAAATTAAAAGCCAATTTAAAGTATATGCATTCCTGCTTAGAACAACTACAAATGAGTCTGTGATTGTTGGCTTTTCGGCTTCTATGCTCGGGAAAGGAACTGTTTCCTACATGTATTACTAAAAGACCATCACTTATTAGACCAAAAGTCATTAACTCCAATTATTTCCAGATTAACTTGCAGCTTTTGATTCTGTCCTCCTAGAGATGCCTTTGCTAAGTTGATCAGCTAGCCAGTTGGGATTTAGCTCTTGCATTAAGATCTTTCAGTCTTCTGTTATGTGCGCGCACGTGTATTTTCACGCACACAATATCAGCTCATTTGTTCCAGGAAATGTTGCAGTATTGACAGAAGCCTGTGGCCTGCTCAGTGTGATCCTTTAATGGATATTTTTACCTTTTCTACAGTGAAATCATTGTCTATAAACATTTAATATAAAATTCAATGTTGAAATAACTTGTGTCCTCAGAAACTCATTAATTGACTATTGTAAAATCCAAGGAGGATTAGCATGATCTGAGGGAAATTTTTAGTGTAGAACAAAGGGGTTACTTGTCCTTTGGAAGGCAGAATATGGGCTTCCCCCAGGTGCCTCATATCTTAATTCGTGGACCCTCTGGATGTGTTACGTAGCATGGCAAAGAGGAATTAAGACAGCAGATGGAATTTTGGTTGCTGATTTAAATCTGGGAGGGTATCCTGGACTATTCGCAAGAATTCAATGAATTTCAAGGGTCCTCAGTGTTGAAAGGGAGGCAGAAAAGTCAGTGCTGTAGATACATGGTAGGAGAAAGATTTGGACAGCCACATCTGGCTTTCCAGTTGGAAGAGAAACACAAGAAAAAGAAAGTCAATAGCCTCTAGAAACTGGACAAGGCTAAAAGAGATTATTACCTAGAACTCCAGACCACCCAGGCCAAAGTTCAGCCAGTGAGACCCATGTCAGACTTCTGACCTAAGATACTATGAGACTATAAATTTATCTGATTCTGAACCACTGTGTTTACGATAATTTGTTACAGCAGCAATAGGAAATTCATACACATATGAAATCATTAATTCAAGGAATGAGGTGTATTTCATGAAAGCAAGACACCAACACTCTCCTCTCATCAGTGCTTGGCTCGTGGACTGCCATTGGTTAACTTCCTCTGTGTTTTTCTGCTGGTATAACAAGACTGACGGGTTGAGGGAGAAAACTTTTTCTTATAGATATTTTGGAAAAAAATTCTGCTTTCTATCAGCCTTTTTGTCTCTCCCTTGTTTAGGATATGTTATGAGAACTCTCTTCCAATGCAGATATGTGCTCTATGATGGTCTTGGAATAGTGTATACACATTTAGTTTGAAACACAAAAGAGAAGACATGCCTTTGAAATATTCTAATTTCTCATCCAGCTGAACTCTTCCTCACATCAGCCCACTCATTCACGTATACATTCGTGCAGGGAGTTCGGTCCTTACCATGTTCTAGACCCCCTTTCTTACACCGTAAAGGGAAAGATTAAGAGAAAAAAGAAAACTGTATAAAAAACTTGCATTTTTCCCTGTAGGATCTTACAGTCTACCAGTGTGGGAGATAATACTTCCAAATATAAGGCGAGGTAGTAAGTGTTTTGACGACTGTGATATAACTCTGCAATGTCTTATAAGTGCAGTGTACCTGTTAAGTACTTAATAGGAACTCACATTAAAAAGTATATGTTATTTCAGGTACGTAAAGCAGAGTAGTGATCACTAGCAATCTTAATACTCTGGCTATATATGAATCCTTTGATTTCACATATTAAGCACCTGTGATTAGCACACGTGGTACTTAACTTTGAGGTGTTGATTCCTCTGCTTTGTGATGTTTTGCTCTGAGCCCAAAGGAAAATCAATCAAGAAACGAAGAGCTTAAAACTATATTTTGAGACTGAGCTGAAGATGTGTCAAGAAAGAAACGATGAATAAAAATTGAGAAGCAGGGACTAGAGAGCAGCCCATTATTTCATCCTTTCTTTATGAAAATAGAGCATCATGTTCTAAATTGCATCATAGGATTTCAGCTGCACTTGTATCTGGAAATTAATCAACTAATTATGGATAATTATGATTAATATATGAATTCATTATATTGAGGCATATTAATTGGAATTTGAAATATATTCTGAACGATCTTAAATTCCTTACCATCTAACAATCAGAATAATGGAAGCTTGATTGTTTCAAATGAGGGGAAAAAACACACAAACCTTAAAATAAATTTTGAAGGAATGCCACAAGTTTGCTAATCACTTTGTTGGAACTCATCACCCAGCTGGCAGAGAGAGATTTGTATTCAGGTAGCCATTTTTTGGAGAGAGGACACCAAACTTGTAGCTAGCAACTGGGCTTTCAAAGCCTGCTTGATACCACCTACCTTCATTCTTTATTTTCTTACTTTTATAGAATTATGTTTGTAAAACATCCACAGTGATATTATTCCTGTGTTTAAAACAAAGCAGAACACTGGATCCTTTCCCAAGCAAAAGAATAAGTTCTTAAACATTGGGTATGCTATTGAAGGTGTTTCTGTATCCTTGTGCTTCCACACTGTACAGAGAGAGCCGGAGGTCATCGCTGTTCCGCTCTCTCCTCATCCTCCAAATCTAACAGAAAACCACCATGCCCTGATATGTTTCTCTTCTGCTAAGCAATTTTAAACAAGTTCCTACTACCACTTCCTGTGCCAGGTTTTTTTTATCTCTTGCCTGATATTATGTAATAATCTTTTTTGATGCTAGTCCTAATTATACCAATTGGTCCTTCACCTTGACCCTCACAGGAAGCCTATATCAAACTTCCAAGCAAGGAACACAAAACATTTCATGACCTTGCTCTGTGAATTTCCCTAGCCTGACTGCAGTGTAGGTTCAATTTACTCTCTAGGAATTATTAGTGCTTCCTTTTCAGTGCACTGCGGTGTATTCTATGTCTCTCTTCCTTCGCCCACATTGAACTCTGCCTGAAATGGCTTCTCCATATATGTTTTACGCTATTTCAGAATCATTTCATTTAGAAACCCTCTCTGGATATACGTCAGGCTGGATCAGAGTTCCCAGAATGCATTATATATTTCTGTCATGGCTCATGTTGCATTATATTAATTTCTCTCTCATCCATTGACGTGTGAGATCCAAGTGACAAGCAATATGCCAATCACTTTGCACCTCAGTGCATGGTGCAGCCTATGAACATGCAGATGTGCTAATTCTTGGGGACTGACAGACACTGCACCAGCTAACTTACTTTCAGTTTCTACATTTTTCAGGTGGCCTAGTCTTTGGAACCACATGTAGATTTGTCATCTGCTCATCCCCCATCCATCTACCCATCCATCTTGCCCATCCATTCATCCACGGGTAACCCCATGCCTACACACGCTGATCCAGTTACTGAGATTTTTGCATTTTCTGCTGAGGAAGGAACTAGGCAAATTATATAATCTTATTGCTATCTTGATTTCTGAGGGACTATTTTCACCCCGTTCTATTCCTAAATGAATGCACTGACTCACAGTACAGCTTCTTATGACTGAAGCACAGCATAGCTATCTGTGAGATTCTTTTTATACTTTAACCCCACAGACTACATAAGGGCTCCAAGTTCCTTCCTTCCTTGAAGAAAGATACTTGATTGACTGCTGCACATTTTTTCCAGCATAGAACTTGTTAACACAATTGAAAACTGGCTTGATATCTTTATTTCAGCTACTGTCAGAGATAGTGGCATACAAATAATTTTAAGATTCCTTATCATCCATGCAAAATAGTACGTTTTGTTTCAACTGATAAGAAATTCATTTCATGTTTTAAATGAGATGAACTGACTTATAGATGTGTTTAAAAACTGATGAAAACTAGATACTACCTAAAGTAAAGCTAAAAGTGTTATGTAGCTGGTTGTGGGGAAACCTAAATTCTGGGCTTAGTTTTTGGCTCCATTGTTTTGGTAAGTGGTTGATTGAGTACTGCTGTTAAAACTTTCTGTTTTCGTGTTTTCTAAAACAAACAAACAAAAAAACACAAACAAATGAACAAAAAAACCCACAAAACTTTCTGTACTACATGGAGCACCTGCTAAATACCAGGTGTTGTATTAGATGCAGAGACGTGGAACTCAATTTAGCTGCTACCCTTACTCTGCCACAAGGTCTGTCTCTTTGACTTTGCAAGTATTTGTTTGTTTGTTTGTTCCCTCTGGAAAGTCCCCTCATTCCTCACTAACTCCTTCTGAGTTGTTCACATATGTGAAGATTTCCTCCCAAAATGTCTATTTTTTCCTTTGGAAAAAATATAGAAAATAATATATTAAAAATTGGTTAGTGACACATATGCCTTCTCCTCAATTTGTTATAAACTTTAAGATAACAACTTACACTTCCAGAACTCAGTGCCTGATAATGGCTGTTACTCAGATGTTTCCTAAAAATGAACTATGTTTTTTAGTGGAAGAAGGAAACAGGGCTTCCTGAGGTAAGTAGAATAAAGGCATTTCACTTTTAATAAAACCCAGGAAGCCAGCAAAGTGAAAAATTATTTGTTAAGTAGATGAATCAAATAGGAATTATTCAGTTCAGAGTGGAATTTCTTTCCATAATGTGGTATCATTTCATGAATTTAAATGATGCAGTTTAAAAAATGTTACATTTTGTTTTTTTCAAAGGCACTTTCTGTTGTTTGAGGTGAGGCAAACATTTTATGATACAGTTCTGGGCATTTTAATTTTGTTTTTTCCATATTAATGACTGGTCTTTGGTTAAAGATAAGTATGCTATTTTTCTCTTTGGCTGCCAACTACACCTATGGTTGTTCCACATACTTAAAAATGATGTTCAAAGATATATAGACAAAATGTGCTTAATAAAGCCATTTTTCAAATAGTGAAGCTTTCCCAGTCCAACTGGAGGGTTTGTGTTGATTTTTGGGTTTATTATCAGGTATGGGAAATCATATTTTAAAATAACTTCTCTGTTTGTCTAAATATCTGTAAGTTAAACCATTATGTTTTGAATATCAACAGCAGGCACCTAAAAGCAAAATTGTCTACAGAGTAAAAATTTTCAGTTGATGACAGCTAAAGTTTATTTCTAGGGACAAAGGAAGGAGAAAAAAATACCAGGTAGGGCAACAGTGGTGCACTAAAGAAACCCCTCATTTTAATTCTCTGCGTGCCAACTAAATTAGCTGGCCGAATTAGTGTCCTTAAAATTTTTAAAACTTATATGAAAACAAGCGGATATTGGTTTGACTAGAACTTTAACTTTTTGGATGATCATTGGGATGCTATCTAGACAGTTAAGACTAAGAATCTAAAACCAAAGTTAAGCATTAAAAGCCGATTCTGGATCAGGAAGTTCAGCTTCGACTTGCTGAGATCAGAGTGCTGTGTAGTGTCCTTGGACAGGCTGCACTAGAAGCTAACAGATTATTTCAGTAATAATAGTAGTTTTTATTCTAAGTAGACAGATTAGCCTCCTCTTCACTCTTCAAAAAATAAAAGTTCAATAAATAGTATTAAAATATACTTTGCAGGTAGCCACAAAAATGCATGTGTTCATCTTCATAGAAATCAAGCAGAAAGATGGTAGCACAGGGGGTTGAATAAGAGGCTGGCCTTGCTAGCCTAACAGGAAGGTGTACTTTTTAGTTTGCTGACCCTTACCCAGAAGCACTTATGATCTGACACAATAATTACAATAAAAGCAGTTTATTTTCAAATTTACTGCATAGTTCACTCATCATGAAAAATGTCCTTTACCTTTCAAACTTTGAGGCTGACGAAAGAATAATTTTCCTTTGTTCTTATTACACACTCTATTTTGTGGCTTGTTCTTGAATAACGATGCTAATAATTCAGCTTTTATTCCCATCAATTGTAACAGATTTTTACTTGTAAAGAATATATAAAAATTTAACTTATGACTATAGGACCCTCATTTCTTTAGAACTTAGGGGGATAAATGATGTAAATCTGCTTTCTTCCATCTATTTTCAGTGTGTCTAATATTTTCATAACTATATCATTTGTCTCGGCTTTAACTCCTTGGCAGTAATATTAGAAAATATGAGATATGTGTCAAGTTACTTTATATTCTCTTTTCCAGTCATGTAGAAGCAGCAAATGGGCTAGTTAGCAAATCTAATTCTTTTTATATTTCCTGAATACTTTTGCGAGAATTTTCATTTACTATTGTTATTTGAAAAATATTTTTTTAAAGCTTTGTTTTAAACAACTGGAAACTTGAAGTTTAGTTTTATTCTTAAGGAAAATTATTTTCCTATGTTCCTTTAATGATCTTTTGTTTAGAGTTATACATTGTCAAATCCTTCTCCTTTGTATCTCGCTTAGCAGAGTGCACGTACTTTTAAAAGCGTTTATTTATCATTTATACCACTCTTTCCATCCTGCTCTAACCACATACTCTTTAAGTCCCTGTCTCACCAAATGGTTCCCTGGAGGCTTTCTGCAAACTCACACTTAATGAAGGGTGAGCTTCATTTATGGCTGCATTTGTTTTTCTGTCCTTCAGTCCAGTTCAGTTCAATTCAACATGTATTTATTAACTTTCCTTACAATACTTAAAAAAAAAAAAACAACAACCAAAAGATGCATTATCTCTTTCAAAGATTGTAGGACTGAGGAGTTCAATTTTAGACTATTTTTAATGCATTGATGGTGTTGAAACATTTCATCCTAGTAACAAATTGACCAATTTGGGGACTTAATGGCTGTTGCTTAGGCATTCTATAGGCAGTGGCAACCGTTATTAGGTCTTGGAGTAATTGTGAGACTAAAATGTACAATTTCTTGCTTTTAAACGGGTTATTAATCTTTTCCTAATCTGAACATCACTGTATAT
>NW_022900945.1:7342768-7350279 GCF_012274545.1 Fukomys damarensis
ATAGATACATAAATATATGTATATATATGAGTACATATACGTATATACATATAATCCAAATTTTTTATTTACAGTTTTATTTTACTTAATTTGTGATAAGACACTGTAGTAGAGGTATTACCAATATTGATCTCAAATTTTCAGTAACTCTACCTACTAGGTAGTATATTACACATCACCCTTGCCTTATTTTAAAATGAGCAGAGTTGGAGAGAGATGAAGTTTATATAGCTAAAAGGCAATAGAAGTAGGGCTCAACCCTAGGCTATTGGTTTCAAAGTCTATGTTCTTGACTCTCACATTGTACCTTATTTGAAGACATTTTAAAGGTAAGAGCTACTTTTGCTTGTTTTTAGGCAGCTGGTTCATTTTATATGAGCCACTACTGAAAGAGATGGCCCGCTGGATAATAATCTTGTTATTACAGATAGATTTCTTTCCAAAACCACAGCCACCAGAAATGATGTCAATAAATGCCACCACACACCCCTTTAAACTTGCTTTGTATTCCATTCTTCTTTGAGTAGATAAGGAAGGTGCTCTATCCTTTTAATGTAGAAAGACTTCATCCAGTGATTAGGTCAATGGCCAAAGAAGGAAAGTAACCATGCCTGTAATCTCTCTTCTAGACACTAGTGACATTCACGGAAGGTGATTGATGTCCACTTTAAAATTGATGGAGAAAAGAAGACCACTGAGATTCTAATAAGATTAATTCTAAATGCTCGTATCAATCTGAGGTTATGTTGCTCTGTAGAGGCCAAAGGGATCCATGAAAATCAGTTCTAAAAAGTTAAGTTCAAAGAAAAATCAGATTCAAATAATTAATTGTTTGTATTGTATCTATGTGGTGCTCGAGCTTGAAGAACTCTTCACCACATCTATAAACTTCAACTTTGCATGCATCAACTATAAAATAATTTAAGATAGATTATTCAAATGTGCTTCTTTTTGAGAGGTTATGAAAGTGTATTCTATAATTTGACCAGAAAGTATTATGAGATTCTTTAAATACATAATCATAGACTTGCTCATACTTTTTTATTTTGGGGGTGGGGGCAATTCATAATCATCAAGGCAATTTAAAGCATTTTTGATTGATTACAATTTGAGATAGATTTTTTTTTCATTTCTAAAACACTCAGTTTCTGAGATCAGCAAATCCTCTTTTAGACTAAAATTTCATGCCATTTCTGGAATGAGAGGAGAAACAACTATTTAACTAACTTATACCTCTTTATGGGTAGGCAGCATCAACAAATCCTTTAACTCAGCAGTTACAAGAAATCCCTAGGAACTTTTCAAAGCTAAATCACTTTAGCAGTTCCACTTTCTTCTTTAAATAGCCAGCAGTCAACATTCAAAATGAACTGCTAAATTCCTGTATAACAAGATAAAAGTTGCTTGTAATATCAATAGCCTTTATCTCGATTTTGTGTCACTCAGAAATTTTCACAGTTGAAAACAACTCTTAAAAACACACTTACAGCAATGGCCTATCGTTTCAACTGAGTTTTTGAGGTTGAATTAGGAACAATCTCAAAATAAAGCCCAACAACTGAAAATAAGTCCTTGGACTTGACAGTGTCAAGAAACCAGACTCTCCCACTGTAATGTAGCAAGAGTGGAAGTATGGGTTTTCTCCCAGTTATTTTTCCTTCTGGAAGCGCTAAATGCCTCCCTGCTTCATAATGATTTTACAATAATGTAATAGCAAGCCAAAGTAAATAGTTTTTTAATAGCTACTCAGAAAACCTTGTAAACTCTCTACAGCTCTGTTTGCAAAGGTATCGCCAAACCTAATCACCTTGTAACCACTCTCTATTCTACAATGTGACGCGTATTTACTGCATGAGCCCTACAGAATGAAGCAAAAGATGTTAACTTCCAATCAGGGTCACCTCAGGAGCAGGTCACAGAATCCAAAGGGAGGAAATACCACAGATAGACGAGGACAAGTGACAGACACAAGAGCAGTGCCTTAAGCACGCAGCCCAGAAGGAACTTGGGTTGTTTCTATGACGTGTGAAGGTCTTGTTTCACGGGAAAAGTACCCAGACATACTTTGTGAATGTATGTGGATACTGACCTGGACTTGTGACAGGACTAGAGGTAGTAGGCTCAATAATTTCTACAAAAAGGGAAAAGGAAAGAAAAGAAAAACATTGTGTGTATTAATCATACATAAAAGACAAACACTCATGAAGACAATCAACAGTCATGCAACATATACACAGGGCTTCTTTGATCTGATGACTTCCCTGACCGTGGAAATAATTGATGGGGATCTAGTTTCTGAGACTTGCACGAAACCCCATCTCTGCTTTTGTTATGAAGTCATCTTTTATATTCAGGTCACACCGGGAGTCACATATTCTAATTTATATTATTCTAATTTATAACATCAAGTTATTCTGTACCCAGATTGGAGACCTGCCCTTGGGTGCTCGGGCAGCAGTTTACAAGGTCTCCTTCTAGGAAAACACTAAAATGTAGAATGCCTTCTTCTCAGCGAGCTGACACCAGTTCCTATAAAGTCATTCAATCAAGTGTTGCCTTTTACTGAGTACTAAAAATAAAAATCATGAGTAGAATTCAGATGATCCCAAAATGTTTTTTTTAAAGATAAAATCTCTTAGTACACTAGCTGAGCTACAGAATCTGGCTGCTTGGAGGACCACTTATGTCTGTTTTTATGTTTCTGAGTAATGAAGTAAACACACAGTTATCCCTGTATATACTGCACACACATATAAAACATGTATACACACACATGTGTAACTATACATGAATAACTACGGGGCAGGACTGGCTGTATCACAGGTATAATTAGAACATAACTATGCCCTTGGCTTGTCAATGCAAGTTTCCAGTAAGTGTCTACCAAGCGAGTTCTATGATGTTTTAAATTACTTATACATTATTTAAGATTTCCATTTTAAACTTCTGTTTTAAAAGGATTCTTTTCATGTGGCAAGTGATGGTTGTAATAAAAATAGCAGGAACATAAAGATGAACACTACGGTTGGCAAATAATAAAGGACACAAACTATTTTTAATGATGGAGAATGCAAATATCAAGAAAATACCACATTTTTGGAGGGATTCTAAGAATGTACTGGCCTGAGTATCTAGTTAAATTTCCTTAGTGTGATAGAATGTTTTTATTGACTAGGCTCCATCACAGTGAAAAATGACTAAATTCTTAAAAGCAAACAGAGAGAGTGACTGTGAGAGGGAAAAGCACATGTAAAATCTTGTCTTTGGGAACTTTTCTCCATGACCTACAAGAGAGGTTGCAAACAAATGAACAACAGCAACAAAAAGGTTTTTCTTTATGCTGTTAGTTAATTAGTTTACTGGAACCTCTCTGGGACTCTTTCACTTTTAAGGTGCTATGGTTTGTGTTTAGCTGTCCCCTGAAAGTCTCATGCGGATGAGGTGGGACTTTCTTCTTCAGAGGTGCTGAATCTGGGATGTGTGATGCTGGGGTTAAGGAAGTGTGATGACTAAAGCACTACATGCAAGTGATTGGTTCGGCATCGCCCTCATCCCGATATCAGAAAGACTCGATGAAGGTCCCTCGTTGCTACCTTGTGCGGGCCATGTCATTCCTCCCCTGCATAGCCTGCTTGCCAACCCTGCCTTGGAGCCAGCTGATCATGGACTCAAACCTCTATGAAATATGAACTAAATAAACCCCCTCCCTTTTAACTCTGGGTGTTGGGCATTTTGTCTCAGCAACGAGAGAAAAGTAACTAATACAGAAGGCAACAGCAATGTCCAATTCCAATGATTAGTAAACTCATATTGCTCACCTATTAATCTAGTTCAAATTTCAATGAAAAGCCATGATATGGCAGAGTTATAAAATCAATCTTCCAACAAATCAGGAGTCAATCATTTGAGGGACTGACGTCCTGATCCGTCCCAGTGTTTGCAGGGCTGATTGCCTGGGCCTTGGGCTTTTCCCTGACTGTTCTGGGTGGAGATATTGCACTCCATTTATTTAGCTCCCAAGGATCATGGCCTAGATTATATGGGTTTGGGACTTGAAAAAATACTTTACGTCAGAGACACTCTCAAATGACAAAAGAGTCAGAAAACAAGCTGTAATTAAAGTTAAAAATTCTGGCCATCCATCAAACAATGGGACTTGGTATTATTGAAAAATTTTAGAGTATAAGAACAGTAATTTTGTCAAAATTTCATTAGTTTTAAAATGTCAGTAAAATTTTAGATTAAACAATCATCAAAAAAGAAACAATGATGTAATGGACACTGCTTCTTTTGGTGGGCTGTCAATACAGACAAAAATTTTTATGACTATCATGTTTGTAAATTTAAAAGGTGATTGTTCAAAAGAATGGAAATACTGGTTAGCGCTATATAATAAATTCACTAATATAAACTAAGAGAATGCACTCTAAATATTTTCATGTAAAATTCAAAATAGAAATGAATGCACAACCTGGCTTAAAAAGCTTAATCAGAATACTTATTCATGGGAAAACTAACTTCGACAGGACAGTGAAGTGAGTTTTTGATGTTCAATAATATTGACATTTAAACTTCCATTTCTTCAACTCACTGGGCTCCACTGTTTTGGATCCCTAATGCTCATTTGAAAGTTCACTGAAAAAGACGGGTGACAAACAACTACAAGTTCATCTCAATGAAAGGAGGGTAGAAACAAAGAGCTATCCCACTGAACCAAGTTCTTCATTGTGCTGGCTTATGTAGAGCTAAATTGCTTATGTAAAGCCACATTGTTTCACAAAAAGGCTTTTAAAGAGTACAGGGATTCAGTGCATGAAAAATTGTGTTGCAACCCACGCCAAGAGCCACTTCATAGTTTTAGCTTCACAGCCAAAAAGCCAATACAAGTTTTCCTTTTCTCCCATAAGATCAAGATAAGGTAAAATCTCTAGTGAGGTAATTTTTATGTAAAACAAAAACTGGCAACAGGAGTTAGCTGAGGCGGAGATTCAGATTGTATGAATCTATGGGTCACACATATAGCTGGGTGGGGAGAAAACATAGAAACCACAGTGAGATCTAAGCACTAAAGATGGGGAAGTTAGTGTTGAGATGTGTGGAGGAGAATCAGCTACATGTTTTGATCAGAAAAAGCTTGGTAGGTTATTAAGTACCCGTGTGAAAAGGGGATCAGATCTCATACTTGCCAGGGCTCAGCTGCATGACACTGAACTAGTTAAGGGAAGTCTTCAAACCCTGCTGTAAGTTGTCAGTTTCAGTTAAAAGCTCCTACTTTGTAATATTGTTTTGAAGATTAAAGATGTTTTTTGCAAACACCCAGGTAAGTAACAATAGTAGCTTTATGCTACTATTTATAGTAGGGCATGGAAGAAATGTATACACTCATTGAAGAAAAAATTAAGCAGAGTCTTAGAAAGTAGGGAGAGTTTAACTTTACCAAATAGAAAGAAGAAAAAAGGAAAATTACATGAATAGTTAAAACTGCGCAAATAAAAGAAATTTTACTTAAAATGTCAGAGGTACCTTTTTAAATTCATATAGAGAGTTGGTTTAGGGTAATTATTCAGAAGTCATGTTCAGTAGTGAAAGATAACTAAGAGAACCCAGAGTTCTCACTGAAGTAAAATTTTAACATGTAAAATTGTAGATAAAAATCCAGGAAATTTTTTGGGACAAATGTACTTTAATCCTAAACTGTGATATTTGCATAAAATTAAAAACATACATTTTAGATGCATGTAAGAAATATTTAAAATGAAAATTTTATTCTTATATAACTGTATAAATCAGATTGACTCCATTAACTCAAGATTATCAAGCTATTTTTTAAAAGAAAAAAGAATCAGAAAATCTAGTCTGAGTAATAGTTGCAACTGATTGAATCTAATAAATTTCTTCTGGATTTCTTTATACTCCAGAAATAACTGATTAAACACTTCAGAGACTACTTATGCAACAGGTGTTTTAATAAAAATAATTGTTATATTAGTTACAATTGGAGAAATTAGTAAGTTCTTAACTATATATGAAGCAGAGACCTGAATGTTTCAACCTCTCAACCGTTTCCTGAAGTAGATATTATTATAATTAATTCCTCTTTTACATGTGAGAAAATGGAGCGCAGAGAGGATAAATATCTCATTCATAGTCACACAGCTAATAAAGAGTGAATATGGGAGAAACAGTGTGTCTTAGCATTCTATCCCCTCACTGTCTAGAAGAAGCATTCTATCCACTTTCATGATATCTATAAATACAGCGATCCTTGACTTACGAACTCAATCTGTTCCCAGGGCTGGTTGTAACTCGGGTTGGTCAACGGAGGCTGAGGCCCCTCTCCACAGCCTTCCAAGCCTCTCTCCTGTACACAGGCAGGTCTCATTGTTAGAGAGACCCTGGCCCAGGATTTCTCAGTGCACCCCACACAGGAGAAGATGCTGTCCTGTTTTTCCAGAACTCTTTAAGGGTCAAATCTGTATCTGAGACCATCCAGAAGCACAAGCAGCCAACAATTGGGTTGTAACTCATGACTGGTAGTAAGTTAAAACTAAAATTCTGGTCATAATCAGGTCAGGCTGGTTGTAACTAGAGTGTCCATTGTACTTAGATGAACATTTCAAAGCAAGGAATCTTACAGTTCTTCATTACAGTTGGCTTTCCCACGAGTAGGCCCTTTCTGTTGGAAGTAGCTAGGAAGCAAATGGCTTCTGTCACCAAAAGTGGAAGAGAGGCAGACTCAGTCAGTGTTAAGACCGGGAGGCTTCTATCATGGATTTTGCATTGAGAAAGTTTTACACATCGGTTTCGCATCTTGTTCTAACATTGGAAGCTCACAGTAAATATAATCACTTGTGTAGTATAAGTTTTGGTGCCATAGAGGGACAATTCTTCAGCGAGTCCAGAGAATGCTAGCATACCAGAATGACACCATTACATAAGAATCTTGAATTTATAGACCTCCAGTTTGGCAACACTATAATTTAAACAGATTCTTAGCTCTCGAGAATGTCGTTTTCATAGGAATCAGATTTGAGCGGCTGTTCTGCCATCTTGGTAATCAACTTGCATGCGGTGAAATATTCCTCATGAGGTTCCAAGTGGGCTCTCCAGAGGAGCGCCAGGAAGTCTCAGTGAGTCCTTCCTACGTGCCTCATTATGTGGAAAATCAGAGCCACCATTCTGAGTTAATGTCAGAATCCATCACTGCAGGCTACTGAGTGGCTGTGGGGAATGAATGGCTTTAGCCAAGGGATGGCTTTAATTGTACATAAAACAGGGGTGAGGAGAAGTTCACCACGGCAGCCGTTTTCCACAGTTATGTGGAAGAGTGAGGTATCGTGTAAAACAAGGTTTTTATGTCTTCCGTAAATGTAATTTTGTTCAGGACAAGTGGAATTTCTGCTGAAGTGAGGTACTGAGGAAACGTATAGGAAGGAACCTAAGAATCACTGGTAATGGTCCCCTGTATAGATTGCATTAATTATCATTTTATAACTGTACTATATATATAT
>NW_022900945.1:7350662-7369249 GCF_012274545.1 Fukomys damarensis
TATATATAGTACATTAGTAGAACTTTCCAGGGCTAAAGCTTTTCTTTGTATTTTGGAAGTCCATACTTGATTTCTAGGTTGCTGTTTTATCCTTATGCTATTATACAGCAGTGATATGTATGAGTCATCTTTCAGACAATTACCGATAACATGATTGTGTCATGGAGACAAGGTAGAAATCAATCCTTTTGGTTGCCATGGTTTCATATGAAAGCTCTGACTTCCAAGTATGGTGGAGTGGAAGCAGTGTTGCTTTTATAGAAGAATGAAGAGGATGTTGCTCTGGAATGAGCAAGGTTAGTGCCAAGGCAGCCATAGAAGACAGACGTGAGCAAAGTTGGATGCCGAAGAAAAATAAAAATGAGACAATGTCAAATAAACACAAAACCATAGTGACCCCTTCTTTTCCCTTTATGTGGATATCGGGGCTCTGAAAGCAATGAAATAGCAGAGGCATTGTGCACAGAGTACAATTTAAGCATCGCAGTTTCACCTCCAGGGGAAATGTATGCCCTGGGCACTCGGTGTTTATTCTTGATAAGGGAGAGCTCAAGGCATTACTGCCCAATACAGAGAGCTCACTCCTGGCAGTCAGAAGACTTCCAGGCCCTCACTTTTGGGAGCCTTGAGCTTGCGTCTATAATGCAAGCTCTGGATTTCACTTTTTGATGTATAATTAAGAGGTATAATGGCCCAAGTACTTCTCTGGGTTGTCTCGGCTTTCATGACATGGATGTTACTTAAAAGATAATTTAGCATAGTGATTAATAATACAGATTGTGGGGGGAACTTACTGGGAATCAAATCTTGGCTCCAATATTTAAAAGCTGTTCTCCCTGCCTGAGTCTGTGCATTAATATATGGAAATAATGATGATAGCTAACATGCAGTGTCATAATAAGAGTAAATAAGGTCGGGCAAGTACTCGTGTCTGTATAAATTAGTTTATTTTTTAATTGAAGTTATAATGAATGACTTTAAGACCATTTGAATAACTACCAATGCTTTACGTTGTTATAAGTGACTATCATTTGAGTTCCCTTAAAAATTAACCTTAAAATTATTTTTTGCTTAAGAAAATAATCTTTCTTAATGAAAAGAAAACTATTTCCAAATATTTACTCAGGGGAGCCACCCAGCTAACATTCGCTTCCCTTGACTGCAAAATTCTCACTGGAATTTAACAAATGCACAAGATACTTTGGATTTATTTTGTATAAGCTTTTGTGCATACGTGCAACTATTGTTTGCAGGTGTTTTTGCAATGTGTATATGATAGAATAAAGGAGGATTTGCAGAAGGATAAGAATTAGAATGTTGCTATAAGCATTTCTGTACATCTGTATTTCCAGTTTTGAAGAAAAAGCCTCCTGTCAACACTAAGAAAGGATGCATATATATTATACTCCTGGTAGATGTCCCAAGACAGCATAAACATTGCCATACTTGATCTTGGCTGAAATTACTTTTCTGAGTACAAAAACTTCCTTTCAGTTAATAAGATCCAGTTCTGTTTTGAGAGAGAAAAATGTTTTCTATAGTAAAAAATGGACACTAATTTAAAACTATACGCAAAATAGCTTTCTGGATTTCTAATCAAAGTTGCCGAAGTATATTCCCCTATGCGTGTCATTTGAGGGGATGATTTTGAAAGAATTTTGGTTCATGTGATGAATTACAACTAATTGAAATGTTTGCTTTAAACTTCCAGGTACACCATCAACTTTCAGCAAATATAACACTGATCCAAAGCCACGGAGGCACTTTGGGTTTTAGTGAGCATTACACATAGCACTCTGAAGCCAGACTGTTTGACTTTCATCACCATACAGATAGCAATCTCCGCAAAAGATCTGATGAGACTGGCATTGTTTCTGAAAACACGCTTCTCCTACCTGCAGGAAAATAAATGGCTCAGGTTTCAGTAAACACATGTGGTTTCCTTCCTAATACCAACTAGAATATACATAAAAATAAAAGAAATTTTTTCAAGGCTACAATAAGAATCTGAAGGAGAAATATTTACCACTCACATTTATAAAGCCACCAATATATTTATGAAAGCCCATTGTATGGGTGTCATATAAAGAAGTAGAGGGTGTAGACACTTGGACTGTTTTTATTCTCTTAAATTTACAAAATCATGGCCAGGTGTGGTGGTGCACACCTGTAATCCCAGCACTAGGGAGGCTGAGGCAGGAGGATTGTTGTGAGTTCGAGACCAGTCTGGGCTACACAGTGAGTTCTAGGTCAGTCTCAACTACACAGTAAGACCCTGTCACAAACAAACAAACAAACAAACAAAACAAAGAAAACAAAAAAACCCCAAAACAAAACCCAAACTTACAAAATCATTATTTCCAAAGACTACATCACAACTGGAGCTCTTTCCCGTTTTCCTCATTGAAGAGAACACGGAGGAAGGGCTTTGGCTTGCTGTTCCTATATTATCCTGGCTAGATTTTTTTAGAGATCTTCAAGGAGCTAACAAACAGCCAGATGCCCTGAGACACCTACACTCTAGATAGGCTTATTATCCTTCAGTTGACACATCGGGGCAAAAGAGTTTCTTGACAAAATCAAACCTACACCCTCACAAAAAGTCACGTGAGGTGTGTCTTTAATACCGTTTGGCTCAGGCAGACCTGACTTTCTGTCACTGCCATGTACTAGCTGTGGGATCCTCGGCAGGACATTGATCATGATCACAGGTAATCGTGGTTTCTGAAGTTGAATCGCAAAATTGAGACAACCCAGCACAGTAACTCACATATCGAAGGAAGAGACCGGTGGTTTGTGTCTTTCCTTTGTGACTTAGCCAACTGCAGGTCCATCTGGGCAGAATATTGTAAATGATGTAGGAACAAAGAAATGAAACTAGCACTAAACCAGGGCAGCTTGAGGATGGTGATACACATCCCTGGAGTAGGTGAAGATATGGAAAGCCGGTCTACGCACTGGCTAGGGTGAAATGGTGTGCAAGAGCAAACCCTCTCTGTGTCTCTGCGTCTCCTATGAGACACCCATGGCGAGTGTGGAAGGTAGAAGGGAGCTGCAATCGTGTGCAGCTTCCCCGAGCCAGCGAGTAAGAACAGGCTCCGTGTGCAAACACAGGACTCGAACAAACTGGCAGCACGTGCTCTTCTGCCCCCTGCCCTGCGCCCAAGCGGAAGCACTGTGGGGAGGACCCAGAATTCGGGAGGACCAATACGAGCAGAAGCGCGGCCTGCCAAGGAGCGGCTGTCAAGGCGAAACACCGAAGGCCAGGGCAAAGCTGTGAGAAGACTTCCCGATAGCGAAGCTGCCTGACCACAGACACACTAGCAAATCAGGTTATTTTGGAGTCAACAGGCCGTTCAAGCGTGTTCCACTTTCCTGACACTATGTGAGGAGCTCTTGATCCTACGGTGAGTGAAAATGAGACAAATTCCTTTCTCCATAAATTATACTGAAAGGAAGATGGGCAATGAGTGAAAATGACAAAGTCATTATATTATTTCCTCTACATAAGAAAAGAAGTGCAGGGGACTTCAGGAGGAGCTTGTAGTGGCCTGGGTTCTGGCGAAGACCTTTCTGAGACACTAAATTTTGGCTTCGGCAATGAAATCATACGCTATGTCCAGGCTGGCAAAAGACAGCAGAAGGGGAAGTGAGATGGGTTTGTCGCTGGTGTGAGGATGAACATGTTGAGAAATTTGGCTGCTGCTAGGTTACACAAATAGTGAGCTGCCGGGGCCAGCGATTCCATCATAGCCTGAAGTAATCGGCAGACCATTCTGACCCAAAGTGCACCTTACAGTTGGAGAAAATGAGCGCCTGTTATGCCCTAGATCTAAACATCCAGTCACACATGGAAGGATTGGATCCTGGGGCGCTACCTGCATGGGTGGAGTTGCTAAGTTCAGTAGCTGAATGGCTGTGAGGAGGTGGGGCCTGACCGGATGGAGTGGGACTGGAAAAGCATCTCCTTGTCCCCAGATCCTCTCTTCTCTCTCTGCTTCCTGACTGCCATGGGTTGAACACCTGTCCTCTCCCCAGGCCCTTCCACCTTGCTGTTTCTGACTTGGAACCACACGATCATGCACTGAAATCAGGAGCCAAAATAAAGCTCTGTGTCCCAGGAATGGGGAAGTTGACTAAGACAGACAAATACAGTGATGTATCCAAGCATCTAAGTCCTACGGCCAGTGAACTCCCAGAACTGAATTAGTATGTGACAATGAAGAGGGAGAGGAACTCCTCAGCGATACTACTCTAAAAGGCAACTCAGCAGCCAGAGCCAAGTCTCCTGACCGAAATGCCTGCCCGGGAAGGGGGCACCTTAATTTCACTCTGCAGGTGGCACTTGGCTCTCACACTTCCAGGAAGCAAGGAGAACAAATAAGTGAAGATCAGGGCCCCACAAGCAAACTTTCCTGGTGCAAGAGTCTGATTTATCAATCCTGGAGCCTGTTTCATGGTGGGGGAAAAAATGCTGCTTTCTCTTAAACTGACCTAGACTTGTGGGAATGCAGAGTGACACTGGAACGTGAATGTGTACAAAACTGGGTGTGTGATATGGTGTGCACACATGTGGTGTGATGAACTCTTTCCCTTATCTCCTCTTTCTCACTAGAATGTAGACTTTCAAAGGTCAGGAACTTTCCCTGTGTTTCCTTCTGCTTGCTCAATGCCTACAATAGAGTTGTCACATAGTAGGTTCTCCATGATTCTTCACCAGATGAAACAAGACACGCACATTTGCATATACATATTTGCAACCTGCTCGTGTGTGAATACTTTGGTCTACATATACATACACTTTACCCTGGGCACCTAGAGCAGGAATATTTGTAAGAATAGGGACCCCCAGACACAGATCAAGTATCTGAAAGTGACAGTTTAAGTCTGATCCTAAAAACAATTTCTCTTACTCATTCCAAATGAAAATCCTGTCTTGGTCCGCATATAAAATCCTTTAAAAAGTAAGGCAGAACCAAAGCAGTTTCTACTATGCAAATCGAAATAGAAGCATCTGTCCAAGACATTTGCTTCCTTGGCCATAGCACAATTTTTTTATTCTCTTGCAGTTTAATTACAAAATGATTCATTATGGCATAGAAAGAAAAGATAGATAATGCAAAAGACCATAGTGATTGAACACAGATGTGTTGTAATTCACAATCTACTGTACATACATAAATGGAGTATATATGATTTCAGTTGAGATTGATTTTGGGGCACAAAACTTTATCAAGCTCAGTACATCTAGATTTTGCTGGGTCTAGATCTTCTAGAAGACGTTAACTCCAAGACTTTCAATAGTCCCAGAAACAACTTAGTCAAACAAGATATCTGTTGTCGTAAATTCTTATACAAAATTCAAATTTAAGAGAAAGAAGTTGTTCTACACACAGAAAATTAAACTCCTGGGAAATTAATACAGGTTATAGCACCAAGCACATACATTGGATGGAGTATTTATTTACCCAATAAAATTATGTGAGATTTTAGGCCTTGTAAGAAATAAAATCAGTCTTTCTTTTTTTTTTTTCAAATCAGTGTTTCTAAATTGTGTCCCCTGCCACTGTGCTTGAGAAGGATACAATGAGGTGACACTCAGACACTGACCTTGTGTACACATTTTCTGCCCAAATGTGTAAGTTCTCAGATTCTCTTTAACTTTTAAGCTTTTATTTCCTCCTCTCTCCTCTCCTCCCCTCTCTCTCCTCTCCTTCCATCCTCTCTGCTCCTCTGCTCTCCTTTTCCTTTTTCCTTCCCTTCCCTTCTTTTTTCTTTTCACCGTTTCTGCCATTAGCTGCATAATATATTTAATTTTTATTTTTTGGTACCAGGGATTGAACTCAGGACCTTACACTTGCGAGGCAGGAGTCAGAACCACTGAGATAAATCCCTAGCCCTGAATAGTACATTTTAAATGATACTTGATTAGTATAAATTTTTATGATTCATTTTATATATATATATATATATATTCATTATATATATACACATTTTAATAACAAATGAACATTATTCTTTTTCAAGAGTATCTAGAGACTATGGATGAAAGAAAAAATCCATACTGAGAGGAAAATTTGAAATAGGTACTGTTAAAGCAGTCTTGGCACATAGCATGTATTAAAACGTTTTCTTAGGTGAGTGCAAATCACTCACAATGATCCATGCACAGGGAGCCCCTGCTCCTGTAAGAAGGCTGCGGCACGGACACAGATGTCTTACACACTTGCTAGTGAAGTAGCTCTGGCCAGGTCACGTAATCTTTGAGTCCCATTTCTCATCAGGACAAATGGGAACAGCGCATCATGTCTGTTTATTTTATCTCATAGTGGCGATAGTATGTAAATTACATAACTTCCCTAAACTTCAGTGTACTCAGCTGTAAAATGGATAAAATAATAACTCGCCTGCAAAAGCGTGATGGAGAGTGAAATAATCTCTGTACAGATCTTAGGTAGAGTAGTTCCTGGGATATAACAGGCATTTAAAAACTTGGTTATTATTCATGCACTTTAGATCGCATGCGTGTCACGTATTAAGCATTATAATTATTATCGTTTTCCACGACACTGCAGCATGAAGTGTTACTGGGGAACTGAGAAGCTATGCCTGAGACAGCATCCATGCGAGTAGCTGATAATTCCACTGAAATTCAATTTACTTTATTAGAGCACAGTAGGGAGTGGTACAGTGGGAAGAACGTTTATTCAGGAATCCATTCTGGTTCTTTGATTATTAATTGTGTAGCCTTGGACTAGTTATCTTACCTTTCTGGGGCTTTTTCTGCATTCAAACAGTGGAGCAGAAAATCAAGGGAGACAAAAGTATAAGATGGTTGCCACACTGCACTTTGGGATTAGAACCGAGATTGTGTTTCTTCTGCTCTCCTGGCTGCTGTGTCAGGTCTCCTAATTCAGCAGCTGATTGGCTACTGGTCACGTCTAAAGCACTTCATTCGTTAGGACATGCTAAAAAGATTAATTAATATATGTCAAGGGCTGTGTTGGTTGCTGGAAATATGACAGTATGTAAAAAACATGAGTCTAGTAGGGAGGAATGGTGCAAGATATGGGGTCTGATGCTGACTTCAAAGTCTGAAGACCAAGACCTGCCTATCTGTTTTCAACAGGTCCACAGAAGGAACAAGGGGTGCTTATGTTAATCAATAGGGGCAGCCTTCCTACACCCCTTATATTTCAGAATTTTTTTATATTGGCTGGCTTCCACTGCAACTGCCAAATCGTTCTGAAGTAAAGAAATTCTTTCCAAATCTCTCCTAGCTTGTAGATAGACTCCTTTGGTGGCCATTTTTCTCTGTCCCAATTGCAGTGTGTTAACACCCTATTTAGATTGCAGGACTGTGGATAGTCCACTGCCTAGATCCTCTGACATCCTTTTCTTCCTGCCTCCTTTCCTTCTTTCCTCATATTATTCATTTTGTCTCTCTGTCTCTCTAGCTGAATTCTTTCTTTGGGGTCTGGTAAGGAATTGAACTCAGGACCTTGAGTTTGCCAGACCTGTGTAGCACCACTGAGCTATATCCTTGGCCCTCTAGGTGTAGTCTTCTTTTTTCCCTTTTTGTCTTTAACTGTACATGGACTGTGGTGTTTCACAGGCATGGTTCATTTTCTGATAGATCTCTCAGTGTTTCCATTTCCTGCGGACTTGGTGAATGCCATGGAACACAGCAGCCGCAGCAGCTGCCTCTCTAGGGAGAGCTCAGACCTAGATATGTGCAGCTCAGTAGCTTCCTGCAGTGCAACTTAGATTTAAGGAGGAGGAAGAGGTGGGGGTGAGAGATTAGATTTTGGCCCCATTCTCTTAGCTACTTCTGCTGTCTCCCTGATTATCAATCTGAGTGCACGATATTCATGGTGTAATTCAACCTGGAAATATTTTGATTTTACGATGCTAATGATTATGTATATGGAGACAAATGCAGTTCTGATAAGTATAAAAGAGGTAAACACCAAAAAAAAAAAAAGTAATACTTTAAGACTGCTTAAAATTGAAACAATAGCTCTTCAGTCTCTGGTATTTCTTTTGTTTTCTTTTTTCTTTTTCTTTTTGGTACCAGGGATTGAACTCGGGTCGTTGCGCTGGCAAGGCAGACCACCGAACCACTGAGCTAAATCGCCGGCCCTTTTTTGGGGGGGGGTACAGTCTCTGGTATTTCTAATGACCAAATTATTTAATCAGCACCTGGTTATAATCAGTATAGTTAGCGTTAAGTTTGACCACACCCTTTTAAAATCAAGACTTTGATGGCAGTTTTCCCCCGCAAAATGCTCATTTAACAGATGGTAAAATAAGAATTTTATAAGGAGTAAAATCACTTGATCTGCCTGTTGCTAAATAAATTCATCTATTCAAAAGTTGGCTGGGTCCCTACTATGTGCCAAGTATTATACAGCTACTAGGGTACAAAGGTAAACAAGACATTTGCTATCCAGACAGATACAGCCAAATAATTAAAATAAAAATTGATATAGGGTCACATTAAACTATCTATCTTTGCTAATAATGAGGGTAAATCAGATCTAAAAATTAGTGACAGTGACTATGGGTTACAGGAAATGTTTTCAATGTCTTAAGCACTTTAACTCGTTTCATCTTCAGAGGAATGGTTCAATGGTTTGACTGTGCCCCTCACATTTCACATGTTGCAAAACCCATTTCCAAAGTCACACATTAATGGTGTGTGAGAGGAGGGACCTTTGGGGTGCGTTTGCAGACAGGGCTCTGCTCTCCTGAGTGGGTCGATCTATCCATCCATAGCTGAATCTGTTTGTGGATCACTGGGTTGGTGGACTCCTGGGTCACTGCAGGAACAGCCGTACTATAAAGGCAGGTCTACCCAGCTTGTGTGTTCTGTGTCTCCATGAGGTACCTGGAACTGCCTCAGTACTCTACAGAGTCCCTATGGCAGGAAGACCCTCACGAGTGGAGAGCTTAGACCTTGGACTTTCCAGACTATAAATGTGAGGAGTACCTTTCATTTCTTTATATATCACCCCCTTGTAGAAAAGGAAAATGGGCTAAGTCAAGTGCATCCTAGTATCTCTATTACTAAGCAGGAGAAAAGTGAACTTACAGAAACTGAGTCTTTGTGTAGGTGCCACTGGAAGTTAAGTGCCACAGACAAAGTTCGAATCCAGAGTATCTGGCTCTGGAATCTAAATATTTAACACCTAAGCTAGTGGTTCTTAGAAGGCATTAGTAAGGAGCAGACTGCAGCATAAAGAACAAAGTGTAGCCTACAGGACTGGAGAACAAGAGTAATAGAGTTTATGATAGGCATCACCCTTCTATCCTTTCCCTATAGAAAGAGACACTCGACTGATTAATGCCTTGGTGAATCTTTTCCAGCTACCAGTTAATTTGGCCCAAAGTGTGAATGGACAATAATCCAGTAAAAACTCTAGAGGGGGCTGGCACGTTAGTTTGACACTCTAATTACTGTTCCAATTGTTTAATGTTTCATACACATACAGAATATTTACTATGATCAATAGTCACAGATGGAGAGTTCTGTCTACCAATTTCCCTTACTTTGGGAAAATTTTGATATTTTTTATCTTTTCATACAGCTAAAGTAGGAAGTAGGAAATCCTTTAGAAATAGCTCTCAGTCAAATCCACCCTCATTTCACTGCTGATTCAAACACTCTTTTTCCTTTTTTGATACTGTCCGTCTAACTGCTTCCTTAAGAGAAAGACAACATTTTTTTATTTTCTCCTATTTTTTTCTTTTCCCTTATTCCCTTTCTCCTACCCTTCCCACTTTCCCTACACCTTTGGCCCTTTTCTTCCTATTTCACATTGTTAATTATCGTATTAGGATCTTATGTACTATTATAGTTTTTCACATGGAAATAAAGTGTTTGTAAATGGGGAGGGTAGAGGGGGTGAAGGGAGGGCAGGGACAAGGGGAAAACATGAGAAGCAAGACCTGTCGTGTAAAGGTACAAGATCCTAACAATGAATGTAACTGTACTGTATACCTAAAATGTACCAATAAACTCAATTAAAAAAACAAATTAAAAAAAGAGAAATAGTCAGCAGACTGGGAAGTATTTGTTTGGGAATAATTATTGGAAATGAGAGCGCGTGTATTTCGCAGTTTCGCAGAGTCACTGGGGCGGAAAGAGAAGGCGGCTTCTGCCTCTCAGAATCTGTTTCTGTCTTTCAGCTTGGGGAGACGGCTGCCAGGAGCCGGACTCGTAGTTCTGCAGGCTGAGCACCCCGCGGAGAAGGATAGAAACAAAAACAGCCCACCAGGGAAGTAGAGTGCAAAGGGAAAGGTGCTTAGAGATGTCGACAGTTTAAAAATTCAAGTTCCGACTTTCATAAACGGAAGGCCGTTCGACATCAGCGAGGTCCTGGACAGAAGCGGGGACCGCGTCCGCACCTCCAAAAGCTGATCCTGTGCCAGGAGGGACGCGGGGAGGAGCTTTGCCAGCTCTGCCGGGCCATGGCCCCAGGGTGGCCCTTTTCCAAGGTGGCCCCAGTGATCCTGGCTCCCGGTCTTCGCCTCACTTCCACGGCTGTTGCACCAGAGTGCGGCAGGAGTGACGGACATCAGCTCGCTGTACCTCCGCCCAGGGTGCCGCTCCGACTGCTCAGCCCTGCGGCTCTGCGGCTGGGCAAGGTCTCGCTGCAGCAGCTCCGTGGCAAAGGCCACACAGCGAGACATGGAAATCTCCCGCCAGCCACTGCCCTGAGCGATCTCGGAAGCAAATCTTCCGCGCCTACCTGTCCCTAGATCGCTGAGCTTCAGAGGTCATTGTGATCACAGCCTTGCGAGAGAGCTTTATCCAGAACCACCTGGGTAAACCACTCCAGAATGCCGGCTCACAGAAGCAAAATGTGTTTGTTGTTTTAAGATGCTATGCTTGGAGTGATTTGCTTTACAGCAAGACATAACTAACACGGTTCAGCACTTATCTTTTGGAGATGACACCACTTCTGCCGACGCAGGAGACTTTCCACAGCTGAGCAGAAGCAACACTCTTGCTGCTTTGGGTGAAGCCTTCGCCATGGCACCTTCACGCATGCTGCCATTAAACGCAGAGGCTGGTACATCTTAGAGGTTCAGTCGCCAAGGCCAGAACTGTGCCCCACGCTTTTTTTTTTTTAAACTTTCAGAAAAGAGGAGATGAGATTCCTCTAGGGAGTAGGCTCCAATCTGGATTTGACTTTAGCGTTTTTGTCTCTCTTTCAAAGATATCTTACATTCTTGGATATTTTTGACGTTTGAATCATGTGTCAAGATGTTGTTGATGCTGGTGATGGCAACATTTCATCTCATATGCATAGCAGATTGTTAAGACACGCCGAGGCTGTGGCGCTCCTCTCCATTCTGCTGTTCCCAATTTTATTGTCACTTCAGAAATAAACTACAACATATAAAGGAGCACTGAGGAGGCAGCTTTAAGAGCCCTGGGGTAGAGCTAAAAGCAGCTCCCTTGATTTTATGTTGGAGCCATCTGGTGCTTACATCAGCTACCACTTGTTTTCAAATATATATTATTTGCGACTTTGTAGAGCTGAATAACATGAGCCCCTTTGGTACAGCAAATATTGTCAACGTACAGTGATTTAAATAAAAAGGGAGCTAGTCATTTTATACGAGTCTGTGTGGATAGAGGTTGAGAGCTACATAGCACTGAGAGTCAGAGAATTCTTGTCCAAAGCAGCATCTAAAACTGTCCTTCTGGACACCTGGGAACAGAGTTAAACCTTTTCAGAGAAACCATCTGTGTCTACAGTCAAGACTAGCACTTACTGAGTGCTTACTATGTCCTAAGCATGGTGCTAAATACTTCAAATGCTTTATATACAATCCAAGTTATGCCAGATGAAATTAGACGATGCTACAATAATAGACAACCTTAAAATAACGGAGCATTAACCTAACAAATGTTTATTTATTGCTTTGGTAAATGTGTATGCGTATAGCCTGCAGAGATCAGGCTGCCATCTTGTTTGTGTTCCACATGGAGGCAACAGTAATTCTCCCACTCAATTTGGGAAAGAAGGGAAAACTGCTAAAGTGGCTCTTTTACAGTGTGGTTGGAAACCCCACACAGTAAGACGAGTCACATGATCTTGCCTAAAATCTACCCAAATGCCTGGGAAGGGACCTAAACTAGACAAGCACTGGAAGTCTCTAAAATACTTCAGCAGACTTATTTCACAGGTGCAGAAAGCATGGCACAGATAGCTAAAGTCACATTTTAAGGCCATTTACCTGAAAGGTTAACTGGATGATCGTAAACCCAGGACTGTTGGAATCCAAAGCCTATGCTTTAAGCAGTGCACATAGAGGAGAGGATTCCTGGTCAAGGTATAACTGACTGAAGGGAGTTGGTGAGTCCCATGGTAGTGGTCCTACTCTGCCTGATAAACACACTTTCACGGATTCTCTCAAATACTTACTTAAAAACCTCCAAGTGTAAGTGGGTAGGGATCATCTGCTCACCATGGAAACTCCAGCTTGTATGAAGGCTAATGCCAGGATCATAGGGAGTGTTTAATAAATGCTGGTGAAACCTGTCAGATGGTTGTGTGTGGTGGTAGTGATATATGGTGCTGTACACAATAGGGTCAGAGTGCATGCTTGGGTATAACATGGATATTTCCAAGGATGTGGACTTCCTTCCTATCTATATTGAGGAACAGCAGAATTAAGGTGTATTATAAATCACCCATGCCGTGGTGACAGTCACAGCACTGGGACAGAGTAAGTTTTCCTAGCCAAGGCCAAATGGCAGAGTGGTCACCCACTGGGTTAGTTTCCCTCTCTCGCCTTTGCCACCCATGAGTGTTATCTAGAATTCTTGAAGTCCGTACCAATTAGCTAGTCACAGATGATTCTTCTCATTCTCTTTGACATGTTAGCTTCCCAACCACACCTGGTTTCTGCCCATGTTAATCTCTAAGGGGAGGAGTAACGTTGTAAAGTACAAACTGTCCTTAAGGGTGCCCTCCTCTCCTAGGTTTTGGCGCTGCTGCTTCCTGGAAATACCGTTACTTCAAGACACCTTTCCTAACTCACACTTGCTGCTCTCAGGTTCACTGAGGTTGACTCCTTTGCTACTTACCCAACTTTTCTCTTTCTGTGAATGTTTGTGTGTGTATGTGTGTGTTTGTGTGTGTGTGTGTGTGTGTGTTTAAATCCAGCCCCACAAATAGAAATACTGTGACCACAGAAAAGGGACGTGTATAGTTTTATCCAGGTCTGAGACACTTGATTTACAAATTCTTACCCATTTTTGTAAGGGAATAAGTCATGGTCAGCCCCCAAATTAGCTCCTAAGACCAAAGCCTATGGCTGTCCAACAGCTGCTACTGCCATCCATTCTGGGGTCGTTCTCCAAAGTACTCGGAGAACACTTCCTCATGGTGTAGTGAATCTAATTCTGGTGTGTAGGACAACACATCAGCTTGTTAGAGGGTTTAGGGAACTTTATTCCTTGGCAAACTATGAGACAAGCCTTACCTATATAGTCCGTATTTTAAGAGTATAATCCATCTCTCTGAGAATAACTTAGAACACCTACCACATGGGCATTTATGTTGCCTCAGAGACCAGGATTACAAAAGAGATTTACTATAGCACAGTGTGGTGGCACTCTGCATTTTATAACCTTAAGAAGAATTTTTATAGATATGGTTTGTAAATACTTAATTAAACAATACTGCATACTTCATCAGGATGGCCAGTGAGACTTCTACCTTCACACACACAAAGTAAGCCTTCCTCTTTTGCACTATCCAAGTACTGTTTTTTTACAGTGATCTTAACATAAAATATGTGAACATTGAAATTTTCTGAAAAAATCATCTCCCATTTCAGATATTTATGAAAGAAAAATCAAACATACTTTAATTTTGAAGAAATTTCAATCATACTTTTTTCCCACATAAATAATAAGACAAACATTTTAGAAATAAATCACCTAATGAACTATTTGCATAATAATATGTTCAGGCATGACATACAAAATAGCTAAAATCAGGAAACCTGGAGTTTTATCTTCTCCTGTACTGCGTTTAAGATTTTTAAGGAAATTACTTGATTTTGTATAGGCAACTATAGAAGGAAAAATTTAAATTAGGACCAAAAATATGTCCTGGTATCTCCTCTCTCCCCTTTGGGGTATTGTTCTATAGAAAAGAACACTTATTTTTGCCATCCAGAATATCAAACATTCTCTCTGTCTTCGTCTCAGGTAATGACTCCTGATCTGATTTTACACATGCTATCAAGGCCATTGATAATCCCAAGCAGATGATCTTAAAGGTTGCTCAGTCAGCTCATTACAAATACATGTATCCCTTAATATTGAAAGGATTTGAAGCCTGAAAATAACTCATTTTTATTTATGTGCTTACTTGCAAAATAGGTGCCGTAGTGTGAGAATTTCTTTATCTTTCATCACAACTTCTTTGTCTTTCTTCTTCTCCTCCTCCCTCTCCTTTTCCTCCTCCCTCTCCCCCCTCTCCTGCTCCTCCCCTCTTCCTCCTCCTCTTCTTCACCATCTTCTTCTTCTCTTTCTTAGAATGCATTTGTTATCTTTCCTTGACCTAAGTATAGTCTGGCCCCTCTAAATTCTTTAAGACTTTACCTGAGCATCTGGATTGCTGTAATCACACTGCCCAGTTGTAGCCAGAGCCCTAGTCAGTTATGTTGGACAGAATCCCTCACTCCGTTATCTGATGACTGTCCATAGCTGATCAAATATTTCACCCCTCTTGAGATACCTGATTATTCTGGCTGCTTTCCTCAAGAATTCTTTCAGGTCTGTTCAGCAGAAGAGTCTGTATGCCTCACATTGTCTCTTCACTAAGAGTAGTCTCTTTACTCAGATGTTGTCCATGCAGCTGACCCCCACTCTGCTGATTCACAATAAATCACTATTTTCCCTTGCTACGTGAGGAAGTGAGCCCAGAGCCCAGCTCCATACTGAGGTCTTTCCCTCAAGTGGAACAGTTCCTGACTGAAATCTGTCTTCCTTGCTTCAACTACCGTAGCTCTGGGTTTTCTTTGATGTGTAAGCAAACAACAGTGTGTTTTGGCTTTACAGCACATTCTCAGGAGAAGCGGGGAATTGAAAATGCCAAATCTTTGGACATTGCAGAGAATCGATATTGGCAGGAAAAGGTGTTTCTTTGTATTTGACCTAAATACAGGGGCATGTACTGACCTTTTCATTCTTAGTACTTTGTAACATGGATTTTATTTATTAACATTTTATATACTTCCACTAAAGAAATAGGTCAACTTATAAAATTTACTTCTATTTATGATGTAATTGGCTTTTCTCTTTTATCCTCTCTGTTATTAAAATTTCTTCTAAGCATATATTTCCTAGACATAAAAGATTACATTTTGAAATGTATTCATTCTCATAACATATATTTATTAACTGCAGGTAGCACGGTATCTTAACTTATAACTGTTGCTTACCCTATTTTCAAATGACCAGTCTCGTCTCTAAGTTATTTTTTGTCTTTAAATAATAGGGCTATTTCAAGTATTTTAGAATGAATAATTAATTGCCTAGCCTGGAATCTGTCTGGTATCAAAGTATTAATGCCTGAATTAATTTTCAAGTTATAACTGTTTTCATTTACACCTACTTCCTTGGTAGTTATTTAAGGCAATTTCCCCGACTGTGGCTTATATGTTAATGTATTTCATTGTAATGAATACTCTTTAAGCTGTAAAAGTAGGCCAGACACTGGCAGAGTGTGTCATAAGTGGAGAAATCTGAATCAAAGATAAACCTTTTAGATGAAAAGGCTTAAAAGGAATGACACAATGGAGATATTTTTAATTTATATCTGAGACATAACTCATCTGGAATATATCATTATAGCACCTTCCATCTCTGTCAGGGAATTAAACACAGATGTGAATTCACATCTGTTTGAGAATAGTTTTTAAAAATTTAACCTAAGATTGTTACTATATACATGAGGCAATCTGGAAAAGAAGAATGTTTACTAGGTAATGGTTTTTAAAGTAACTTAGTTAACTTCAGTTTTATCTGTACATAGTTACTGTTGAAGTATCTTTACACTAGTAGAACACTTGTAATCATTACATTTAATTTGGTATAGAATGCTTTAGCCAACATATTTACTTTGTTAATATCAAATATCTTTCTCACAGAACCTTGGAAAACAAGACTTCATAGTCAATTAGATTTTTCAGAAAAGTGTTTCATAGCCACAAAGTTAAAATTCTAAATGAAAACTCACTACTTTAATCCTTTTGAGAATTAATATAAGCAATTTTATTGTTTAACTTTCATCTCTATGCCTATCAGACATACTAGATACTACAGCAGGCAAATAAAATTCTTTATTATTATATAAAAGTGGGCTCATGTTTTAGGCCTACACAGATTTCTTCTTGGGAATATTAATTATTTGTATTAATATTATATACTACAAACATGAGCTAATAAAAATAAAGATTTTAAAAGGGAAAAATAAGTTGGGGATGCAGCTCAGTGCAAAGGCCCTTAGTTCAATTCCAATAAAAAATACCCCAGAAAAATATAAATAACAACAAGAAACTACGTATCAAGTAATTATGAACCAGACTAATGTTAGTCAAATGCTAACTAATTGCAGATAATATTATTTTGTCAATTAGACAATGTTATATTGCCAGGTACAAGCAACTATTTTTAACCATAGGATATTGATATATAAATCAAATAATTATAGTGGCTCTTTGTTCTTTATTGGCTGAAATAATCTTGAGGGGGTGATCTGTTCCATCTCGGGATACTTTTCAGTAGCCAGGAGAGAAGTTTTGTATTAAGGAAGACTGCTTCAGTTAATTGCTGGAAGGTTGAAGTGTTGGGAAGTAGGAAGTCATGTCATATGTTGGTAGCTCTCACCCTCCTGCACCCTGGTACTGTGTGCAAGTTTCCAAGAAATTGGTCTTCGGGTGTTAGAACCCTAATCCCTGATAGAGAGTCCCCCAGGGGCACTACTCGCCTCCATTTCCTGTTAAAAGGATTTGGGCCATCTAGAAGACACTCTTGAGGCCTAATTAGTTTTATCAATCAGTGAATGCAGTTTGAACTGCAAGCAGTAAGTTCCTGGATTTCTTCCCTAGATTTCACCAATTAGGTTGCTAGGTGCCCTACATGTACAGCCTGCTAGAAGGTTAAGAAAAGAGCAATTTGAACATTTAAAGAGTAAGCTTAGAAAATGAAACTCCAGTAATCTAAGAATCATAAATGCAAGATATCTTTGATGTATTCTGTGAAAAACACCAAGACGTAACCCCAAATGCTCAACAGTCTTACTTTTACCCATCACTTCTGAGCATGTGCTCCCCCCACTAACGGGGGGGGGGCTGGTTATCATCTGTCTAAGGAGCAGCCTTGAGGAGTGAGACTTTAGACAGACTTAGTAGATTTTTGAGCAATGGATCGAGAGGCTCCATTTGCATAGATGATGCCTTGTACCTCCTCATTTCCAAATTACAGATTGCGTGTTTTTTTCATCCTAGAGGAGTTGAAACAATCATTCCTGATGCTGTCTAAGCACGTAGTTATGCCTGGCATCACACTTCTCATGGGTGGGCCGTGGGTGTCTGGAGGCTGCAATAGGATCGAGTAGCAAAGAGCTCTGAGGCTGATTAGCAATGTCTGCCCAGGCAGAGAAGTGGGAAGAATCTGCTCTCAGCCTCCTTACCCACCCTGCCTTACAAGGAGAGAATTTCCCTCGTGGATCTCAGTTGTGATTTTATTTGCCACATAAAAACTGACATGTTTAAACATTTTCTGCTTGAAAATTATATGTAAAGATGACACACACATATATTCTCTTGTCCACAAGGAGGAAGCAAAACCAGTTCTTTCTAAACAGTTGATTAAAAATTCTCAGGAGGTACAGAGTATAGGACCAGCGAGTCTCCACGTTTGAAGTTTAATATTTTACCAAATTCTGTTTCTTTCACAGCTAACTTGGGAAATGAAATGGACAAAGAGCTATTAGAGGAAAAATATTCTCTAGCGAGACTGGATGTCCTCTATTTTTGAGTGGATGGAAACAATTTCCGATTCTTCTATATTGTTCTCTGTAATCCTAGCAGGTGAGAATATCTTCAGATGTGATTCTTCCTCACTGGAGTACTATTACCTGGTAGACTTGAGAAAGACATCCCTAAGAACTTCTTTTGATGTATTGTCATGTTTCTGTTTGATAATATTTTTACCTATCATCCAGGAAACAGCATAAGGTACTTGTATGATGTTACATAATTCATAAGAACACAGATACAAATTCTTGCCATAACTAGATCGTAAAAAGTTGTCGCAGGCTTGTGAACTTGGCATACCTAGGGAAGGTTACTTAGTCTGTGGTGTGTAATGTGTCACTTTCTAAACCTCTTGTCTGTAAATGAAAATCAGTTTGGGGATGAATGCTGAAGACCCAGGTATATGAAGACTTCACACACAATAGTGGTCTGTATGCTGCAGCAGAGGCTAAAGTTCCCCTGCTGGAAGCACTGAACTCACATTTCAAATCGCCATGAAATATATATATATATAT
>NW_022900945.1:7369705-7385968 GCF_012274545.1 Fukomys damarensis
CTGCTTCTTGTGTCTGAATCCATCTTCTCATTGCCTAGTCAATAGAATAGCCAGACAGAAAGGCAAAAGTGCTGAAAGCAGGCGCACTTAGATCAAATAATGGATTGCAAAGAATTTCCTGAAGGACTGAAGAATATTTTTTTAATGGCAGTTGTGTTAAGTTGAATGCTAAAGTTTACTTAGCCATTTTAGCAGCATTTGAATACACACACACACACACACACACACACACACACATATACTCTACCTTGGAATACACAACATTCTAGGAAAAATCATCAAAATGTAATAACGTATCTTGTTAGCGACAATGCTTTATAACGGGTTTTAACTATTTCATTATTACACAGACACAAGTTCATAGACATATATAAACTCACACTCACAGAACTAGACTCAGAGAAAATAAAATAGTAAGAAAGGGAGAGGGGAAATATATTCCCAGTCAACCATGGGGAGGGATAGGTGGATGTATTATATTTTGAATGTTGTGGTAAATATTCAATTAACCTATTTCTCATGTCTTTTTAATGACTACAGATGGTGATAAATATGCCTAATATGAAGGGTCACAGAAGGACCGATGTGGAGAATAGCAAAATGAAAACACCTGAACAGATGTGTAATTTTATTTTGCATGAAATGAATAGGAATGTTGAGAACAAATTTTGCAGAGCACAAAAATGCCCTTACGTTAGGAAGACACAGTTGGAATGGCTTTAGAAATATTCTCTGGGTTTATTTGAAGTATTCAGGAAAAGCCTTCCCCACTATAGACTCTCAAAAATTCAATGAAGCCTGGTAATTTGCAGTTAAAGAATTCCTTCTTTAAGGTGGAATGAATTAATTTCTTTCACTTATTTTTGTAATACAAATGCCTTTGATGGGGCATATCTAAGCCACAAAGTGATTGGGATGGACTGTGGAGAGGTACAAAGGTAACAGCCTCTTCAGTCCTGAGATGGCACGCTGCGGCTTGGAACTGGTGATATCTGAGTGTGGAAAAACCTGACAAATTTGGCATTTTTCCAGAAAATGTTAATTTGGAGATGGAGGGAATGTAGGAGAAGAGAGGAAGTAAAATTGAGAATACTTTTGAAAGACAATTGACATCATGCACTTGAAGGAAATAAATCAGTGCTAGAGAAACTGAAAATTGCTGTCTAGATGTTCTAAGTGTTTAGTTCCATTTGACTAGTTTGTTACTCATTTTAACAAGGCAAAGCCTTTACCTTAACAGCTTCCTCTTTTTAAATTTCAGCCTTACAGAGGAGGGGTATTTATGAAACAGAAAATCTCCGCATACCCCTTACTGAGTATGTTCTAAGGTTGAAATCTTACGTCCCCATGGAATATCGATTGCAAGAAACCAATAGCGAATACAAGCATCAATGCAAGGAAATTCACACTGATGCAGCATCACCAATGAAGCAGCGGGTTTCATTCAGGTTTTCCTAGTTTCCACTAATGCTCTTCTTGCTGTTTGAGGAACCAATCCAGAATATCTCACCGCACTTGGAACCTATGTTGACTCAGAATCCTTCAGTGTGGGATGGTTCTTCAGCATCTTTCAGTTCTTCGGCCCTTAAAGAGAGCTGGCTGGATTTTTGCAAAACATCCTTTAATTGGGTTTCCCTGATGCTTCCTCATGATGTGACAGGGCTTACATACTCGGAGGAGAATCCCACAGAGCTGAAGTACCACACTTTAAAATATGCCCTATTTTAGTATATCTTATTTGCATTGCCATAAGCTCATCAGTTGGTTAAGATGACTCCTCTCATGTTTCTCCAGTTTCCTTTTTTCATTCTTCATTCAATGAGTCACTTGAGCCCATACCCAAGGGGAAAAAATTACGTCTACCTCTGTAGAGAAGATTGTCACAATTTGTTGGTTTATGATGAAATCACCACAGCAATTAACATGTTTCAAGAGGGATACTTTAAGGATATAAAAGTATCCTTTTCATTTTTACAATTTTCCCCATTTACTCTAATGTTATTTCAGTACTTCTTACCTGTAACATTTCCATTGTGTTGTACTGATTTTTTATTTCCCTCATTCCTATATTTATGAATTAGAATGTCCTATGATAACTGCTTCTGTCACTATTTGTTTTAAAGCTCAAATGGTTCCACCTTTTGGTAACTTGGAGTTCTTTTGGGTTATTTCTGAATGATTTACCAGTCTGTCGTCCATTTATTATCCATCCATCCATCCATCCACCCACCATTTATCTTTCTATCAATTATGCTAGCACCATAAGATGTCTGACATAGGCTCATTTTGGATTTTCCCTGCCAAGTTTCAGAATCAGCTATGTCTTCAAAAATTCCTGACTCCATTTATTAGAGAATGGTGTTAGATATTGCAATCTATTAGTAGTAATAGTAATAATGGGTATTGGTAATGATACTTGTCACTACTGGGGTGGTAGTACTTCTAAAGTCAGTAGATACTGTTAAGAAATGCATATCTGCTTCTTAGCTCATGTGTACACACATATCTATCTATCTATCTATCTATCCATCTATCTATCTGAGTTCATATTGATACCTCTAACTTTAGTCATTCACTACCATGTTCATTCTAGCATTTTTCTTTGTTTACTTATTTCCTTGCAGTGGAAAAGCCTGTTCTCATTATTTGTAGTATACTACCTTTTTTGCCCTACCCTAATAACACATGTAATACCAATTTTATAATTGTTAACCATAATCCAATGAACAATTAATTTACCAGCTATGGAACAGTTTTTAAAGTCTTTTGCCCAAATGTATCAAATCAAAAGACAATTTTAGAAAGTTCCTTAGATCAGCTTCTTTCTTCCTCACTCATCTCATTGTGTTATGTGATTTATTTGTTACACAGTTAGATGCATTTCTGAGTCTGCATTCCATCTTGGGTTTTCCTAATATCCTGTTTTATTTTTAAAATTTGCCCACAAATGTTGTTCAAAGGACTTACAAGATCTAGGAGTGGTTCTGCTTTTTCACACTTGTACTCTACTCTTTCCCATTGGCTAGTAAAATGCATCCCAGTGATTCCCCCAAAATCATCCAATGACAGCTGTGTGGTCTGCTTCCTGGACCTCTGATATCTACAGATGTCACCCTGTTGTCCTACTTACTAAGAGTCTATGCTGTTGATGAAGATGACAATAACAGTAGTTGAAAGTCATCACTTCTGAAGAACTTTCATGCTCCTTTCATGTGCAACTTAAAATGATACTGAAAGATATTAAGGGCATCTATTACTACAATCTTTGTCCTTACCAATGAGAAAACTAAGCCTCAGAGATTATCTAAAGGATAAAAAAAGCTAATAAATGGCAGAGATTGGACTTAAACTGAGATCTTTTTCAAATTTCTTACTCTTCCTACTATCTGTGCTGAAGTTCTTCGGTGCTATCAAAGGAGAAAACAAATAAAACTAACATATAACCTTCACATGTCCCAGGCATTGTATAATTTTTGCATTATGTACCTCATCCGGTTTACTGTCATTCTTTGAATTCTTTATGATAAATACTACCAGTTGAGGATGCTAGGACTATGAGAAGCACAACAACTTTCCAAAAGTCATCTAGCATATTTTAGCTCCGAACTGTGTAAGTATACATTCAATTTATTTCCACTAGATCACAGTAAGGGTTTTAAGGTGATTAATATTATTGTATCTCTTAAATCCAGTATTTTCCCTTTCATGTAGGTGAACAGTTGTGAAGGACCAATTAGGATTTTAATAGACATTAAAAGTGAACAGATACAAAGCCATATAAAGTGTAAGCTTTTCATCTCTTCCCTTGCCTGAAGTTGGGAAAGAGTTTCCTGACTTGTTTTCTACTCCTTTGAAAGCTGCACTAAAGGGATAAAATTAATACAGACTGCATTTTTTAATTTTTCTAGATATAACTGGATTTGAATCAGGCTCCAGTTCATATTTATGAATTGGAACAAGTTATCATTAGATCCTTAGACTCAATTTTAGATTCTTCAGAATTGAGAAACTATCTCATTAGGTTATATTAATGACCAAATATATAATGTACATAAAGTCTGTAGCACATCCTGGCCATGATCTTGAGTTAGGTCTTAGGGCAAGCAGTATTCACCCTCACTAAGTCATTTAGAGAACCCCACTTCTATGTTAACTGACTAGGAAATCAAAGTTTTAGAAGTTTATCATAGACATCATTTGAGCAAATATGTAACAAAGATCCATTGTGCTATTAATTTTGGATTTTGTTTCCGTTGTGATTTTTCTTTTGTGGCTGTGAGGAGAATCAAACCCAGGGCTTGACCATGCTAAAAATGAGACAAAAACGAAAACAAAAAAAAAAACTCTCTACTACTGAGCTACATTTCCAACCAGTGCAGTTAATTTTGACTCAGCATTTAAGTTTTTCAATAGCAATGTGATTATACATCCTGATTTACCTGAGATTATCCTCATGTAAACTTTAATAAGACCTCCATTTTACTCTCAAAACCTTTCCAGTTTGAATGATAAACAATATGATCATACTAGCCAAAGGGAATTTTTTCTTGTACACACTAATTCCATTGGATTTTACTTTTTAGAGATAAACAAAAGACAGGATGAAATTATGTGCTCACTTGAATTTGTAAAATTCCAATTTCAAGACAAAATTGAATGGATAATCCTAGCAAATTAATATAAAGAAAGTAAAACATTAAAAGAAATAATCATTTGAAATAGAAATGGTTGGGTTCTTGGTTTCTGATATCAATCTTTCTTCATATATCATGGACATAAAAACCAAAATACTCAAGGTCTTGTGTTGCCAATTACGTCGATGACTAGACTAGTTTTCAGGGTTGATCAGGTGGCTAAGGTGCCCTTTTAGTATCTGTTCTGCCTACATCAAAAGGAGAGAAAAGTGACAAAAAATTCTTTTCAGATCTTTTTTCATGAATATGAACAAATATAGCTTTCATTAATCACTGAAATGAAGGAGATTGTTAGATGGCATGTTTGCTAGTGTTGATAAAACACAGGAGTAACCAATCTTTTGACTCTGAACAATTACAATTCCTTTAGAGGTCACTTTTGAATCTGTTCCACTGCTGGTTTGCACGCTGAGATGAAACGAGGAAGCAAAGATACACTAATGATAAATTCTTGGAATTCTTTATATTTTTCATGGCTAAAAAGCCTCTAGTGACATGGTAGTTCTCAAGGGTTGGTTCAGGTTATCACTAAGAAACATCACAGTTGATTTGGAAAAATTAATAATTGTGACTGGCAATGAAAAGAATAATAGTCTTTTTCAGTAGGACTTTGTTTTCTGTAATTATCTTGACATAAATTTGGAAGCATGAATTTCCCTTAAAATCTAGAGAGATCTTATTTTTCTTCAAAAATCTGTATGCAAACTTTTAGCTTTATCTTGGAGCTTTCTTGGTTCTAGAACAGGGGTAGCAGATACAATGCAGTCCTTACCATTACCTCTATCACACAGCAAACAGATATAAATGATCTGTTTTCCCTCTGACATCTCATAATCATTTTCATCCTAGTATTCAAGACAGATCTGTCCGGCTAAGCAACCTTAGAATCTTGAATAAATCTACATACTGAAGCACAAGGCCTCTCCCTGTCCCTCTCTCTCTCTCTGTTTTGAGTTCTCATTTACCTTTAAAAATTGTGGTAGGAAATTACTTGGCTCTTTAGGTTCTTCTGTATAGTTGAAAGGCTTCCTTCTAGTTTCCTGAAGTCATTTGTAGAAATAAGAGCACTGGTTCAGTTGACTTTTGATAAGTTACAGCATGGTGACAGTCAAAATCTCACTGATTCCAACATGAAAATTTATTTCTTGCTCCTGTATCTTGTTGACTGCAGGTCAACTGTTGTGATGCTCCTACTCTGTGGTCTTCTGGTTCTAGGACTGGGTTCGAGGCATGTCATTTACCAGACTCACGTCCTTCTGTTGGCAGAGGGAGTGTAAGACTGAACAATTAATATTTCTTGGAGCTTCTTTTCCAATGTGGCACATGTCACCTCTGCTGTTTCCCATGGCACTGATGTCAGTGGGAGGGAGGCCTTGCACATCACTTGGAAGTGAGTAGAGATGCATAATCCTTTTGCCAGGAAGGTAAGTAAATGACTGTAGCATCTCACATAGGAATATGTTTGCTTGTTTACAAGAGCTGTGTTCCATGAAATATACCAGAATAGAGGCACAAAGCTACCTTCTACTTAAGTGCAGCCAGAGATAATTTCATGTTTCCTGATAACTCTGGGAGATACTTAATAATGTGTTGATTTATCCTGGGAGCTGGCAAATAAATGTCCAGTGGAAAACCCAAAGAAATGGTTGCTTTTTTTCCCCTCAATGCTTTTATGCTGCTTTGCACCTGACTATAGGAGTTGATCAGAGAAAGTCCACTGAGCATTTCAGCAGAATAATGTTCTAAAGCCCACATAATTTTAATTACAGGCCAAGCTTAAATGGATAATTTGAAATATGCTCCAATCAGACAGAGGGAGAGTAAATTATCATCTATTATTGACTGAAAGAACTGGAAAGATGAATAAATGTTTTCTAGGTCTTTTGCTATCATTTCGAGAAATAGAAGACCATAACATTGATAAAATTATGAGTCATGAAAAATGTAGGAGAAAGTTTTTTATCTTTTGCTTCTTTTTGGTATACTTTCTTCATAGAAGTCAATTTGAAACCAGTAAAGGAGCACATTTTTTTCCCACTGGAAACCATTATCTTTCTAGTGTAAAAGAGGGTGAAAAATTTAATTACTAGTTTTTAGTGTTGCAGAACCCATGGTAGTGGTTAAGAAAAATAAAGGGAGGGAGGCTTGCAGTACTCAGCCAAAGTTTGGGGGGACTTGTACCAGCAGCTTGACACATGATGACTTGAAAATGATAGACTGTTGGTGTCCTTTGGCCTGACTGCGGGTGACAGATAGCTCTACAAAATGGGCATACAGGTCAGGGAGAAATAGAGAGAATAAGACCAATATTTCAAAGTGAATATGTACCATGCCTGGAGGTGGTAGGATGCAGGGGAAAGCATTTGATTCTTTTAAATGCCTCTAGAACTCCAATTCAAAACTCTAGCTTTAAATCGGATATTTTCAGGAATGCAAAATCTCAGGGTCTAGCTCAGACCTACTGCATTAGAATTTGATTTTAACAAGTGCCCAGGTGATCTGCTGTGTGTACTTCAAAGTTTGAAAATCACCACTTCAGGATGACTAGGCCCCTGCTAGGAAATGTGGGTATATTATTATTACTATTGTTATTTTTTAAAATTTAAAATTAATTTTATTGGTACATTTAAGGTATAAAATATAATGACATTCATCATTGGAAATTTTCACCTTTACTTAATCCATCTTGGCTCTTATTTTCTCCCCATTTCCCTGACCTCCCTTCACCCCCTCTACCTCTTCCTGTCTACAAAGACTTGTTTCCACTACCTTTCATTTTCTCATATTAATTCCATTCCCTTCTCTCCTTTCCCGTACCCCTCTGAATTTCCCCTTTCCCTTTGCCCCTTTTCTATCTATTTCACACTATTATACCTTTTAGTCCTTATTTACATTTGCATTTTCTCACACTAGAGAAACTATTTGGTATTTACACACGTGTGTCCTATTTATTTCACTTAAGAGTATGGCCTTAATGTGCATCCATTCAGCTATAAATGTCCCTAATTTCTCATTCTATATGGCTGAGTAATACTCCATTTTGTAAAAGAACCACATTTTCTTTATCCAGTCTCCTTCTGATGGGCAATTGGGCTACTTCCAAGTTTTAGCTATCACAAATTATACTGCTATGAACATGGGTGAACATATTACACAATAATCATAGCACACTTCCAGCTTTTGTTTGCAAAGTTTAAGAGACAATATAGTTTCAAGTCTCAAAAACTGGGTAAAAATAATACACATAAGCAAGTAGCAAATTGAGGATTTAGATTCAGTTTTGTGACTTTACAATCTTTATTTCCTCTACCTCTCCTCTGAATTGTATTTATTCATATTGTTGTCAAGAATTAGGGGAAATAAAAGCCTTGCTTGGTTAGCACTTCAATTCTTTTCACAAATCTGTAATCTGTACTCAGATTTCCCTTCTTCCCTTCCTCTTTTCTCTTAATAGTCCCAAGTACAAAGACGTATTTTAGACATAAATAAGTGCACACACAAACCCTCCAAAATGTAATCACAGTTTCTACTTGTAGATCAAAGAAATAGGAAAATGTTTATGGACAACTATGGTATATCCATTCTGGATGCCAACACTTTTCATGAAATTATCAAGGCAATAAACAGAATATGGAAATAATGAAGTATTTGTAACTATGTCCCATGGGGTTAAAATCATGGATCACAGTGGAATCATTGATTCAGAGCTACAAAGAGATTTAGAGATAATCTCACCCCACACCTGAGACTTTAGGTGACTTTTAAGGTCCTCTGTCACACAGCCATGGTTAAAATCCAGGTCTTCGTATTCCCAGTTGAGGGCACACCCATTTCTACTACAGATCATGTATTCCCAAGGGAAGTGAAGAGGGACTGTCCCTTAGAAATCACTATGGGAGCATGCATCTTGTACAGCATTGCAAGGTACAGAGCTGGTGCCGAGCTCCTCTTTGCAAACCAGCCAACGGCCCATTTATCGAGAGGTAACTAGGTAGAATAAAATGGTCACAAAGCAAACACTCCCTGATGGGTCTTGGGAGGAAGCCATGCTTTCACTGCTTTGAGCCTTTCTGTGAATTCTTTCCAAAAGCGGTGTTGGATCAGATTTCCACTGAGCTCCTACTTGACTTAATCCTTGGCTTGGGGTTACTACAGAATTAAGGCATATTCAAAAGAAAAGAAAAGGGAAAAATAAACAGCTGGAGTTTGTGTGCTTATGCATGTTTGTGTATATGTATACACAGTAGTTTAAGCCTGGCTAAGACTTTTATGATTCATGTCATTTCTCATATACAGACTTCAGCTCAATTCTTAGTGGTTTTCAGTAATAAGCTATTTGCTTAGCAGGGAAAATAAATGTCTCTGCCTGTGATTGCCAAAATTGTGCTGGTCTCTGTGCAGAGCACATTTCCTCATCAAGAACTCAGGCCTTCTAAATAGGACAGAGCAACAAGTATTGGCATGCAGACAGGAGCACGCAGAGAGTGCCAGCTGACTCTTCGTTTTATTCACCAGGTATACAGAAAAGAGAGGAAAAGAAACAGCACATAAGTTTAGGAAAAGAAAAGAAATGTGAAATAAATACGATGCATGAATTGGAGGTAAGAAATTGCAGAGACCAGAGAGTAATATTAGGACAAGAGGACCAGATTAGGCTGCAGAGCATGGTGTTTAGGTCCTCGTAGCCTTTTTAATTGATTTATAGAATTCTTAAATTTTGTAAATTTCTTTTCACGAAATTCTTTGTCTTGCTGAGCTATGTCCATATATGAAACAAATCATAACACTGCACGTTGTTATTCAACCCAGTGGCACACGAGAAAGGCCATCTGAAGATGAAAACAGAGCTTGGATTTATGCTGCCACAGCCAAAGAACAGTGAGGAGGGCTGGCAACTCTGAGAGGTGAGGAAACAGGCAGCAAATCCATCCCCCAGCATCTCCAGAAGGAACCAACCCTGCCAAATCCTTGATTTTGGACTGCTGGCTCCAGAATCACGACAGAATAAAGTGCTGTCATTTAAAGCTCCAAGTTTGTAGTAATTTGTTATTACAAACCTCTGAAATTAATACGGATACTTAGGTGTGTGGATTTTAATACTACTTTTAACTTTAAAGAATCTGCATTTCAGGGCCGGCGATTTAGCTCAGTGGTTTCACCATCTGCCTCGCAAGCACAAGGTCCTGATTTTGAGTCCCAGTACTGAGAGAGAGAGAGAGAGAGAGAGAGAGAGAGAGAGAGAGAGAGAGAGAGAGAATATGAATGAATCTGCGTTTCAGTACCAAAATTTGTCATTAGAAAATGATACCAAGACCGTCATGTAGAGGTACAAGATCCCAAAAATGAACGTAACTCTACTGTATACCTAAAGTGTACCAATAAATTCAATGAAGAAAAAAGAGGAATAGGTTTTAATAAATCAAACACACAAGTTTAAATATTGTATTATTTCTCTCATATGAGAGCCACAAAATATAAATAAAGAACAAAATAAAAGATAGATAATAGGACGTATGAGGATAGATCTTTTTGAAATAGGAAGGGGATCAAGAGATAGAGAGAAGGGAAGAGGACAAAAAAGGAATTGAAATGTGTTATGCTCTTGTACCAACTCCACACAAGGAATGTGATCATTTTGTACTTTAAACAATTTCTAATAAAAAAATAAAAACTGGAAAAAAAAGAGAAAATGATATCAACAAGCAAGGGAAATATTTTATAGTTGTTTGTGTCTTCTATCTGTAAAGGAAATCGAGTCATGTAGAAAGCAGAAATTCATAATATTATTAGCCCACTTCCAAAGAATCATCTATTTGTTCTGTGCCATTTCTCATAGGGGAAATGCTGAGGCTGTTTGTGTGCACCTTCTCATTCAATCCCACAACCCTGCTCCGTGGGGTTGGTATCACACCCTCCTGATTACACAGCGTGCTGACGAAGAACAGAGTTAAATTGGAACCCAGGCTTGCTAGTTTAATTACGCTTGCCTTTAAGCAGGGTTTAGCAGACTTTGCCTGTGAAGAGCCGGGTTCTGAATACATGGGGCTCCACTTGGTACAGGATCATCTTCTCTGCCAGTTCTCAACCCTGGTTGTAAATTGCCATAGAAACCACATAAGCAAACTAGCCAGGCTCTGCTCCAACTAAACTGTATTTTTGCAGATTGAAATTTGAATTTCACATGATTTTCATGTGTCAAGAAATGCTCTTGAATTCTTCAAACGAAAAACTAGTAGAGTTGGATGTGGCTTCTTGGGCCTTCACCATAGCAAAACAGAGAGGGCAGCCATCAAAAAGTCCTGGGAAGTAAAACTAAAAAAGTACACTCTCGTATAATACAAAGTTTTCAGGAATTTAAATTTGAAAACAAGCATTTGACTTCAAGTTTTTCTTTTGCTACACTTCAAGAATTCAAAAATTGTAAGGAAGTGGTGCCTTTCTTTCATAGCTCAGTTGCTATAACGTGAGAACCCTAGCTAATTAGCCACTAAGATCTTTGAGGAGAGAAAAATGAATGAGTTTTTTTGCGTGGAGGGGCTGTGAGTGGAGGCTGGTATGCAGGCGGATTCATTCATATAGTCTCCTACCCTTGGGGTACATCCCAAGGTGCTCCCCACATGCGTCAAAATGCAGATTTGACTAAATCTCATACATGATCAATCGCTCAGACTTGTTCCTATGCATGCATGGAGAACTATGATGTAGCTGAATCTATAAATTAGACACATTACGAGATTAACAATAATTAACATTACAATAGAACAAGTATTGCATTATACTGTGGTATAAATCATTTAAAATTTATGAACTCTTTATTTCTGGAGTTGTCCATTTAGTATTTTTGAACCGTGCTTGATTTCAGGTAACACAAAGCACGGAAAGCCAAATCATGGATAAAAAGGGATTACCGCATCGTGAAACAACAAGGAGAATGTTACAGATAAGGGCTCATGTTTGCTAATCCAGTAGGACTTGTCTCAGCAGAGCCATTGAAGATGGAGGGAGAGATTTGGAAAACATGATGTGAGGGGTGCTGAGGAGAACCCGGGAAAGACTGGACTGAAGACCACCTTAGAGCTGCTTTCCAGCCAGGAGGAGTCTTGTCTTCAAAATATCTACAACCGGGGAATACGTCAGATGATCTCCACTCTATCAACAAGAATGAACTTATTTTCTTTCCTATGACTCATTGATTAAATGTACAGCAGAACTAATCTTAGACAAAACAAGAGATGTCTAAGTCCCTTCTCGACTCCTTTTACCTCACCAGGACAGGACACCTGGGGAAGTCGTCAGACCCATGGCCTTTGCCTCCTGAGATTGATGTTATGAGAGGCACAATGCCCAAGCTTGACGCCAGAGAAAGGAAATGTCATTCTCCCTTGTTGATGCAGAGGTAGAGAATACAGTAAAGCTCAATATCTAAAGATTAAGCATTAAAGACTACCTTAGTCTGTTCAGCCTGCTGCACCAAACTGCTTCAGACAACTCAGCTTCTAAAGAGCAGGATTTTATTACTCAGAATTGTGAAAACAGAAGGCTAAGTGCAAGACAAGTGCCAGATAAGAGCCCTTTCTTCACAGATGACAGCTCCTGACTGGGTCTTCACATGGCAGAGGGGCAAATAATCTCTTTCATACCTCTGTTCACCAGGACACTAATCCCATTCATGATCCAATCGCCAAAGACAGATTATTATGTTGGGGTTTGGATTTTAACTTTTTTTTTTTTTGGCACCAGGGATCAAACTCGGGTCCTTGTGCTTGGGAGGCAGGCAGCTGAACCACTGAGTAATTTTAACATAAATTTTAAGACAACATAAACATTGAGTCTTGAGTTATTTGTAGGAAAAGAGATGCCCCTTGAGACCATAATATTAAATGAAATACATCAGACAAACAAGCTTAAATATTGTATAACTTCTCTTATATGGGAAGCCCACATCACAAAGAGCAACACAAAAGATAATCAGAAGCAGGGAGATAGCTTTCTGTCAAAAGGGAAAGGGACCAAGAGATGGAGGAAAAGAGGGAAGAGGTAGGAAAAAAGGAATTAAGATGTATTTGTACGTGTACCAATTCCACACAAGGAGTGTAAGCAAAGTGTGCTACAAACATATATACTGATAAAAATAAAATCAAATAAATTAAAACAAATAAAAAATTCAGTCTGTAGCAGTCTGATTTTCTGAGGACAGTTGGAAGAAAAGACAGAAACTTTGAAAAAAATCTTGATTTTACTTAGAGCAAAGCAGACCCGTGACATGCATTTCTTCTTTGTTGTTTTTCTTTCCTTTTTATCCCTATTGCTATCATATTCCAAAACCATCTGCTTGAGATAAAAATTGATTAAGTATTGCAAAGTTTGGTGCAATTTCCAAAGTGCACTTTTTATATAGATTGTGCTATGAATGTAGTAGCTGAGTTTGAGAAAAATGGCTTGAGGGAAGATTGTTCTAAAAATAATATTTCTAGCAAAAGGCAGAAATGATATAGAAATTGATAAGCATTTTCCTATTACCTATACTTTAATCTAATAGTTGGAGTTTTCGAACAGTTGAATTTTCTGGTAATACTGTGTGTATGAGGACCTTTTCCTGCTTTGTTGATGCTGAGGATAAAATTCAGGTAAACTGAATTTGCTCTGCCAGTTTTTTATTTCCACATAGCAGTTTAGTATTCTGTACCATGCATTCTACATGTCATATAATAATTGATTTTGTTTTATTGTTTACTCACAGTGAGGCTTATAAGTGCAATATATCATGAATGTCTGCTCCTTTCTCTGCCAAGTCATCTGCTGAAATCCTAAGCCCCAACATGGTAGTCGTGGAAGGTGGGGCATTTGAGAAATAATTAGTTCATGAATTGTATTAGTGTTCTCATGAAAACGGGCCCCAGGGGCCATGGGTTTAGCTCAGTGGTGCCACTGCCTGCCCGGTTTACCCCTACACCCCGTCCCAGAATGGCCCAAGAGTATTCCCTTACCCTCTTTCTACCATGGAAAATGCAACCAGAAGTCAGTAGTCTGTAACCCTGAAGATCTAAATCAAAACTCAGCCATGCCGGTAGCCTGATCCTGGGCTTCCAGCTTCCAAAATTGTGTCGAAGCAAATTTCTTTGCTCCTGATAAGAAATTTCTTTGTTGTTAATAAGCCACCTTGTCTGTGGTGCTTTGTTATAATAGCCTGACCTGACTAAGACAAGTAGTAGATGCAACATAAAACTTCAGGAATCACAATAGCATTTCCATCCCATCCATCAAATTCCCTTGTGTATCAAAGCAAAATGAATTCTATTTATTGTCAGTGAAATTATTGAATTCCTTAGCTGTTGTAGGGATGATGTTTTATTAACTGGACTATGAAATGAGCCTCTTTTGGGGTGAAACCAGAGAGCCCCGCCTTGTACCTCAGGGCTGGATGAGTGCTAAGGAAGAATCACATCTGCTCTAGGAGAGTTCAGGTAACCCTGATGCTCCCCCAACCCCACCTATAAGAGCTGTCTTCATACCCAGGCAGAGAACTGCTGCAGAAGGGCAGCCATATGCTTCCAGACAACACTGAGGCCCTGGAAGGTTATCCATGCGTTCCCGATGAGCAGGCCTCGAGAATAAATGATTTGTTTATTTTTTGCATTATTAGCTAACCGTTTATTGAAGTTACTATAAGACAAGCCCTGGATGAGTACTAGTTTGCCAGGGATAGATGAGAACATATTAATAGAGATATGACTACACACTTCAAGAAGTAGAAGAAAAAAACATACAGACATATACAGTAAGTATGCATATATGATATATAGAGATCTACATATGTGTAGATGTGTATTTTGCAAATAAAGTTGTAGCAACGATACAAATCTGTTATCTGTGTTATCAGTGTAATGAATCACTTTTATCTGTTAGTAGGGGTAATGTGCAAATCTTAGAATCCAGATAAATCAATAAATTGCTTCAGATAGTAAAGGAATTAAGTAAAAAAGAAAAAGTAGTAATGTGTGAAGGAAGGAGGAGTTGGGAGAAAGGGAAAGAGGGAGTAGGAGATTAAGTAGAACTTAAATCTGGAAGACAGAGAAAAACTTTTCTGAGGAGTTCACACGAGATTGAGTACATTGCAGAGATAAATAAATAAATAAAGCGATTTGTTATTGTTATTGTTGCAATAACTGGGTGTTTCTCCTGTACAGTTAAGAAAGCTTTCTGTAATGATCTAGATTATGGCTTACAGCTTTTAAAGCTTATTTATTTATTAAAACAAAACATCCCAATTTTACTGAAGTTACATGTGGTCTTTGCCCTCTGGAAACGCTGAGTGAGGTGATAAATATCTAGTGCTCGATTCTATCCTGGTTCCTTTGGAGAGAGAGAGAGAGCCATGGCACTCTCTGTTGGCAAAAAGGGGCAGAAGACTTTATCCTAGGTGAAGTTCTGGCGGGATTCTCTTTCCAGCTCAGCTGGAAATTATGACCTGAAGCATATTTCAGGTGACTTCAGGACGATTCAGACCAAAATGTGGCTGAATACTGGTGTCTCTCATTTCCTCCTTTCTTACTTCAAATTCTGTTCTTTTCCAAAGTAATAACCACTGAATTTACAAGGCAAAGTTAGTGCTTCCTTTCTGTCACTAACTAGTTCTGTGACTTTGGACGTCTTGATCTCTTGATACCTGCTTCCTTACGTACTCAGTTCCTGTGCGAGACAATTTGATGATGATATACACGTTTTTCAAATACTTAGTTTAATTGGAAAAATCTTATCTATTGTTTTTCTTAGTGTGTTGACACACATAGGACGTTTCCAAGGGGAGTGTGATGGTTAGAATTAACTGTCACTTTGACTGGGCGTGGGATCTGCCCTGGGGATTTGTAAGGCAGACTTTTGGTATGTCTGGTGGGTTGTAGAGGCATGAGCTTGGCATCTGTGTCTATTCCCTGGCCCCTGACTCTCTGGCACTGTCCCCTAGCTCTGCTTCCAGGCTGCCATGAATTAAGCAGCTTTGCTCTGCTGTGCCTTTCCACCGTGATGGTCCTGCCTTGGATCCAGCTTACCATGGACTGAATCCTCTGAAACCTCTCCTCCTTTAAGTGGTGGGTTTAATCAAATTGTGTCTTTGCAACAGGAAAGCTTACTAATATAGGGAGCGTATGATTGATAAAGATTCTTTTTTTTTTTTTTTGTACCAGGGATTGAACTCGGATCCTTGCACTTGCAAGGCAGGCCACCGAATCGCTGAGCTAAATCCCCGGCCCTAACGAAGATTCTTAACAGGAGTCATTTAGCAATTTTTGTCACTTAAAACAAGAAGCTACTTTAATTTGTTATTTTTATAGGCTTAACATTTTATATATTGCCTTTTCTTTGACAAATGACACACAGTTATACTCATACATCCATGCCACACACAATCTCAAAGAGCTTGCTTTTTTGGGGGGGTACTGGGGATAGAACTCAAGTCCTTGTGCTTGCAAGGGAGGCAGCAGAACCACTAAGCTAAATCTCTCCTCTCCTCTCCTCTCCTCTCCCCTCCTCTTTCCTCTGTCTTTCTCTCTCTCTCCCTCCCTCTCCCCTC
>NW_022900945.1:7386027-7535595 GCF_012274545.1 Fukomys damarensis
CCCCCCCCCTCCCCCCCCCTCTCTCTCTCTCTCTCTCTCTCTCTCTCTCTCTCTCTCTCTTACTGTTCCTGAGTAGCAAACTGAACCCAAGGCCTTTCACATGTGAGGCAAGCATTCAACCCTGAGCTATACTCTCGGTCCCGCAATGTCTGTCTTCTTTGTTCTGTTATGTTCTGCTTTGTTTTCAGGTGAAGTCAATCTATGCAGTCCAGGCTGAACTTGAACACACTCTGTAGCCATGGCTGGCCTTGAACTTGTAGCTATCCTGCTTCTTCAGTCTCTGAGCATTGGAATTATAGCCATATGCCATCCTATCCAGCTGCCATATCTTAGATTCTAGGAATGTTAGCTAAACACCATTTTAAATTGATGTGTGTTAAGTAAAGGGAAATTTATATTTTAGACCTTGTACTAAACATAATAGATTAATGCATTGAGTTCATACGTCTTTTGAAAATTAATAAGAGAAATCAGGACACATTTTTTGCCACGAATAGCATTTTATCATCACTTCCTTCTTATTCATAAATATTTTAAAATATCTGAAAGTTAAAATAAAGGACCCCCCCATTCATATCATTGCTGCACAAAATATGCTTGGAAAAGTTGCCATCGCATTATCTAGTCAATACAGGACTATTCTCATAAATCCCGGAAACACAAGCATATCGATTTGTAATCATAGCCTTAGATGGTGCCATGGATTTTACCATTTATTACAAACAGATATTAGATTTTTGTATGATTAGTCAATCAACTTTGCAAAAATCAAAGTTCAAGTAACAATAATAGCCAGGATATAAATAAAGATTACATAAAAGATAGATAATAGGAAAGAGGGAGATAGATCTTTTACAAAAGGGAGGATGACCAAGAGGTGGAGGGAGAGAAGGCGAAGGGGTAGGAGATGCAGGAAGAATCAAAATGTGTTATGTACTTGTGCCAACACACCCTGATGAAGGTAATCACTGTGTCCTACGAATATGCACCGATGCAAATAAAATTAAAAAATTGAAATGTGAGCTCATTAAGCACAAAACAATACCTTTGAAGTGTATTTGTGGGACACAGGTTCTAAAGTCAAGGGTATATAATGGGGACAAACTAATGCACTTTGCCTATGTTCGAGACCAGTTTTATGCAGTGCAGAGTCCAGGACCAGAATGAGGCAGAGGAGGCCGACGTTCCTTTGCACTGTGAGTTCCTACTGTGCTTTGGCCACACTCTAGAGCACTAAGTCTTCGAATTAACTTTGGGTATCAGCCGATGTCTTTTCTGTTCGAATGGTGATGACTTCTGGCTTTACCTACACTCTATTTAGCCCCACTGCAAGGTATTCATTAAAGCCTAAAACTCTAACGAGCCATCTGTAAGCATTGCTGACCTCTCTGATCCTCATTCCTTACTCTTAATCACAGTTACCGGAAGTGCCCATTAGGCTTGCAACACACAGCCAGGATACACAAAGGCAGGAAGCGGGCTGTTGGGATTCTGAGCAATTCCAATGGCTCCCAAGGAAGAGGCACGTGCACAATGGAAATACAGGGCTTTGTTTGGCCTGAGACCATGCTGATGCCACTGATGCATCAGGCTTCTGCGTTGAATGTGTGGAATGAGGGTACAGATCATCATATATGCAATTCCAGCGTTCTGGACAGAAGGTAATGTGCTCAGCGCCAGTATCTCCCACAGTAACTCTTTTCTCACTATGAGAAAAGCCAAGCATCTGGTATCACCAATTGCCAAGCATGTTTTTTCCCCACCACAAATGCTTGCTTAAGCATAGATTTCCAACACAGAGAGGGGCTGGCCGCATGTGCATGAAGTCTGAAGGCTCTAAAGTGGAGACGTACGAGTATATGTTCATTTAAATATATCTGTGTGTTCAAGCTTGTTTTGCAAATGTGTAAGCGTATTAAAATTTCTGGAGGTTGGAATTATTGCTATGGAAACAATACTCATTAATAAATATGCCTGACTGCACATATCATTGTGATAGGCACTCAGAAATGAATAAACTAGCACCTTGCCTTCTGGTTTTTTACATTGTCAAAAGGATCCCAAGAGGAGTAATCAATGAACACTTGATAAAGAGTGACTATTTAGATTGGTTTGCTAATATCATCTTAAAAGCAATTTTCAGTTACTGATAGGCTTGGAAAGAATGTGCTCCCAAGAAGCCTAGATTAGGAAGCCTCCAGGGGCAGAGTTCTTACAAAGATAAGGGATTTTTTTTTGTTTACTTTGAGAATCTCCAAGTATCAAAGGGCTCCCCTTCCCACATCAGAGTCTCACGGTGACACTGTCCCGGCTTAGGGATGGCGTGGGTAGGTTTATTATGGCCACGATTTATTATGTGTTTGATGTCACACTGAAGGGGAAGCAAGGATTTAGAATTTGGTAAACCACATGCATAAATAAAGTTAAGTCACAGAAGAAAATCAGGGCTGGGTGATCCAAAGATGACTATCATGTATGTACCCTTCCCAGGAAAAGCAGCCATCAGTGGATAGCACTTGTACCTTTTCCTAGTAACAAAACAGCCACTTAATGTAAAACAAAGGAAGCAACAATGATTTTAGACCAATGCACTGCATATCTGGTTTATTTATCTTCTCTTATTTTGGTCTCACTGCCATGTCACCATGGTCACCGTGCAACCTCCGATTATGATTTGGTGTCTTATGCAGATTTGTCTACACTGTAGTGTTCCAGTAGCTTCTGTCCTCAGAGAGTGATTTCTTGTGATGGATTAATACAATGATGACTGACTTTGATGCATTTACAGCTTCATTTTAGGAACTGACCATGCCAATATGAATATCATAATCCAAGTCAATCCCCCACTGTAAATTTATAAACAGGTATTCTAGAGTCTATTATGAATACATATTCTGGTGTTATATATATTTAGACAGCATCATTTTGTCATATTTTGCTAAGTTCTAGGAAGCAGACTACAAAGACCCTCTGGGTCTGTGAAACAGAAGTCTCGGAGCTAGAAGATGGGGACTTTCTGAAACCTATTCAGACTTCATCTAGAGCCCTGCTCTTTAACTGCTTATAAGCTTGAACTCACAGCATCTTCCACCGGAGAATGTGAATAAATTGAGAATCACAGCCTCTGCTCCATTTTCACTGAATCAGGGTACATTTTAGCACTGTCTCTGGTTGATTTCTATGCATAATAAATTTTGAGACGTGTACTGGATACATATCCACCGTTTTTATCTCACCCTCTATACAGATTGTCAAGGAACACTCCTTCGTAGGTCTCTAGTACTGCTGTATGTTTTGTTGTTACATATTTGTTGGGAATACCTGGAATAAAAATCCCAAGTAAAGGACAAAAAGTAAATGCTCTCTTTTGGACCATTTCTTGTGGCATGAGATGATGCTCTTTCTGAGACAAAGAACAGGCTTACTTACTAGCTACTATAAAGCACTGAATTCCTGAACTCAGTGTCATCTGAAAACAGGAACTAATGCATGTAGAGACATCCATCGAGGAAATCTGAGTTACCCCTGTGGGAGTCAGGGCTCAGGAACCTGATACAAATACGTTGATTCTCTGCCTACTCTTTTTGCTGTGAGCAATGAAGTCTTTTATTTCTGACCCAAGAGTCTTGTGTTTTCTGCCAGCATCTCTGAATTGTGGCAAGCTAACATTAGCTTATAAGTAGGGTAAAATCTCAGACGTTTCACAGATATTGACACAGATTTCTGTAGTTCTTTTTTTAGCACAGTTGCAAAAAATAAAGTGCTCGGAGAACTGAGTTCTTATGCAGGTTGTACCACTAACTATGCCAGTGAATACTTATTACCTCTTCTCTCTGGAATTATTTATTCACATGTAAAATGAGAGGAAGAAGATAAGGGATGCAATAGGTACTGAGAATTCATAGATGGTCAGTTTCTTAAGGTCAGATTTGATGTCTTAAGAATTTATTATTGCTGTTTTCAATAAAATGGAGCATAATCTTTTGAATTGGAGATAACAAGAAATTTATATTCTATCTCAGCCCAAGGAACTTGGGAATCTCTTAGAAAAGTTTAATAATTTATTTTTTTTAGCTTACTGTAATTCTACATCAATGAATGTACATATGTTCTGTGCACTCTAATGCCTGATTTAGTGAGGACGATTTCTCATTGAACTCAAAATACATGAATCATTTTCATTATCTTTGGGTGAGTTCAATTTTGGTAATCTCCAGATCCCTATTCATTTAGGGTATTATGGAATGTGGACATCTTTGGAAAACAAACCATGTGTTCAGTATTTAATATAAAATTCTTCTGAGACTAAATCTACAATATGATAATTTTCAAGGAAGAGAGAAAAATAGAATGAAGTAGAAGGCTATGTTGCCTGTGCTACGCCGCTTTCGAGTCACAAACTGTGTGTAGTATTAGAGAATGTACCTTTGCTAAGGGAGGAACTGTCTTTACTGTACAATCTCGATTAATGAAAACTCTGGTAATTTATGTTCTGTGACATTGAAAAAGATTGCTCTCGTCTTCCAAGTAAAACATGGAAGTATAGCCATAGAGGGCTCACTGTTTTGTTAAAGGAGACAAATGCATCTGGTAGGGCAAGTCTGTGAGCTTGCCGGAGGCCCCATCAGACTTAGGGTATAGTATTCTGCCCCTTATTCATGCCCTGTTGCCCCCCAAATAAGACCTAGCTGGAAAATAATCAGCCTTGAAGTCTAGAGATCAAAAAATGCCAGCCCCAGTCAGCCTATCCTTCATTACCTGCCTGAAAGAGTAGCCCTTGGCAAGAGAACAGTGACGGCAGGTAAGGCGGTAGGAGGTGACTGGGCTGGCATTTTTGATCACGAGTCTTTAAGGCTGATTATTTTTCAGTTAGACCTTGTTTGCAGAGAATCACGGTGGTTCCATTTCCTGAGGTTTTAGTTACTCACAGTCAGCCACGGCACAAAAGTATTTCTGGAATGGAAAGACACAGAAACAAGCAATTCGGAAGTTTTGAATTGCCTGCCCTTCTGATCAGCATGATGAAAGCAGGTATTGACTCATTTCTCCCAGCATTTGAGTCATTGCTTTGTCTGGGACACCTAGGTGATATATGTATATCACTCATCTGCTAGTCAAATAGTACCTGCCTTGGTCACCAGATGGACTGTTCCAGTATTGCTATGCTTGTGTTGAAGTTGCCCTTATTTTATTTACTAATGGCCCCCAAATGCAAGAATAGTAGTGCAAAGAACAGATTAACTCCAGTACTATGTAGAAACAGTGCAGATCATATAGGAGAAAATAGATTATACTGAGTTTGGTGCTGTGTACAGTTTCAGGTACTCCCTGGGGCTCCTGGAATGTACCCAAGCTGATGGGAGAGGCTACCATATTGCCTTCCCCACTAGGTCTCTCTTTTCAGATCTCTTCTGTGTGGCAGTTGCATAGTTGAAGTAGAACAAAGTAGATAGTAAGTAAACGATTGGAACAATGGGCATTCACAACACGTTCGGCCAAAAATAGCTTTTCCTAAGATTCTTAACAAATGAAGTTAGCTAGACTGGAAGTCTACTGAGGTTTTGAGCAAATTGTTTCGGCAAAGAAACCACAAGCCAGGCCTTCAATTACAATTGTTCGGTTGCTAAAGTCATGGGTCCTCAGTCCGTCCCAGTACAAAGTGGGCTACACACGCTGTAACCATCAGCACTTTCTTCAGATGTTTTTGGTGGCATCCCGTGTCCAGGAAACAACCTCTGGGAAGGTAAGGACACGGCCACTGAGCAGTACAGACTGGGAGTTCTTCCCGGAGTGCAGAATGTTCGGCCGTCCCAGGGAGCTGCCTAGAGGTCATTCCACACCGCTGGCAAACAGATCTCTGACTCCTCCAAACGGCAGGATCGGATCACTGCTGCAGATCAGTGGACGCCCTGGGTTTTCTTTTCATACCTTCTCAGAATAAAAGCACTATTGTAGTTTTCTGGTTCATAGACCACCACAGTAGATTTGATTGTAGGTGACAGAAAAATATCCTTTTTTAGGCCTCAGGTCATCACATCAGGTGTGACATTCAGCTACTCTAGAGAAAACTGCACCCCCCTAGAGATCTTGGCTTCAGTTACATCCAGCATCATCAGAGCACACTGAGGCCTTCTGTCTCTCATGGGAATGAGTATGTGCTGTATATAAGAAGAGAACGTTGCCTGGATATTTGTGTCACAAAGCGCTAGACCATACAGGCTACCGCTGGTCTTCAATATTCATCATGTCCTCTTCCTATAGGAAAATACCTGCACATTTTGGCCAACAACACTAACAAAGATCAAAGTCTTCCTCTTTCCCTGCAACTCTGCGTAGCTACATTGGCAGTGACCAATGGGACCTAAGTGCTAGTGGAGTGTGCAAATCTTGCAAAGTATTTACTAAAGGAGAGATGAAAAGCTTCACCTTCCCTCTTTCCTTCCCCTCACAGCATGAAATATGGCTGTGATGCTTTCAGTTGGAATGGCCTTCTATGACCTTGGAACGGATGCTCCTAAGTGGAACAAAATCACGAGACCTGATCCTTGATTCAGTGACGCTATTCCAGCCCTGAGCTGTCCATCACAGGCTTCCATGTGGGAGAGAAATAAACTTTATCGTGTTTAAGTCATTGTTATTTTAAGTCCTGCCATTCACAACTATTTCTAATCCTAACAAACACAGATGCTTTGGACAAGTTATCTAAAAATGTGATTCACAGAATTTTAACTTTGCCACTTCTTTTCAAGTTTTCCAGCTTTTTAATATTAATGAATACAAAGCGATTAACTTGTTCTTGGGACATCCTTACCCTTCTGATGGAGGGCCTCCAACACTTTGCTTTAGTGATGAAGAATGCGAATAGTCCAGTCTGCATTTATGCACATGCTATTGTTTTTGAGATTTCTAAAGTCATTTCATACAAGATCAATGTTCGAATTTTATCACTTACTAAGATCACTTAGGAAGAAGCACAAGGCGTGGCTACAACCTTCAAAATGATGCCAGCAACAGCGAGGAAGCAACAAAACCCTTATGGACTGAAAGTCAGCAGCATATGCAGATGACTGTGCACCGCTGGACTGCTGGAAGGTGTAGGTGGCCATCACGTACACGTGACAGTGGTCATGAGGAACTAAAATGAACCGGGGTGACTTTAAATCTAGGTATACATGCACACACACACACATACTATTAAATCTTTTCCAAACATTGTATTAGGTTCCAGGTTTTTGCCCTTATCCATCTATATGGTAATCAGTTACATTTCTCATTTGAAACCACCCTCCTCTGTCACTTCGCTACACCCTCTATTATGAATAACAACAATGGCAACAACATAGCCATACTTCTCAAAGCTGCTAAAAGCGGGGTCTGTCTCGTGTTGAATGCAACTATTGTTAAATCACAAAGGATAATAATGTTGTCTGTATATTTGAAGATAATGAGTCTGAGTCACCATCAGCAGTGTTTCCTTGGAGCTGTTTTTCCCCATCGTGATGCCTCCCTTTGAGCTCCCGAGGCCGTGATGATCTGTATCTAGAGAGAGTGCCACATTCTAGTCTGCTTTCCTTCGTGCCCTGACTGAAACTAGATACAAAAGCTGATCTCACACCAGCCGTACAGAATGAGAGCTGGCACACTTCTCTCCGAATACTTTTCATTTTGCAAGCCTGCAAGGAAGTAGCGAGTGTGCACACAGGTAATTGCATTATCAGAGCAGCCGCGTCTGTGCCAAAAACCTCAGCTCTCTTATCTGGCTCTAGTCATCATCGACTTTAAGACACCTGGCTGGGAATAGTCCTACAGACTATTGGAAGCAAAAACTAATACAAAATAAGAAGCACAACAAACAAATAAAGGTAAGTTCTTTAGAGAATTGAACTTTTCTTTGGTTTGAGACAGCTAACAATACACACTATGCCAGAGAATTCAGTAGACAGAATAAACTAAATAAAAGTTAAACTATATATGGGCAATTCGCTTAGACACCCTAATAAATACTTATTCATCAGCTGTAATCATGTCATACTAATTCAGAAATTCAGTAATCAGAAGTTCAGACATTTAAAATCTATACATTGGTGTTCTCTATGTAACCATTCAAGAGAAAAAGTATTTAACTTGGTTACATTACTCAGAGATAAAGGATCTTGCTTGTAAATGTCTTTGGAGAGCTTGTTGCAACACCCTGCATAATTTCAAAGAAATAGACACAAACAATTATAGTGTGAATTAGGGAATAGATTAACAGTGTACTGAAAAAAGGTGAAGGGAGCACATATTAGTAAAAGGTTAAATATCTCATTAAACAGTTCAGTACTAATTATCTTACTATTTTATCAGCATAATAGATCAACAGGGTGAAATAATTGCTCTTCCTTTACATAGAATTGATACATGTGAGTTTTTAGAAACAGAAAGAGGTGATAAACAAATATGTGTATGTGGGGAGAGTGAACCATGGCTCAGGAATTGAGGGAGAACCTAGTCTCCATCTGGGCAACTGGGGTTATTTCCCAGGTACCACGAGAACAACAGTATTATAAGATTGCAGAAATTCTTTATAATCACTCATAGTTTAGAAGCTGTCAATATATAGTTTTGGCTAATGCCATTTGTATAACATGTTAGGGGAGGCATCATTTCCTTGCCAAGCTCTTCACACACTAGCATTGCTTGTCTCTCGGTCCATTTTATCTTCAGTAAGAACACCTCCATATTCCAGCTACTTGGACATCCTATCATTCACTCCAGTTTGTTGTTCTCTTGCCTCTAAGAACTGACACTATCTGCTAATTGCTTAGGTCTCCAACCAGGCTTTCAAGGAAAACAGAAGAAATGTGGCTGACCCTACCATGAGCAAGATGTTTAAAACAAGACCCCAGAAGCACAGTAAACAAAATGAAAAATAGACAAATGGTATTTACATCAAACTAAAAAGCTTCTGCTTAGCAAAGGAAACAACAGAGTGAAGAGACAACCTACAGAAGGGGAGAAAATATTTGGAAACTATAATTCTAAGTGGTTAATATTCACATTATATATTTCTTCTTTACTGCAGCACTGTTCAGCGCTATAAGATACTATGTCTTCAAACATTCAGTAGCAACAAGTAAGTCCCACAAGATGAGACATGCAGATGACCTGCAGATGTATGAGAAGAATGCCCTGACCTTCCTAGCCATCAGGGAAATGCAGATCAGAACCACAAAGAGAGATCATCTCGCTCTAGTAAGAATGGCTCCTAGAAAAGTGACAAGAGGTAAGTCATGAGGGGGACAGGGAGAAGAGGGAGCCCCGGTCCACTGCTGGAGGGCGGGAGGTATTACAGACACCCTGAGTGGTAGTATGGAGTAGCTCAGTGATGGAATGCTGGCCCAAGATGTGCCTGACAACTGGGGGCTCTGGCTTTGGTTCCTACCCCCTCTTCCTTCCCAAAATAAGAGAAAAGAGAGAAAGACAGAAAGAGAAGAAACTACCATATGATCAGCAATCTCATCAGCCTACTGGAGATGAAATCAGTGTGTTGAAGAGGCAACTGCTGTCATATATGTACTGGACCACTCTTCACAAGAGCCAAGAAGTGAAAACAATATCTAAGCATCTAGCGACTGCTGAATGGGTAAAGAAAATGGGGCACCTACACATGAGGAAATATTAGTTGGCCATAAAAAATGAAATCATGTCATTTGCAATAACATGGATAGAGCTGGAGAACATTATGTTCAGTGAAATAAACACAGCCTAGAAATTCAAGTGCTTGTGAAATCCCACAAGATGTAGAATCTAGAAAAGTTGATTCCATAGAAGTTGAAAATAGAATGGTGGTTAACAACAGGCAGGAGTTAGTAAGGGACCCAGAGGAATGGGGAAAGTTTGATCAGTGGATGCAGTGACAAGCAGATAGGAATGAGAAATTCAGATGTGCTACCAGTTTATCACTCTAAATGAAAATGCAGTATGTTCTTTTAAAAAATTAAATGAGTTGGAATGTTTTCGTTATAAAGAAATGTATTTGAGGAGACAGTTAGGTTTACTGATTTAAACATTGTACAAATATGTATGCACCAAAGTGTCACACGGTAGCCTGTAAATATGTCCAGTGTGTGTGTTTTTATTCACCACTTTTACAAAGTCAACTCCAAATTAGCAGTCTTTGAAAGATGAGCCAACTTCTGTGTTCCAAAATAACATGGGATTAGAAACTTAGGTCAATAAATTCAATGATTTAAAAAAAAATCATAGCTTTCAGCTGGGTGTGGTGGCACGCACTTACAATCCCACCACTCTGGAGGAGGCTGAGGCATGAGGATTGCTGTGGGCTTGAGGCCAGTCAGGGCTACATAGTGAGATCATACCAGCCTGAGCTACATGGCAAGACCTTGTCTAATATATATCTATATATTTAAATTATCAAGTTACTAGTTAATCTTTTGCCCAAAGGTATGCAGCTTAGAAGTATGTATCCTTTAAACAAGTAAGAAGAATGAAAAGAAAAATAAGAATAGTGAAGTTAATATGATTCTACCTATATTATTCATATATATATACATACTGGGGATTGAACTCGGGTCCTTGCTCTTGCAAGGCAGATGGCAGGACCACTGAGCTAAATCCCTGGCCTGATTCAACCTATTTCATAGAAGCTTAGAATAATTCTTCCTCCACTTCTGACTCTGGTCAAGTTAGAGGAGAGACAACAATGAATTTGGATCCTACTGTGGTGTTAGTACAAGGTCTTGAAATAATTTTATGACTAGATACTATATTTTTCCCTCTGGCTTCATAGGATTAAAACATGACAAGATAAGCATCCCCTGTGGCCTCATAATTTAGGACTATAGAAATAATGTTGGGGTGGGAAGGGAGGGCAGTGATAGCATCAACAATGTAAGAAAGAATTTTTCTGTTGCCACAAATTTAAACCAGCATGGGTGTGAAAATACTTCTGCACGAATGCATTTATCACGGAGACAATAAAAGTTCAGTTCTATCTATCGGAGAACATTGTATGGATCTGAAGATGCCGGATTACATCATTTGTAGCTCAAAACAAAAGAATTAGAGGGGTGGGGAACGGAAGTTTTGTAAGATGGGAAAGAGAGGCCTCTGATATATACATCCTTGCCATGTGCCAAGTACTCTTCATCTCATTTAATTCTCCTAACCCCATGTTAAGTCAGAATTACTAACACCATTTTGCATGTGGGCAATTTAAAGGTGAAATTTGGTAATTTTGAGAGAGTCACTTGGTTTATATGCAGAAGAATCATATTTTCCTCTTTAGCTACCATACCGGCTCCTGATAACTGCTTATAAAATTTTTGGGAATTCTGTGAGGTTTTCATGAAATATAGTGCCTGGGAAAAGGAAATTATATCTCAACAAAGCTATGATTAAGTAATTAGAATACAACTTAAGTTATAATTAAAGTATATTACAACCAAATGTAATAAGTACTCAAAAGTCATTTCCAGGCTATTTTACTGCTATTTTTGATATTCAGGTTACTGATATGTACAGGAGAGGAGAAAATATTTGCAGATGACACTTCAAACACAGAGTGGTACCATACAGCTCATCTCCTCTCACCTCCAAATTCAGTAACATCACCTTGCTAGCCTGACATCATCCATAGTGATTGTATTTGTAGCACAAAAGGTGGCAAATATTCCAAAGTAGGGGTTGACTTATTATTTTGTTGGTTATCTAGACTTAAAAATTGGTGGAGAAGGGCCAGGGATTAAACTCAGTGGTTCTACTCCCTGCCTTGCAATTGCAAGGTCTCAAGTTCAAGCCCCGGTACGAGGAAAAAAAAAATGATGGAGAAAATGTTAATGGAGACTAAACCCAAAAGTGTGAAGCCTACAGCCTTTACATTGGGGATAACACAAAAATTTGAGGATATTTTCCTGGAATATTTCATACCTATTCTCAAACAGCAAAGCCATCACCTATGTTACTTTCATTTTATTTGTTATCATAAATAAAAATAAAAACTTGTATTGTTAGAATGGCGCTCATGGCTGGAAAACCACTCCATTTATCACACCGAGCCTGAACTCCAACCACGGGTAGAGGTACATGCTTTTGGCCAAAATTGTTGAAAATATGTGAGAGAAGCAACCGGCTACATGGAATTCACAATGAAGACAATTGAATATGCTATTATTATTTAAAGTGTTGTTATACACATTCTTTATTTCAGTTGAATATTTACCAATGGACTACTGAATATATAATACTGATTGTTTAGAAAGCCTGAACTATGAAGATGTTTTCCCAAGGTATAAAACTGAATCTGTCTTGTAAGTAGGTAAATAAATACACAAAAATGGTATGATTTATGTGAAAATGAAAGAAGTTTTGTGAGGAAGGTAGATAATATATAATTAACACACAGTATAAAGATTAAAATCTAATTAAGAAATACATAATAAATGCCTTTTATGCCCTCACAGAGTATCTGTAATGCTTCTTTGTGTCAATCTCATCAGATATTTTGGAGACGGAGGGAGGTATTGTCAGTGCATACAACTCTACAGTGACCTATACAACATTCTTTTGCTTCAATCACAATAAATTTTTTTTGTCTCTAGTATAGTCTATTTCTGACTTTTGCTTCTAATAGCATATATTATCGCTCTATGTTTTCCTTGTGTAATTTAATTTCCCCTAAATTTTGTATACATATTGAAGGATTAGAATGCATCTTTGAGAAGTCAAAAGAGATTCTTGGGGAGAGAGTAACGTTTTCTCAAATCAAACATAAAAAAAAAAGGCAAACAAAATGTCCTTTGGGCAGCCAATTCTGTGAGCAAGAGAATATTTTTGAAAAGTAAGCCCTCTTTTCCCCAAGAACACGTGAGAAAATCTTCCTGCAAATTTCAAGTAAAACCAAGTTGCATCCCAAATTGGCCATCTGCACTCCAGGGCTGCAGCTGAAAACGCACAGAATTGCCTGAGTAATTCAACTGCGGGCGGAGGCAATGTGAGCACGAACATTGCCCTGGCCGAAGGTTGGCCTTTAGGATGCAACTTAAATCAATTGTGAGTCACTAAGTTTGATTACATTTTCAGTGATGAAGCCTTCAAAAGCAATTTTGAGCTTGCCTATTCAGAAGTTGTTAGGTTTCGCTTCAAATCTGTACTCCTGGTTAGAGAAGCATCTTTCTACCTTTTGGTGATAATTTTAAAGGCCTGGAGTTGAAGACAGAAGGAAAAACAAGACAGAACGATCCAGAAAGCAAAAGAAGTAACAGATGAATGGCTCTTCCTCATAAAACATGAGTCGTTTGTGTTTGTTTTTCTTCCTAAAAATATAATGCGAACAAAAACAAGTGGAAGAAAAATCTGAGGAATGTGTCTCTAAGAAGTGAAAGAAAGGAACAGAAGGGAGGTTCTCAGGATCGTGCTATGGACCAGCCTATGATCGCTTTGCTCTTTCAGGTGCTACTGGCAGGAATGTCGGGGAAGTACAGGTGGTTTTGCATTGTGAAGCAAAATGGGTGTAAAAACACTGTCAAATAGGATCTCCAACAGGTATGTACTAACTGGAGAGAAATAAGCCCTTTCAATCCATCCCTTTCCAGCTGAGCCAAGCCTGCAGACTTGATGTATGCCCCTACCTTTCGTGAGTCTTACTAAAGATATGCTTACTCAGTTAATACTGCTCACTTTGATTATAGCTCTTTTCTACATTTTTGCAATCACATTGTTAGATCCTAGAGTGTTCCCAAGAAGTTAGAATTTTTTTTTTTTTGAGAAAACAGAAACTTCCCCATAGTGCTGGCCATGAGCTCTTAGAGGACATACTAGTGTCTTGTCAGTTTCAGGAATATACGTTGTCACAGCCTGTCTTATGAAGTATTGCAGAAAACATGTGTTTCCTACTAAGCGGACTTAGTGGTGACCTGAAAGATTCTTTGACAAGTATTATGAACTGCCTCGCCAATCAGGCATTTCTACACGTGCACTAATGGGGTTGCTTTTAAAAATCAAAGAAAGGAACTGAAGAGTTTATAACTATTGCAAGCCACATTTGAGATCTAGGGAAGAAAAGTTGCTTCTTTGACTTAAAACTGTTGATAGCAAGATCTGCTTTTCTTTTCTTTCTTCTTTTTTCAAGTGTAAAATTTAGAAAAATTTAAGCTACTATAAATGTCTGCCTATAGCAGAGGTGAAATAACATTTCCACATAGCAAGTCTTTCTTGATTTATTCAGATTTTATTTAAGTGCACACTGGGTGAATAGCTAATTTGTGTCTCTGTAGAGAAATCCCCATTGCATTACATTTATATTTAAGGAAATCCAGCCCATGCTGAATAGACACATTCAGTGAGGACTAGCCATTTTAGTCCCTTCCCCAGCAGTTTAATGGATACTAAAACTGAATTTACAGTGCTTTAGAGAAAATGTGGCTCATCAAAATATCCATGCTTTAACAGTTAATTCCTCCCCTATTTGCCTTTATCTGAAACATCAAAATGGTGAAAAAAAAAAAAGAAGGGCCAATTTTACTTTGCTCTTTCTTTGGGTGTAACACTCTATTAATTATGCTTTAAACTGACTAAAAAGAAATGGAAAGTTTAATAATAGTTACATTCAGCATTTTATAATAAGGATTTTGTTCACACACATCACTGAGTCTCTTTATCAGGAGCCACATTTCGACTTTTGCATAAAAGGAATCAAAGTGCCAAAGTAGAGGAGTGGTCAGATTTTTGCCACCTTATCATGTGCTGAAGCCATCAAAGTGAGCTTCAAATTTTGTCAGAGCTGCTGGGAAAACAGTGCATGCTGGGTAAGTGTGCCCAAAGACACTTCTCAGAAATAGTGAGGAATTTCTTAAAGGACCTCCCAGAGGGGCTTCCAGAGAAAAGATTAGGAAATGAAAGGTGCCGTTCAACAAAGTTTATTGAAGCTGGAAATGTTGGCAAATTTTCATCTTTATGAAGCTCTAATAGCCACAACCTTAATATTAGTTGTACCATATTTTTGGCCTACTTTTTTATAGGCTTAGAACTGTGTGAAATAAAACAGCAAGCAAGATGGTCTACTCCAATACCTTCTCAAGGCTACTGTTCAACAGAATTGGAACTGAGAACATATAGATTTCTCAAGGAGTCAATTCATTATGGATATGACAAAATGATCAGGCCCACTGTGCTTTGGAGTTGAACTTTATGGAACCTCACCACACAACCAAACACATTGAAATGCAAAATTTTCTGTCTTTGATTAAAAAAAAAATTGGACTGAGTTCAATGACATAAGTGTGCAGAAAGGAAAATATTGGCAGTATTATTACTTTGTTAGGGAATAAATATAACCTTTAAATTAACAGCACACATATGCATGTACACAACTGATACTGTAACGTATATAATTCTCCTAGGAGCTCAAAGCCTTAGAGCTGGAGGATAACTTGAGTATTAGTTATTTTAGTCATCTTCTTTATAGATGAAAAAAAGGAGGTCAGAGAGTTCAGTGCTAAAGGACCGTTTGGGTTAAGGCTGGACCTGAATTGTCTGATTTGTAGGAAGGACTCTTGGTAAAGTGATGGTTAAATGTGACTTTTCTGTAGCGTTTTGCCCTCTGATTTTCATAGGCTTGTTGTCCTTGAAGGACAACAGTTCCCTTCCCCTTTGGCATTCACTGACCCTCTGCCAGCGTTGGGGAGCTTTGTACAGTACTGGTAGCTTGAAGATGCCGCTATCAACTTGCCTCTTAACCTTGCTTCAACACAGCAGTAGAGCAATTAATCTTGTGCAGCCCTCTCTATCAAACTGCACATTCTCTCCCCGTTCATTATAAGTGAAGGCTCCTGTGCATGGCAGATCCAATTAGTAACTCTAATAAAAAGGCCAATACCAAAATGCCATACACAGATACATGAAGAAATGAGTCAAAGAACCGGTTCAGTTTATTGGGAGATTCAGTGAGATAAAGTTATACTTGGGTTACACAGATTTGAGCTTGCTTATGTTTTCCATCCAAAAAAAGCAAATTGACATTTAGCAGACGCTCGTTTTGCACTAGGCACGGCCTTGGCCGTTTGTGTGCCCTATGTCATTTCATCCTCACAATCACCCTTTACAAACAGGTTCTTCTTTATTTCATAAATTAGCCCAAACTCAAAGACTGAGATGGACAGAACTACCCACAGTCTTTCATGCAAGATTATGGTTTTACATTGGATCTGCACCACTAAAGTCTTTCATGTTAGACCTGCACAGGTGAAATGGTACTGGAAGGAGGGAAGGTGCTATGGCTTGGATGGAGAATTCTCTCCTAAGCCTCACGCATTCATAGGGCGGGCTTTTGGAAGGGGTTTCAGTATGGGATTTGCTGATGGGAGGTCTAGTTCTAAGAGGCGGTCGCTAGGGTGTGGCCTGGGTGGGTGGGTCTCTCTCCTGGCTCCTCCCTTCAGGCTGTTTCCTTACAACCCTGACAGGAGCAGCTCTGCTCCACCTGACCCTGTCATCCTGCCCTTCTTGCCTTGGTGTCAGCTGACTGTGGATTCAAAACACGAGCCAAAGTAAACCTATCCTTTCAATAGCAGTGTCTGATACTTTGTCCCAGCAGGAGGAATGCCTAAAGGCAGCAGGAGAAGCTAAACTCTTGCTCCAGCGATGGCGTTTGACTTGGGGCACTGACTCCCTTTGGGCTTCAGTTTCCTCATCTACAAAGTGAAACAATTCTTCTAGACCAGAGATGTTTACCTCTAATTCTCTGGACCTTTGTGCCATTTTGATAGACTTCGTTGTCACTGTGTTGTGTGATAGAGGAGTAGGCAAAAAAAGAGAGATTTTTGAGGTTTATCTCCAAGTCAAGCAAACTAGCTTCAACTTCATCCTTCTTGTGAGGACACGTACAGCACACCGACGCTTTATTTAACGGTAAACTACATATACGGTAGTGGTCCCATAAATTCATGAGGCAGCTGGAAAATTCCTACTGCCTGGTGACATCAGCGCTGTGGCCACCTCTTCATGTATTCGTGGCGATGCTGACATAAACAAACCCACTGTTTGTGTCAGGCACAGCATATACAATCATGTGCACTACACAATACTTGATAATGACGGTAAATGATTGTGCTACAGCTTAGATCTAAAACTTCCCCCCAGACTGTCGTGTGCTTAGAGTTGGGACTTTTAGACGATGACTGGACCATGGAGAAACTCTACTCAGTGGATTAATCCACTGATGAGCTGGTAGCTATATGTGCTCCCGGGGGCCGGAGCGTGGGGAGAAGAGGTCGGTCACTGGAGGCGGGAACTTGAGTAGTATTTTGTTCACAGCTCCTCTCCTCTTGCTCTCTCTTCTGGCCATAGCTTTCCTCTTCCATGCTGGTCTGCACTGCTGCTTCTGCCACAGAAACGGACTGGCCCTTCTGAAGCTGAGAACCAAAGCAGGCCTCTCCTCTAAACTGAGGTGTTGAACATTTTGTTCCAGCGATGAGACATTGATGAATACACTATGCTGCTGGCTCATATATATATGAGACTTTATGTGTTATTTTAGAATGCTCTCCCCCTACTTAGGAAAATCTACTTTAATGTAAGACAGTAAGCCCATGTCACGCTGGCAACAACCTTGTGAATCTCATTCTTACTATCTCTGGGTCACATCATTTATTCCTCTCTGTTCATAATTTATAATCTCATTGCCCATCATGGCTCTAGGAGAAATAGGCTAGAATACAAATAGATGTATGCATACCGTATAACCTAGGTGTGTAGTAGGCTACACCAGCTAGATCAGTGCTGGTGAACCTATGCTATATGTGACACAGCGGGCCGTTTGTTGTCTCTGAAACCGCTGAAAGTTTCGCCATCACTGGCCTAGGTTATGTAAGTGCTCTCTGTGATGTAGGCATAATGATGAAATTGCCTCACAGTGCACTTCTCAGAACATATCCCTCTGCTTGATTGCTCAGTATGAATTTGCATGAGGCTTCATTCTGGAGAAGAAAGTATTCCATTGCTTTTAAAAGATGGAAGAAAAATTGACTAGGTAATACCTGAGCCAGCCTCTAGCTCTACAGTTCTGTTGGTTCACAGGATAACTGAAGTTCTGATAGCATCTGCCCATGGCTTTGAACTAATGCAATTTGGGGACCTGGGGCACCTCCGGCTCCAATAATCCAACTGCTTCAACCTGCTAGGAATTCTTTTTCTTGTGTGGCACAGAATGACCACTTTGTAACTACCTTCTTGAGAATATACATAGATTTCAAGTACAAGGTAGGAGAAGAGAAAAACTCGCTTGCTTACAGAGTGCTGTATGAGCTTGGTTGGGGGAAGGTGGCTGCATTTGTGTCTGCGAGGGGAAGACAGCTGTGGTCCTTTTGTCACTGGATGTGGACTTTGGCAACGGAGGCAAAATTTTGCTCAATACCTTGTTTGGGAACCGAACTGTTTGCAAACAGAAGTGTTCAGGAACTGGGCTGTTACTGTACTCCATTTCAGCAAATTTACATGCGGCCCTCATTTCTGTGATGATTATATGTCTGTGAGAGTTCCAGGTGATAAAGTACCATTTAATAGACTACATAGCAATATTGAAATCTACCTACAACCGCCAGCCTAATGACTGGTAAATATTTATTCTGAGAATATCCAGGAAAGACCTCCCATAAACATCTCACAGCTGTGAGGACAAAGCAAGCCAGCTTATGTAGCACTCTGACCTCAATAATCATGAAGTCTAAATTTATTACTGCCTCTTTCAACCAAAATGAAAACCTCATCTCTTCAAAGTTCCAAAAAGGGAGATCAGTATTGATTTAAAATATAAGTTCCTTAAATGTGTGCTCTCACCTTTCACATTGAGTCCAGGTTGGTAACAGACAAAAGAGAACCTCCAAATAGTAGTTTGCTAGCATTTGGGAACATTTGAAGGAAACAAGAAGCTGAAATATTACTTGCAAGAGAACAACTAATTTCAGAGTCAGCAAGTCAGTAAAAATCTAACAGATTTGCATCAGTCAAATCTAAACAGAAAAGGGCTGTTATGTCACACACAGTCTTACTCCTCTGATTCCCTCTTTCATTCCCTTTTGGATACCGGCTACTTATGTTTTAAAAATTGAGGGTCCATCAATATACACTCTGAGAAGAAAACATGACAGGAGATTTTCTAGAGACTTAAGTATGACTGACTACAAGGATTTAAAGTGAGAGCTAGATTATTATCTCCACGGGTAGCCAAAGACGGTGCTGATAAACTTTCAGCGAGTCTTTGAATGTTCAAAGTGTGATATTTTTCAGATGAATACCTCGTTACTTTGAGTGGATTCATACATGCAGAGAGGTGAGGAGTCCTTATCTCATCATCAGGACCTATATTCTAGCAAAGACTTGAGATCACACTTCACAAAAACCTTACAGGACAGTTTGAGGTGCATACATCATAGTGATATTATCATTGCCTACTTATCGATGGGGGACTAGAAATAAAAACTGTTTCGCAGTACTGAAGCTAAATTTTTCCCAAATATTTTCATATATTAGGTCTCAAGGAAAGATTGCATTAAATCAACATTGTGAATTTTAAACATTACTTTTCTTCCTTCTTAGTTATCTTTTCTTACTTTCTTTTAGGCAGTAAATCTTTTAATACATGTCCAAATATTTGTCGTTGTGGGAGAGCAAAAATAAAGTATATTCAATACTCAAAAGAGGACAATACGTCTTACTTAGGGAAGAACTACATTACACTGGTTCCTGAATTCTTTCTAAAATGATGGTGTACATTTGGTGAATCGGGCCCCTAGGTGGCAGGGTGGGACCATGCCATATTCTTAAAGAAACAAACAGGAGAATCGTCTGTTCAGTTGCTCATGTTCAAGAAGCAAAACAGATGGGCGAAAAGTAACAATAAAGTACACAATTCTTACTCCTAAACTTTTTACTTACTAAGGAATTTTACTATAAATAGCACATTATTGTCCATTATGAATTTTGTTAATGCTCTCCTTCCCCACAAGGGCTGATCTACACTATTAGGCAGAAGTGTCTCTTTTCATTTCCTATGTTCCTTTTCTTTTTCTTAATGCAGAGTTTTAAAAATACAAAATAATAGAAAATAAATTTAAAGAAACATTCAGAAGTTTTTGGTCACATACTCAAGGTGTGAAATCTTCAGTGTATATGTACGAGCTTTCTCCTACATTCTCTACTGTACATTTTCCATCCTTCTTACTTGAAAAAGTATATATATATATATTTTTTTTTTGAGAAAGTATATTCTTTATCTGAAGTAATTTAAAGTAGTTCCATTCATGAAATAAATATCTAAAATCTCTACTTCAAATCATAGTTCTTCTTACAATTCCACTTAAAGCCTAAAGAGAAGGAGTTTTATGGCTACTTCATGTTAAAATCCTCACTTATTTTCCCAGGACCCCCAAAGAAGCAAGAAAGAGGCAGCCAATGACAGAGGGTTGCCGAAAAACAAGAATAGTGGTAATCACAGCTCACCAAGGGCCAGGGTGCTGTGACTTTGCACACTGGGGGTGGTTGACAGCCACATAGCCTCTCAGACCAACATCCAAAAGGAAGCCCACGACAAGCTTCATGCCAGCCTTGCCTTTCTCCTTTGATAGCCTTACCTCTACATCAAGTCATTGGTTCTCCTTGTGCCTACTTACTCATTTACTTATGTAGCATGAATCTGTAGACACCTGGCTTATACAACTACTTTTCCACAAAATTGTCCTGGCAGAGATCACCAATAACTGCTCAACTGTCAGACAACAGATGTCTTTCAGTCTTTCTGTGGCCTGATGTAGCAGAGGACACTGCTGGTCCTACCCCTCTTGCTGGAATGGCCTTCCCCATGGAATAGTGGAATGGCATGGGTCTAGATGTCCCCCAAAGCCTCATGCAGTCATAGGTTGGGCTTTTCCAGAGGTGGCTGGATCTAGAGTGTGTGATACTGGGACTGACTCATACTGTGATGCTAGGATCAAAGGCAATAGGATTAAAGGTGTGAGTGTTACGAACCCTAAGTAGCCTGGACATAAAGAATCAAGGTTGGTCCTTGCTTGCTTTGCTATCTTCTTCCCACCATGGACTCTTTCTCCTCTGAGATGCCATCTGCCTTGGAGCCAGCGGACTATGGACTGAAACCTCGATTATCTGTGAGCTAAACAAACCTCTCCCCCTCTAACTTTGGGTGTTGGGTATTTTGTCTCAGCAACGAGAAGTAACTCAGATGCCACCCTGGCATCTATGGCTCTGCTGCTTCTTTTTCATCTCTAACCACATTGACTTTGCTTCCTTTTAAAGAACGCTTCTCTCCTTTAGGTAACTTTTTATGCATATTTCTATTTTTTTTCATCTTTTCACTATTCATGTTTTTAGGAGAAATCGAATTTATTCTCACCAATGAAATGACTATCTCTATTCTGTTACCTTCTAAATCCGCATCTGTACTCTGGACTTAATACCCAAATACCTACTGGATACTGCCTCAAACTGAAAATGTCTAAACGCTGAACACGGGCTGCTCTCCTTTCAAACTGTAGCTCCTCCCAAAAGCTTAATCCTATTCTATTGTTCTTATTCTGGTTAATGCCACCCACATCAAACACTAGGAGTTATCTAGACTCCTGCAACTCCCTTCCTATTCTCTCAGATTTGGTCATTATCTCCTATCTTCTGTCTCTCAATTCGCCTCTGCTAATTTTTTGTGCAATTATTTTGTTTCACCTCTGCTACTGAAAGTTCAGTATCTAGGTTTGGCATCCACATTGACAAGGAATGTCTTTCAGAGATCAAAGCTGTTCATATCATAGATTGATTAAAATCTTTCGAGGACTATAAATCCAGGTTAAACATCAAACTCATTTTTACACCTACTTGTCCCAATCTTTTCCAAACTGTGTTGCCTCATATCTCGATGCACTTCTTCCTGCTTTTTATTCTAACCAAGTGAAATTTGCCTGGTATCTTCAAATGTATCAGATTGTCTTTATATGAGCTCTTTCACAGTAACCTCTTTCTGTCTCTTTCTTTATATTTTTATACCATTTTTACAGCCAGGAGCAAACCAATATGCCCTTAGTTTTAATGTTCCAGGGCCATCTCTTCTAGAGCTTGCCTTGAGTTACTATAATTAGAGATCATGCTTGGGGTTAAACGAACTGCAAAATTTGGCCTCTGAAAATGAGAACTTGATGGCTATGATGGTGTTTCATGTTGTACCTTAGTTGTAACTCAAATAGTGATATAGTTTAGCTGCTCTAGAAGAAATTCCTTACCTGGCCATTGAGACTGGATTGAGAGCCTTTTCTCAGGCCACGAATGAGCCTTTTGCCCATATTTATTACTGTGGCCTGTTTGCATGTCAGTCTCTTCTCACTTTTCTGAGAACTCCTTGAAGTTGGGTTCTAGGCCTACGAATCCTCTTCTCTCCAACATCTAAGTCCACTTTGTACATTGTAGGCAGGCAGTATACATAGCTAACAAATAAATGTTGCCACTTAATGTTCCAAGGCTCAAAATAAAACCATGAGTACCCTTCTGCCTTTGCTGCAAAGCTCCTAGATCCCTGCACTTCTACACCAAATCATCTCATTAAATGTGGAACTGGTGCCCCAAAGTTGGACTAATGTACCAAGAAAGGACAAGGTTCTCTTATGAGCTTGCTCTGTGGTATTATTTGAAGTTTGCATGCCCTCCCTCTCCATGGATCATGGGGGAGCTGTTTACCATTAAGCTCTCCTAAAGTAGCAGTCATCACAGAGTCAGCTGCTTAGATGTGCTTTTGAATGAACTCAGTCCCTTTATGCTTACAGTGCAAAACAAGGGAACATAATAAAAATGTTTCTCTTCAAATTTTGTTCCTTGAATTTTTTTTTTTTTTTAGGTAACACATAGGAATTCAATGCAAAATTCCAAAAATTGCAAACTTCAGCATGAATAGGTGGATTGAAATGAACTGTTGGGTGTTCCTGAGGAATGGAATGGTATAGTAACAATGCCTTTCATTTATCGAATGCTTACTTTGTTCCTGACTGAGTGCCTCATTCACTAAGTGCATCATACAATTCATTCCTGTTCTGGAGGTGGGAACTATTATCACCCTCATTTAATAAACGAAGTCTCCTGAGGATTTGGGATTTGGGTAACTTACACAAAGTCACACAGAACTGCTGTCGATGTGTGGGATTCAAACCGAGGCCTGTCTGACTCCCTTTGTGGAACACACATTTATTCACTATCACGTGCATGCATACAGCTATGTTCACACACTCAGAAGCACTATACTTCCATGTAGGTAGCCTAGCGATGTCAAAGCTCTGAACCACAGATTGCCTTTTATTTTTTTGGTGATCTGGAAAATGTTAGTCGCTCCAATCCAGAAGTAGATTGTAATAGTCTCAGGGTTGGTCATAAATAGTATGAATAAGCAGCTGGTTCCTGTTGGCTGAAGCTGAGTTGAAAGGCTGTGATCATTGTCTGTATGTGTGCCACTGCAGCAAAGTACCAGGTAGCCTACATTTCTAATCACTCTGTTTTTTAATTTGTTAACTATTCAAGTATACAAATCATGAAAAACTTATTCAAAACACGTATTAACTGTCACTGTGTACAGAAGGTATCTCCTCTCTCCTTTCTCCTGATATAGGAAATACGAATTTAAGAAATGTATGTTCCTCTATCTATTAAACAGGGATGACCATTAGCAATTTAAAAAAATGATTAGCAAGTCACAGCTTAGGTTTGGATTTTAGTGTTGGATCATTTGAGAGGTTGAACACATTTCCATTCAGAGATTTAGAAAATATCACTTTGAAGAGATATACGAATATTTGTTTTAAAAGTGAAATTTCATATATTAAAGAATAGCATCCTAATTACTAAAGACAAGTTGATAAAACTCAATTATATGATACGCACAAATTTATCTTTGGAAGAGTATGTCCAAAAAATAGCAAAGAGTGTCTCTCCCTCCGTGAATTTTTGTTTTGTTTTGTTTTTGTTGTGTGCAGTGCTGGGGATTGAATCCAGGCTTTGAGCATGGTAGGCAAGGCTGTCATGACTAAGTTACTCCTCAGCCTGCCATGATTATTTTATGTTCATAAATATAAACAATACATCATATTAATTAAACACTTGGACTCTGAAGCCACGCTGTCACAGTTTTAGTTTTTATGTAGTCACTCACTAACAATTCGACTTGGCTGTGTTTATACTATTTGTTTAAATTTCTTTACCTATAAAAGGGGAATGATAGTATCAGTGTCTTTGAGTTGTGGAAGAATAAAATGAACAAATTTATATAAAGTAATTAGAATAAAATCTGGCCTAGACAGGCCACAGAAAGGGATATTTGTAATTACAGTGATATTGCCCTCTATCTCAAGGAGTACACATGCTACAGCTAAAGCATACCACTCTCATTCATTTATTCATTAATTAATTTTTTTGCTTACTCAGTGTTTAATTCATTAAGTAAATATTTACTTGTTGCTTACATAATAGCAAGTCCTGTGCTTGGTGATATGTGAGATCAAATATTCTATCAGTCAATGACCTTGCCTTCTCAAGAAATAGTCATTTAATGGAAAAAAATATATAAAAATGGCTAAAAGGTCTGGGAATGTATCTGAGTGGTACAGTGTTTGCTTAGCATGCATGAAGCCCTGGGTTTAGTCCCCAGTGTCATACATAAATGATTATTATAGTATAATATACAAATAGTACAATAAGAGCTTCAAATTGTTAGACAAGAATTCTGCATATACAAATATTTAATCAAATTATAGAGTACATTTTTATATTTTGTCTTTGTTAACAGATTTAAAGAATTGTACTAGGGTTCAGTAGCACCTCAACATTCAGAAAACCATGGTAGAGAGAGATCATGAAAAATCATCCTGAAGTTCCTTATTCATTTTAGCAATATATTATTTCTGATTGCCATGATAAGATTGTCAGGATGATAAAAAAATTTAATATCTGACATTTGTTCCTAATTTGTCACATTCATTAATAGTTCAGTTTTGAAAATCAGAATGTGATTTAAAATCTTTAACAGCAAAAAGTTAATATGGTTGTAAGATTTAATTTTTTACTTATTTCTTAAATTTATTTATTCCTTCAATGTTTTGACTATTTAAACCATTTAAATATTAACAATATGCTAAAGAACTATAAATATGTACATTATGTTGAAATTCATACTATTCTATAATATTGCCCATGGTTTATGTTATTTATTATAGTAAAAAATCAAACTCATGGGAGAAACTTAAACAAGGGTATTATAGTACAACTCTTACATGGTAATGATGTTTTTCTTTTAAACATAAATACTAAGCAATATTAAGATGGTAAAAGATGTGATGTGAACTAGTATATTTTATTAAACATCAGAGGTTCTTAAAATAGGGTAATTCAAAGTTCCTAAACGATGAAACTGTACTGTAGTATATTTTAAAGTATATCCCATCAGATATGCCATCCCTGTTTCTGCAAAGTGGATGTGATCATGTCCAGATGACCTACATGCTACTAGGCTTTTCAAGAGTAACTTACTGTCACAGGATGTATGTATGTCACGTTAGCCAAGAGGCTAACCACAAAGACAAATCATTCAGTTATCTCTGTGGCATTCAAGAGACACTGCCATCCTTCTGGGGTTTTGAGCATTTTAAGGAACATTCTGATTTGAAAATTGGGAATAGCGTTAGCTGTAACAATTCATTGGTTACTCAGTTTTTCATAAACACTAGAACTAATTGCAGAGGTAACATTAGTATAGGTTTCTCTCCTTTTAACTGCCAAACCTGTGTTCTCTCATCTTCATTCTTTTCTCATCCAGAAACGCTATGGTATATTAGCAATGTAGCTTTCATTTTATTAAATCTTTAAGTTATATTTCAAACTACAGTTTTGAGTAAATATGTTATCTGCACTGATAAAATATTTCATCCATGATTATTTACTTACTATTTAATTTTATTAAAGCTATGTGAAATTCCGGCTACTCCACGATGAATGTTTAAAGAAAACCAATGAAGAGTCAATTAAAGCCATAATTAATCTATGCTTCAAGATAACACAACACATTAGAAAAAAACTCTCAAAAAACAAAGCCCGTTGAATCGACAATCCTCAGTTGGCAGATGTGTTTCAGTTTGTCCTATTATTTATGTAATTTTTTCCTTTTTCTCAGCTCAGAGACATTTTTATACACACGTGTAGACTTCAGTAGGGATTAAAAATACTCAGATGCCCATGTTATTTGGGGACAAAATTTCCTTTGAATAAGAAATGCGTCACATGAGGCTGAGTTCTATAGTGAACGTAGTAAGGTTTTAAGTTTGATGATGGACAGGGGCCAGGAGGCCCCAGACACAGCTTAGAAGCACTGTGTTACTTACGGTTAAGAGGGAGGCTCGCGTTGGTCGTGCCCAGCTTGTTGGCGGCCACACACGTATAATTGCCGAAATGCTCCTGTGTCACATTGGTAACAGTGAGAATGGATCTTGTGCTAAAATTTTGAATAATAATTCCTTGTTGGCCATTGAAGAGCCTAGAAAACAAACAAACATTATGTAAATAAGAATGGCAAACACTGGTTTCATATTTATCTTAGATGGGGTCATAGTAAACCACAGACAGTTCGAATACACTGATTTTATGCTATAGCATGATGATAGTGCAATGATATTCTCCTTTACTTTTCTTCTTTGTTCTCTTTTTCTTCCTCCTCCTCCTCTTCTTTTCCTTCTCCCATTTCTTCATCTTTCTTCTTCCTCCTATATCTCTTCCCTTCCTCTTCCTCTTCCCTTTGCTTTTCCCTAATTGTTCTCTGTAGCAGTTCCTATGCATACAAGCTTTTCAAACCAAATAAATTCATTTGTTTTAAACTCCTAAAATGGCAAGGCCACATGGACATACTTCTGTGGTATTTGAATCATGCACCTCCTTTTAAAATGGAATCCTTAGCTGGGCATGGTGGTGCACGCCTTTAATCCCAGCACTTGGGAAGCTCAGGCAGGAGGATCGCTGTGAGTTCGAGAGCAGCCTGGGCTACATAGTGAGTTCCAGGTCAGTCTCAACTATATAGTGAGACCCCGTCTCAAAACAAACAAGCAAACAAACAAACAAAAAAACAAAACCAGGAATCTTAGGTACATAATAAGTAGTGCATAAAATCAGTAGAGTCCAAGAGATGATCCCTTAACACAAGCTTTATTGAGCTCCTTTCAATGGACTCTTTAAGAAAATTTCTGTCTAAATAGGAATTCTTTTGTAAGGAGGCTGCCAACAAGATGTGAGCTCTACCTGACTGATTTCACACGCTGGTCACGTTAGCAGCTATGTAAACTCACAGCCCAAATGGCACTGTAGCTGTTCCTCTCCGGTATGCTCACTTTGGTACCAAATATTTCTTTAATTGTGGATATACTAATAAATGACATCCCCTGGGAGTTTAAGTTGAACTCCTTTGCATTACGCTACACGGAATAGTGAGTTAGGTCAGTCTCAACTATATAGTGAGACCCCGTCTCAAAACAAACAAGCAAACAAACAAACAAAAAAACAAAACCAGGAATCTTAGGTACATAATAAGTAGTGCATAAAATCAGTAGAGTCCAAGAGATGATCCCTTAACACAAGCTTTATTGAGCTCCTTTCAATGGACTCTTTAAGAAAATTTCTGTCTAAATAGGAATTCTTTTGTAAGGAGGCTGCCAACAAGATGTGAGCTCTACCTGACTGATTTCACACGCTGGTCACGTTAGCAGCTATGTAAACTCACAGCCCAAATGGCACTGTAGCTGTTCCTCTCCGGTATGCTCACTTTGGTACCAAATATTTCTTTAATTGTGGATATACTAATAAATGACATCCCCTGGGAGTTTAAGTTGAACTCCTTTGCATTACGCTACACGGCTTGCATTTCACTGCAGCTAAATGCAGATTAAAATAAGTAGTCACGTTTGGTTATTCTAGGAATTACTTACATTTCATGTAAGAGCTGAATTTGTCTTATCCGAAATGTAAACTTTAATCAGATTAGCAAAACTTTGAGTTGAATAAACACTGAACAAAATTTAACTTGAGCAATAAATCGAATGATCCCCAACTGTGAGATAAGAAAATAAGGCATAAAATATTATGGATGTGGCACCTTCTGCCCCTTTGTTTTACATTTCCAACTTATCAGTTATCTATGCTAAATTCCCATAGTGAGCACTGCATATTTTTATGCACCACATTAATAAGTTCATTTTAAGCTAATCATTCTATGTTGGGTATAAAATCACAGATTCAGTGCCCTGCGAGCTTCAACAGTTGAGCTCAAATCAATTTGCCTATGTCTGTGTCACAGATACATTCTCTAGAGGACTCAGCAACTCCCCAGAGTACTAAATCCCTGTTATGCCCCATCTACCAAAACCAGGACTGTTTTGCTGTTGAAGAACTGAGGAGAAATGAAGCAGGATCTTCTGCCGGCTACACTCTGGGGAGGCATTCTTGAGGGAACACATGCAGACCCTCTGAGGCACTACTCCTTACGGCCTCTTTCTGAGAGAGCTGGCTCTCCGGTGCTGCCCTGCAGCCACAGAAGTCGCTGAGTCATGCGTGTCCTAGGCTGCCTGGGCTTACAGGGCCAGTTCTGGCCTCTGGCCAGAGCCCTGGGTGCATCCTGATGGCAAGGCCATTGCTCCAACCCTGCTACTCAGCTCAGTCAGGCAGGAGAATAGGGCAAATAAAAAAGAAAATATTTTCCCTGGGGGATTTCCCTTGTGTTAAAGGCAGCTACATTTCTCAAGATCCAGAGAAGTCCAAAGCTTCCTTCCTCCTGCAGTTGAAAGTTTTAGAAGCCATGACTCTTCCAATCCCCTTCGACACTCTGTTCTCCTTGGCGGATACCAGGGAGGACCTTGGCAAAAACTTTGAGACAGCGTGACCACTGGGAAGGTGTATTTCTGTAGAGAAGGACAACTGTGATTTTCTTGCTGGAATCTGGCACTGGGAGCTTTCTTAGATATTCAAATCAATAGTGACAAGCGGCTTTAAATTGAGGCAAAGATGAGCTTTATACTGAGTGATTAGGGAAAAAGCAGAGCAACACATGAACTCTGCCCTTGAGTGGTCAAAGTCCAGGGAAGGAGCCAGACATGAGAACAGGTGTTTGCCCCAGCCCAACACACCCACCCTCTGTTACTGGATGTAGAAATCTGAGGTTCTGTCCATGATGCTTTCATGCGCTTAAAAATAAATAGTGAAAGAGTTCTTTAATTGATGACTTTTTTTTTTTAAGAAACAGATTTAATCCTAGATGGTTGTCTATAGCAGTATTTTCCATAATGAGAACCATTCTTGTATTGACTTAGATCCCAGTATAAAAGATGCTGTCTGGTAGCCTCTCACTGCCAAGGAAGAGAATGAAATTCTGTGCAGGTAGAAGTTAAATATGGTCTAGTTTTCTTCAACAGTGGATCATCAGCTCACAGTGCTTATGTGAGAACCTGCGGTCATTTTTCTTTGTTGCATCTGTATCATAGGGAATATGGTTATAAGGTGCTTCTATGACCACAGACCCTGCTGTTTTCTACCTTCTGTTGCCAAAAAAACTGCTCCTTTCGAGGACCATTACTCTTACTTTTCTTCCTTCTGCTTTTTGCCAATGCCTCATAAATCTGCGAACCACCTGTATTTGCTTTGCCAGCTGATGCTGCCAGCTCCTAAGTGACACGGCCTGACCCACTAACTAGTCCTGAATTAGAATAGACCCCTGCATTTTCCAGTGTCAACCAGAAGAAGCACAAGGAAGGGATGCTTATAATGAGGGGTGCTTACATTTCTGACTCAGGAAGCATTTGCAGACCTTACAGTCACAACCTCCCTCAGGCTCTCACTATCTGGGATGAGCAGACGGGCCTGTAGCAGCCTCGCCACAGAAAACCTGACCGCACAGCCACCAGCACCAGCTGTTGAGGTTGCAAAAATAAATGTAGCAGCTGCCACTTCATCTTATTTATTTTTTTATATACATCCAGCCTCACTCCACATTTTGGGATTACTGCTCACTCTATGTCTTTCCAGGTTAGGAATCACAATAAACATGGGTTTGGCACCATGATGCTATTTTTAGTCTTTTTGGTGTGAGCAGGAATACTTTATATATGGAATGCGTTAGCTGTTCTCTATATATTTATGATGGAAGTCAGCCAATGCTAAAAGATTTCAGTCTTGCGCACAATAGCGTTTGGTGTGCTGAGAATGAGGAATTGACAATGAGAAATCATACAAGCATTTTCAAAAGTGTGCGTCTTCACAGCACTAATCTGTGAACTAATCTTCACAGCAAACCTAAGACATAGGTGTTATTAGTCCCATTACACATGTGGGAAAACAGTCGTTTAAAAAGAATGAACTCACTTATCTTTGTACTATTCGGATTTCAAGTCCATGTCCTTTATTTGCATCCTCTCCCAAGAACAGTCAACCTGCAAGTTTCTGAGTAGAAACCTGGATACTGTTTTTGAATGTGGGGAGACAAGTCAGAAATCACGGGTGCTTTAGGAAAACGGACCTCAGCTAAGGAATAACACCAATGGGGCTAGCCAGGCCTGATGGTGGACGCCTGTCATCCCAGCACTCTGGGAGGCTGAGGCAGGAAGATCAGAAGTTGAAGTCTACCCAGGACAGCTTAGTGATCTAGCAAGATCCTATCTCAGAACATAAAAACCAAACCACAACAGAAAAACCAAACTGGGGTTGTAGCTGAAAAGGTCCTGAATTCTATCCTCAGCCCTGAAACCAAACCAAACCAAACCAAAACAGAACCCTGAATGGAACTAAAAAGTCAACTAGCATGTGATGTCTACGCCATGAAACCCAGGTGCAATCCAGAGAGTGAGTCTAAAGGGCTCAAAAGTCAAATGCAAAATCAGCTTCATTCTACTCAGCCATGTGTGTATTCCGCGGCCAGAGGCTGCATGGCTACTTATGTGGGGCCTGGGTATGCCCTCTGGTGCAGCCCCCACCGCAGGTGTGGTCAGCCTCCGATGCAGGGCATCCTTCCGACTGCTTGTCTGTGAAGGGAAGCGGGAAAGGGCTTCTCTCCTCCCACTTCTTCAAGCTGTCTCCAACATACACGTGGCCCTCACTGCGTACTGCTTGTTTCCCTAAGTGTTCGCTAAACATTTAGATGATAGGAAATCCCTCTTCATGGTGAATAAGCAAAATGTCATCAAGAATGGCCAAGTGCACACTGACCGAGTGACAAAGCTGTGCTCTTCTGGAGTACTTTCAAAATGGCACCTAAAGTTCAAGTGCCAGGGATGCTGTAGAATTATTCCACTGTCTGACTTGGGATGATGAATTCAGTTGTAAGTTATCATACACTTGTACGATCTTTGAAAAAAAAATCATGTTCATCTTCCTCATTAAATTATATCTTTGTTAGGGCAAACTTTCTGAATGGTTCCATTACTCACTGTACTCAACCACATAGTAAAAGGGCTCTGGGTACTTCTTAGGTAGGCACAGAGTAAGTAACTGTCACATGTTTGACTTCATAAATTATGCTATTCGGTCTTGTAATCCTGAGTTTTTTCATTTGTGAAATGGGAAAAATGAAGCCAACAGCAAAGTGTTAAGTATATTCTAAAAATAAAATCTATGCAGTATTTATGCATATATATATATATATATATATATATATATCACAGCGGACACTGGATTATGATGGGTGATATTATTGTTCAATGATAGGGTGTGTTTCTCAGACAGAACAGATACATTTCCTCTCTGATGGCAGCCAAATATTAAATATTGAGCATACAGGAAATTATTTTTTAAAGAAAAGATCTAGGGCAGTGACTGAAGAGATCGTGGCATCGTGATTGCAAGATGTGCCAAACCTTGTATCAATTGCATGCATATGATAGAACTAATCTAGGTTTTCACAGATGTGCTGGGTAGATAACAAAAAGTAGAAATAAAAGGGAGGCGGAGTAAAAACTGCCGGAAACCAGAGAGAAATGGAAATGTATGTGAATATGCTGCTATAGCAACCTATTGGTTTATTGTATTGTTTGATACTTAAGGCCGGAAAACAATATGGCATTGTTTATTCCTAGGAACAGACTGAAGAATATCATGCCTCACTGTGCCAGCCCCAAGGGGTTTCTATCTTTAGTTGTGCATTTGAATAAATTAATGTTATTAGAATACATTAGGGTACTTTAATGATTCTAGCTTTTATTAAGCTATTCAAAATGTATGTCTTGTTTATTTTATCAATTTTAATGAAATTAATAACTTTGGAGAAGAGGTTTGGGGCCTCTTTACTTGGGATGGTTGGACTCCCTTGGGGAGGCCCCTCCCACAACCCTAAATCAAATAAACAAAAGCTAAAGTGCAGGTTTCAAACCTCCCCTGACCCCAGTGTGTTTCCGTAGCCCTGACAACCGGATCTAGGACTGAATTTTTCCCCTCTGCTTGAACCACTCCTCTAATACCAGTGTGCCCAGGATTTTAATGTCAAAGTTCACTCTGCAGTATAATGCTGGTAAGACTACATGCCCAGCAACGGAAGGGGGAATGAGCACCATCCAGCTTCCTTTCTCCCATTACCGTACATGCTGGTTTGCTCACGTCCTGCAGTCTAAAATGACAGGATCAATTTGTACAAATACTCTCTTATCAGTTTAACAGTGAATTCAAATGAGATTGGCTCCACTTCGTAATGATTAAAGGTTATAACTTGTTCTTGTAGTATTGTGTGCTAAGTATTGTAGGCAAGATAGTGAACAAAGAGTCCTTCCTCCTGGGCAGATTAAAGTTGCTAAGAGAGATGGACAGATAAATGAAGTTGAGGATAGTTTAATAAGTGCTTTGATAGAGGTGAGCACAAGAGAGAACATTTAGAGAGTCTCCTCCCCAAATTAAAGCAAGGTCTGGATAGCTTTCCTGAAAAAGGTAACATGGGTGTGAGACTGAAGGACAAGTGGGAGGCATAGGGCCAAGGTCGCCAGGGATGGGTGGGTGTAAGGAAGGAGCTGATAAGCAAAGGAAGGGGTTGGGCCGGGGATTTAGCTTAGTGGTACCACTGCCTGCCTCGCAAGTGCAAGGTTCCAAGTTGAAAAAACAAAAAGGAAGGGCTCAACACATAAAGAGGGCTGAAAGAGAGAAAGACTGTCACGGTTTGGAAATTTCAATCTTGCAGAATGACCATGGCTCAGGTTGTGAGAATCAGAACGGCACGTTTCATAGCCAGAGGGGTACAGAGGGGCAGACTTGGAGGTCCCCCCATGCCAAATGTGGAGCTAGGTCTCAGGCCCAGGACAACGGTGAATTCCTAGTAAGCTTTGTTTGCAAAGTGCTAGATATTTAGTTTGGCACCATCGCTATGTATTTTAAGAGCACAACTAAATTCTACCTGTTCCCTGGAGGACTCTGTACACAATAGTAACACCTCCTCCACAGGGTATCCCAAACCCAACGTATCACGGTCCCTCCTGGGCCTCTTTTCCTGTACTCCCGTCTCAGCTATTGGTCTCACCATTCATCAGGGCATCGACACAGACAACTCGATTCATCTTTGAGCGGTTCCTTCCTTGTATCTAACCGGTCACTGAAATAGACAAACACTGCTCTTTCTCCTTTATAATCGGGCAGCCAGTTCTCTAGTTGGTGTTGTCTTCAGCTCCCCCGCCATTCCTCCCAACCGCCTGAAAAGCGCTGTGCTAAGATATCCACACTTCATTTACTACAATCCCTTCTCAGCGTCTATGGAACCCGGTCCAAATGTCTTTCCATGATGAAGACCCTCTCAGTCTTCCCCTGAGGTGTCTTTCTAGACTTACTTCCTCTTACACCTAAATTAATATCCTGCACAGCCAAGCGCTTAAAAACACAATAAAGTAACCTCTTTGAACAATGGCATCACCTTGCCCACCCCTACACCCTCACCTCCTCCTCCTCACAGTGTGTGGAAATGCTTGCTCAGTCTCTGGTATCCAGCAATAAAACCACCTTGTCCCCGGCTTCTCTTTCCCTCTCTGCTTCCCCACTGTAATGGTTTGAGCATCTTTTCCTCACCATGCTCCTCTGGCAACCTGTTTCTTCCATGAAGCCAGCTGACCACGGCCTGAAAGTGTTTACCAAAATAACCCTCTCCTTCTGTAAGTTGTGAGTGTCCGGCATCTTGTTCTACTGATAGAAAAAGTGACTGAGACAGGAATGAAATAGCACCAGAAATAAATAACATAAAGTAGCATAAAAATGAGAAAGTATTAGAAATGCAAGTTCTTCAATGCAGAAATTCCTTTCACTTCTCAAATTTCACAAATTATTTCACAGATGATAAGTGCCCAATGTATATTTATTGAGTGAGGAAATAGAAATTTAAATTAGCAGGGAAATTCTTTTTATGTTTTTGAGATAGGATATTGTGGTGTTGCCTAGGCTGTCCTAGAAATTTTGAGCTCAAGCAATTCTCCTGCCTCAGGCTCCTGGGTATTTAGGTCTTTGGTTACCTGTGACCACCACCCAGCCCAGGGAAAATCATTATTCACCTAAAATGGCAACAAGATTATTTTTACTACCATTCTACATCAAAAAATCTAACTTTTAACTCTTGTAAAAATGTCCTTGTAAATGAGAGGATGGAAGAGAAAGAGAGTAAATATTTTTAGTTTCTTCTCTGTAATCAAAGTTGTGGTGCGAAATTTAGAAGTATCAGCCATGGAAGTTGGAAAATTAGGTTTTCTGTTTCTGGCCCATAGTTCCTTTCAATATATACTTTCACATTTATAAGACAGTTTTACTTTTTAGGTGTAATACACTTGGAATTATGCAAGGAAAGGGTAAGAGTACAGTGGATATTAGTTTACAAACTTAATGTGTTCCGCAATTCTTGGGAAGGTGACCATAGTCTGTCATTCACCTGAAGCAGAGTTTATGGACAGCAGCAACATTTTGTTGAATGTTTCTGTTTGGGAACCGAATTATTTGTGAACAGAAGCATTCGTGAACTGAGGTACTACTGTATGTATTGCGTGGTATTACACATGTTGGAGGACTAGAAAGTCAATACATGGGGTAAGAGTTGCATGCTGTTAAAACTGCCTCTGAGAATTTCTTAAACATCTTATTTTAAGCATCCGTACTTTATGACAGAGTGAGTATCACACAGTGAGCACAAAATGACACGATGGAGTTTGAGAAGAAAATAGCGGACTGTCCATTTGTGTTGTATTTTTATCTTATCTTTGAAATTGTGTAGTCTCATAGGGCATTTGCCATATGCAGTGTGTAGTTCAGAATTGCATACATGTAAGCAAAAGTCACAATGCATACATTCTTAATTTTTGCTAAGTTTCAAATTTTACTCATAGGTATGTTCCAAAAAGTGTTGCTGATCACTGCTTCACATGAATGTCCAGGATTGAGAACTAAGTGAAATAGTTGGCTCGTTATAAGAGCCATGCTATAATATGATATGGCCATGCTATAATAAACATATCTCCAACATTAGAACTTCTCATAGAATGGAAAGATGCTCACTCCTTATTATAGGAAACAAAGACCAATTAAAAGCGTTCCATGTTAGATATCTATTATATATGTTTTTGAAGCATCTATACTGAGCAAAATAGAAATAGGTGTATATCTCTTTTTCTTTATTTCATCTTTCTCATGTAACATCCAAACTTTGAGGGAACTCTGTGTACGTGAACAACACACAGACATTTTGGAAAACTATCATATATGGCAATACTTTGAAAATCATAGTGTACAGAAATTATAATGCAATGTGTTTATCATTTATACATGGATAAGTCACATGAAAAATGCTGTGAAAGAGGATCACTGAAGCCACCCCCAAAGAAATATGGGCAGTTATTTGGGGGTTTCCTTGCAAATATTGGAAGTGGAAGGGGACCTCTTTCCTGCATTCCTTCAATGAAATGAAGACTGAAAAGAAATGTCTAGACAATTAGGTAGTAAATATATAGACCAGGAGGAGAGGACTGCTCGCCACCCTTGAATAATGTTTCTTGGTTCATCTGAGCCCTGGAGAGCCAAGGATGAAAACATCATCATTACCTAAGGTAAAAGCCTAACAGTGCCTGGGGCAAAATTGCTCATCACACTTGTGTAAGGCGAGCACAGAACCCACTACACAACACTGTGCATGGCTTAGTGTAAATATTTTCCTACTCATTCAAAGTCTCCTGGATACCTTTTGTGTATCTGCTCAGGCTTTATGCGCATAGATAACTCAGTCTTCACACCTGTAAAACAGTAGTTGTCATCATATTTTCTTTGTAGTGAGGTGGTAAAGAAAGACTTAAAAAGGTAAAGAATAAGTTTGAAAACTGCTGCCTAAAAAGTCAAGAGTGTATACTTCCCATACCGTCAAAGATAAAAATATTATGATTTTAGGTGAACACATTTTTATCTGACAGATTAATAATCTGTAATGTCTGAACTATAAATTTGTTTTTTCCATGAGGGCAATTTATACTGATCTCACCGGGAACTTTGGCACCCCTACTTTAAGTTATGATGGGGGACTGAGCAAGAATCACTGTTCAAATTAAAGAATTCTAGAAAGCATTGCTAAGATTGGCCTTTTGCCTAGAAATAGGCAAAGTGAATACAATACTATTTAAACATTTGACTTAGGCATTTAATAAATATTTCATTTTAATCTACAAATAATAACTATATATAAACTTCATGCATATATGTAGGCATTATGCACAAAGTGAAATTTTGTTATACTTATCCATTATGGAATTATTAAATCCAAGACAATTCACATATCTACCATTTAAAAGCCTGGAGCCAAAAGACTGGCAATGAGAAACCAGAAGTCACAGCTGTCTAGGCCTCAGGCTTGAATTTTAGAAAATCAAGAAAAAGATTAAAGTCCATAAGCATACGACAAAATTCCAACCAACGGAAATGGCACAAGACGTACACAACCTATGACTCATTAGACTTGTTGAGATGTGAGCTCATTAAAATCTGTGGTTTTGGCTTTAATTCAAGCGAATTTTACTGCTGTCAATGTATTCATTTAATTTCATGTCATTAAAGACATTATTTGCTTATTAGTACTTTGGAGGTTTGTAAAATATCCTGTAATCGCATATAAAAAGTATATTACTTATCGACCTCTATTATGAAGAAAATAATGTTTATAGCGGCACAGTTTGTAATAGCTAAAATTTGGAAACAGCCCAATTGCCCATCAATTGGAGACTGGATAAAGATGTGGTTTTTCTATAAAACGGAGTACTACTCAGTCATAAAGAATGAGAAACTAGAGATATTTATAGCTAACGTGGATGCGCATTGAGGCCCTCCTCTTAAGGGTAAGTAATAGGACACACATGTGTAAATACTGACCAGTTTCTGTGGTGTGAAAACTAAAAGTGTAGATGAGGATCAGTTGTGTAATAGGAAGAAAAGGTCTAGAAGTGTAGAGAAAGTGGGAGGTATGGGGGAAAGGGAAAAGAAAAAATACGTGAAAAGGAAGAACATGGAAACAATATCTTTGTAAACATGGAAGGTGGAGGGGGTGAAGGGAGGGCTGGGGCATGGGGAAAAAATAAGAACCAAGTCATATAAAGGTACACGATCCCAATGGTGAATGTAACTGTATTGTATACCTAAAATGTACTAATAAACAATGAAAAATAAATGAAAGACAATTTAATTTTTAAAAGAAGACACTCCAGGATTCCTGACTTGCAGAAACTGTTTAAGATAATAAATGTTTTGGGGTTTGAGCTGCTATGTTTGGTGTTAATTTGTGGATTAGCAATAAATAACAACCGCTTCTCAGCCTTTTGGCTAAGATCAAGTGTAGCCATAAATAACAAATAGTAGCATAGATACAAGAGAAAGGATATGGGCTGAGAGACTGCCAGATCTAAAACGTGGTAACTTTAAGCTATGTATTCTTGGACTAGCTATTTTTAGTGTCTTATATCTCAGTTTTGTCATCAGGAAATTAAGGACAGTTAATCCTTATCTCACAGAAATCTGGAAAATAAAGGACATAAAAAAATGTAAAGTCATATTAAGTGTTTTTTTTTTTCTTCATAAGTGTGCATTTCCTTCTCTTCTCTAAATTGTGCTTAATTTTAGAATTATGTTTTTTAAGGGCCACATGCTGATTATTCCCAGGGCAGAGAAAGGGATTTTATAGGACGCTGGAGAAATACGGGCATAGCTAGAGGTGTCAGCAGCCTCTGGGTTTGGATCCTTAGTTGAATGAAAATCTGGCTTTGAAAAACACAAAGCTTGCGCAAACTATCTCTAGTTATTTGTATGAGCCCCAAGTAACAAAGATCTCTAGAAAACAAAACCTCAGCACTGGAAGCCGTTTAGCTCCGACCTGACAGGACCTCTGACAGGGTCTGGTTCCCCATCAGGACTCAAGAAGACAGCTCTGAAAGATGCTGTATCTGGGCCTGCTGTGAACCCCACAGGTCTTATCCGTCTGTGCTGTTGACTAAATTAATTGGGAAGTTACTAGTTAGTTGTTTGTATGGGAGTCTCTAATTTTGCAAATCTCTAATCAACCTGAAATACCTTTACCACTAAGAAATGATCAACATATATGGTGAACGTTGCAATTAAATATTTATTATGGTAAAAGGTGCACTGCCATCAATCTCCCCGCCACGTCCTCTTGCTCTGAGCTCACTTCTTTCATTCTTGCCCCTTTATAGAGTAGTTTTGAAAAGCTTCTTCCAGGAATGTCTGTAGGAGATGTGATCCCAATACTGTGGATTGCCATCCAATGGGAAGACGGGCTCCTGAAAGCACGGAGGTGTGATCGCTTTCACCTTATTCACTGGATGTAGTACCTTGTGGCTCTTCCCCCAAGGCACAAGGATCATGAAAAGCAAACGTGCTGTATCAATTCAGAACATGGAGGCAGCCCGGACAGAACAGCTAAAGATGCCCAGGAAAGAGGACCTCCAGACTGTTACAGAACATAGCAACAGTGATGGGTTCAATGTGCTCCACACGAGGGGAGGATTTCAAGGGAGATTAATGCCAAAGTGTCTTTTATTAGAATAACTTTTAAAAATTGTAAACACTCACCATAATTTTTCATGATACCTCACATTTATCATTAACATTTCAACTTATTTTTGATAGAACCTATAGGGCTAAGACCCACAAAAGCCTCCACAGTAAAGAGGTTAGGCCCTGAGTAAAGATTTGCAAAGCTTTTTGAATTTAAATAGTTCTGCTGCTAACTACATGAACCTGAGCAAATTGCTTTAAATATGCTTTGCTTTGTTTTCCCCAAACAAAAGTAAGACTAATAATAGCACTCTCCTACTTATGAGAATACATGAGTTAATATTTATTAACAATTTAGAGCACTACAGATAGTAATGGATAGTTTTATCATTTTGATGAGATAAATATTTGAAGAGCCTGGATCTTAATGGTAGATCCACTTAATGAGTGGCATGGCAACAATATAGCAGTCAGGAATCCAAGTGTTCCAGTAATATTTGAGAATTTGGATTTTTGCTCAAAAATAACTCTAAAAAGTGATATATAGTTCAGTCTGAACTGAAAACATGTTTGCAGTTCATAAGCAAGCGTGTCTGATATTCACAGCTTCTCGACGTCTCCCTAGGTATGTGAGTATGTTGGACAGGATTTTGAATGGGGAGAATCGATCTACTTCTCCCTTGAAGAAAGTGGTTCTGTTCTTTGAAAATTTAATAGAAAGTGATAGTGCCTCTCCCCAGTATGAAAAGCACAATCACTGACGCTATGATAATGGGTACCATTGGTCCTTGGCTGTATTTGCAATAGGACAAGAAGGTGGATTAAGGGTAATTATAGCCCTTTTCTTTCTTTCCTTTTTTTTTTTTTGAGAGCAGGCTGAATTTAGAACAGTGAAGGAAAAACTATTCAAGACATCAAAAGTATTGGAAACAAGGTGGCCTTTAACAAAGGAAGTTTTACTTGGACCAGAAGAAATAATTCTACTCTTTGGCTTTTAGAAGATGTGACAGGTAATTGAAAGCCACATAAAACAGTTGGTGAGCATTATTTAACCTGCATTCTATGGAGAACCAGGAAACTGGGGGCTCTGATAAAGATGTCCTAATTGAGGGGCGTTCTGGAAGGTAGAACTGAGGCTCCATTGGGCAGCGATTCTGCCAAAGAAGGGCTGTGCTCATTGACATTACTTCTGGGCATCCAAATAAAATTGTATTTGAACTAAAAGTTTGATCACTTTCAAATGGTCAAGAAGCAATCTTTGGGGCACTTGTCAGTGTAGATGCGTCACAACAGCAATTTTCAAGCTGCATTAACAGAATCAGAGACAGCCTATCTTGGCAGATGCATTATCTTGTAAAGGGGAGCAAGGCCACTTAGTCCAATTCTTAGGATATAACAACTTGGGGTCTTCTACAAAGCCACAAGGAGGCAGACTCAGAATTAGTAAAAACATTAATTAATAAAAAGAGTTAATGGCTGGGGATTTAGCTCAGTGGTGCCGCCACCTGCCTTGTAAGGACAAGGTCCCGAGTTTGATCCCAGGTACCAAAGGGAAGAAAAAAAAAGAAAGAAAGAAAGAAAGAAAGAAAGAAAAAGTTAAACTTTAACACTACAACTTGTAAGAAAGTGGACATAAAATAGTTACCAAACCCTTAGGTAAATTCACAATCAGTTATTCATTACCACTGAGAAGATTACGAGGATAGCCTTTACTATTTAGTCTTACGTTTAACTGGGAGAGTGCCTTCCACAAATCACCTTTCGATTCAAATGTCAAAAACAAACTACCTGCTTATATCACCGATTTATTTTTACTATTGTGGCAACATGCAAGATCTTGTGTAATTTCTCTAATTTTCTGTTCAGATATTTAACTGCAATTAATTAAGAGTCATGGTCTGTGTAAGACCCATAGACATATGTTGAAGACGATGGACTTGCCAGTATTTTTGGATATAAAGAGATTTAGTATGGTTCAGTCTAACATTTTCTTTACTATGACCCTCCCAAGCTTGGAAGCAAACACACCTATGGATTATGTCTTCCCCTCCCAGTTAAGCAAAGGATCCCAGGCTTTTCCAGCGGCTTGGTAAGAGAGTGGTGGAAGAGGTCTGATTGAGCCCATTGGTTGAAAGTAAAGAGAAGTTGTCAAATGCTGTCTTCTCTTGCTCAGTACCTCTTGCCACGGCTTCTGAGCTTTCTCAAGGGCACAATCACACAGGGCTGAAGTTAGAGTAGTCCCAAACGCCCTTGCTTAGTCCTCTAACTACGTATTTGAGCTCTTCTACAGCCTCCTCTGTGACAGAATATCTAAACACAGAGTCTTATAAAACAAAATGTGACCCTGTCTTGTGGGAGAGAAAGCCAGGTGAAAAGGTCAGGGCTTATCAAGGCAGCCAGGAGGAGTCAGAGCTCCGATTGTTTTTAAAGGGCTCTTGTGGAAGCTATGCCCAAGCCCTTCAGAGGTGGGCTTACTTCCCAAGCAGGCATGGTTGACAGGAAGCCCCTCGGTGTGCTGCCTCAGAAGGGGGAAAGAAATGAAATGCACTGGCGACCAGTGCGGACATTTCTTCCGGAGGCTGCTCAACTCTCTCTCGTGGACCCCTTCAGTCTTCCTGCTGGTAAGGAGGCTGCTGAGAATCATTCAAGCCCGTTAAAGAAACCACTTAAAGCAAGTGTCTGAAACACAAACATCAGCACCGGTGCTTGAAATGCGGTAATAAAAATCACAAAGTCCTTACTTTTTCTCTCCTTTGTACCATTCGAAGGCCGGAGGCGGCACACCTGCACCTTCGCATCTTATCAGTCCACTGCGTCCGGGCGTCACAGTGCCAGATTTAATTTCCTGAATCGTAGGAGCAACTGGAAAAAAGAAACACACACAAAAATATATGTTATGTATACAAAACCCAGGCAGGTAAGGAAAAATAATCTTCCGCAGAAATAGAACATACATATATTTTCACTCCTTCTAAATTCAAAGCACTCTTACGTCTGATAGGTGAATGCACCACATTTCCGGTATTTTATGCTTCAAAGTACAAGACTAGTCATTTCTGGCTTCATTTTTCAACTTGGACAATAGAAGAATGTTCTCAGGGAGTGCAGAGTGAATACAATGCATTTCGGCCTTTCTCCCTATTGGGAAAATGGCACGACGAGGGGAACACTTCGTCAGTACCTCAGCCAGATTCCCACAACAGCTCCCCTCCACCACGAGGTCACCGGACGAGTTGTTGGGCTGGGTGCTTTATGTTCCTCATCTCCTTGCAGTCATGCTATAAACTAGGCAGCATCATCCTCATTTATAAATGCCAAGATGGAAGCTCAGAGAGGTGAAATAATTTGTCAAAGGTCACATGCTTACTTTAGTTGCAGAATTTGTATTTGAAGTCAGCCATGCTGGGTCAAAATAGGCTCTTCGGATATTCTGTTTCTCCTTGGGCTCTAGCAATGTAGCGATTTCGTTATGTGATTTCTCTCCCTGGATGTGATTGGCCTCCGTTTCCACAGATTCACTGCTTATTTGTGATGTTACTGTCTCCAAACCCTTCACTATTGCTCTAGCTGAAATGGCTTTCCTTTCTCTAAGTAGTTTATCTGAATCACTTATATCATATACTGTCTCCCTTGTACTGTCATTATTTATGAATATGCCGAGCCTCTTGTCAGCTCCCTGATGAGAGGGCAAGTGTCTGATTCACCTTTGCACATTCAGAGATCAAAGCACAGAGAGCGATGGTTGCAGAGCTTTTTCATAGCATGGCCCGTCCTTTATTCATCAATTGCTCATCGAGCCGTCAGTGTGTGTCAGGCGTTTCCGAAGGCACACAAAGGTCAAGCTCTTGGCACGATTGAGCTTACTTTCTAGAAGGGGGTGAAGCATGTGGAGATAGACTAAAGAGAAAAGAAGTCACAATCGGCCTAAATAAAATGTTAGGCGATGCCAAGGAATATGCCAAAGTTAAAACCGACAAAACCCCCTTACAACAGAAAACTTGGAAAAATGTGTGCAATAATAGAATGCAATTGTGTATAGAATAATCTGAATAGAGCTCCCCGGGGAGGAAGGATTCCTGAAGAGACCACACGTAGATGGGTGAGTGAGCGTTTCTGGAATCTAGAGATAGCCTTCCTGGAGGAAGAGAAACATGCAGCAGGGCCCAAGACTGAAGCAGTCCTGGATGGTTTGTGAAACAGTCAAGAGAAAAAAGGGAACACAGCTAGGGTTAGGGCTCTGGGGAGCAGCGAGGACTTTGAGGACCATGTTAAGGAACCGGTGAACCCCTACGGAAGACGAAAAACCTAACTTCTGTGATCCAAGGATCATTTTGGATTCTGAGCTAAAGAAAGATCTGGGGAAGGCCAGGATAGGAGAGGTGGGAGTAGGTGGGACTCTGAGCAAGCAGGTGGGCGGTTCTTACAGCATGGCAGCAGTGGAAGCAACAGCAAGCGATGGGTTTGGGGTCTATTACAGAGCTGAGCTCAATAAGATTTTTTGATGGAGAAATGAGATTGGAAAAAAGAGGACTCAAGGTGACTTTATTTGGTTTAAGTAACCTGGAAATTAGTTGGAATTCCCGTTTATGGAGAGGGGAGATGGTTTTGAGTGCGAATAGTCAGAGTTGTATATATGTGCTTTCTCATAAGTATTTCCTTTTCCACTGAGCTCTTGTGCATATTTAAATAAAACTATTGCAGGGAGTGTAATACACCTGGAATCTTGAAAATGCAAACAGGAGTTCACTCAGAAAAATGACCTGGGTAAATGAGTGTATGGGATATATCTGAAGTTTCTTTGAGAAGTAATGCAGAAGATCTATGTTTAATGTTTTTTACGATGTGTCATGATACAAAAACTGTCAATAATCTTACAACAGAGCATTACCTTTCCTTTTAAAAAATACCTTAGTAAATTCAACCTGTCCTGTTAAGGGTGATACTTCATTTTGAAATAATAGCATTGTGGTATTTCTCAATTTGTGGCATTTTTATTGATAGTAAAGATTCAATTTATACTTCTAGAAAAAATTCACAATCATGGTTTTATGAAAGTATTTGCTAAGAAGTTGGTGAGAAAAATGAAAAAAATGTTAGCAGATAAATATGCACACATATACATGTACAAACCCAGTTATACATATATATATATATATATTATATATATTAAATACATAAAAAATATATATATAATATATATAAACACAATTTAAGAAATTACTTAGTATTTTCAATGTTTTCTTAAGCAAATATTTAGTAGAAATCTGTAAATGATAGTATAGTCATCTATACATAAACCCTACCTATCTGTCCATTATGATGATGCAGTTTTGCTTTGAGAGACACAGGCAGGACTGTATTTTCACGAATGTCCCCACAGGCTTTCATAGCCCCAGCCTGTCTTCTTTCCTGATATGCAACTATTATTGAAGATGAAATCACCATATGCAACGGGGGTCTCACCGCAAGCATCTATTGATACCCTGGTTAGTTTAATTACTCTCTTGTTTGTCAAGGGGGCCATGACTTATTACAAACAAAAGCATGAAATCCGGAACATTGCCTGAAAATCCAGGAGTAATGAACTGAAATAAAAATCTAATTCATCATTAAAAGGCTTTTATCAGGTTAAAGCATGCATATGGCTCAGCGATAGGTGCTTTACTGCACATACTAGGGAAACGATCCTGCGATCTAGGAGTTTGTGGGTGCCTAGGAGAGACACTGTGTGTGGAAAGAGCCCCGCAGTGGCACAAGGAAACTGGCACAAGCAGTGAATCAATAATTAATAACAGCACGCCTAAGAAAATGTACTAAGAGCGCTTTGTGGAGTAGAGAGTTAAAGTGCTACGGGCCACAGGGTAATCAATGAAGAGAGGGGATTGTCACACAGATTTTATTTTGCGGTTAAAATTATAAACGTGAACTTAAAGGCTCCATTGATTTTTCTCAGGGACATGAAAATTTATATTACCTATTCATATTGCTGTGCAGCTTTTGGAAATGACTGAGGGTAAAAGGATTCACCCACTCATTTATTCTTCATTTCTTCATCAGTTCAACAAATATTTGTGTCAGAGACCACAATAATGAGAAAAACACTACTGATGGCTGCATAGAGCTCTTACAGACTGAGAAAACGCGGGTGGAAATAAAGCAGGGCACGGGAAAAGGGAAAGCACCGTGTGTGATTCTACGTGATGCAACCACAGGGCCCCTTACCCCTAAACTAATAATTGAGTAGAGAATTACATGAGGTGAGAAAAAGACTCGTGGAGCTATTTGGCGGCATTTTTATAAAAGAGGAAACAGGAAAGGTACAAGCCCAGAGTGGGGACGCTATCAGAGGTGGAAGCACGTTTAATAGGTGAGCGTTCAGCTTCTGTTTAAAGGACCTCAACAACGGTCATCATGGTTTGAGGAGAGTGAGAAGAATTCAGAAGAGCATGGGAGCTGGCATCGGGGGACCTGGTTTTGTAGTCTGTGCTGAGGACTTTGTTACTCTAAGAAGATGAGGATTTGGAGGTTTTGAGTGCCTGAGACATAATCGATTAGAATTATATCAGGATTCTTTGACCGTCCTGGGGAACGTAGTTAGGGCAGGAAATAGGCTGCCCTGCCAGAAGGCTGGGGTGGTGACTGTCAGTCTGATGAGAACCTCAGTGCCCACTCCTTTGACAAGGCAGGAATTAAGGAAACACAATAAACAAATCATTGGTCACATTGGACCAAAGTCAAATTCTTTAAGTTGATTGGAAGTGATTGAACATTTTCATTGAAATTTCAAGTTTTATTGTGTTCCGAACCCTAGTGTTTGTATAAATAAAAGGCTTCTAGGGCTAACCACAGAAATGCCCAATTTTACCCAATACATCCTTTTATATAAGGGTTCTTTTATATAAGGATTCTTGTTGTTAATGTGCATTTTATAAATCTCTTGTTGGACAGAGCCTTTAAAAAACCATGTGGTGATAGAATTCCAAAATGTTCTTTTGAGCTTTTTGTTGTCTTGATATTTCTGGGGACATGTTCGGAGTATATTGGACTCCTTTACTTTTAGATATCTAGGGTCTATGCCACTCCTGAGGATATATGATTTTATAAGATCTATGATCTTCAACATCTCTGATCTTAATCTTAGATCATCTCTGATTTGATCTTGAACAGTCATCTCTGGTGGGACCAGTTTTTAAGCACTCAGGAATTATCTGGTACTTGTGAATTTCATGTGAGGAGAATGCTTCAATTTTGGCATCACAAGGATATGGCCCTTTATTTGCCTGGGATAGGTGTCCCTAACAATTACAACTAGGTAAATTTCCAGCTGGAACTGTAGCAGTGAAAATTATAAGTCTACTTGGCCAAGTTGTTCAAAACAGTCATTTCACGTCAACATAGTCCATGTTGTAAGAAATTATAAATGTTGGGAAAATGAGTAAGTACTAAAATGTGAGAGATTTCTCCCAGAGCCTATTTCTTTAATCATGACGCTACCACCACAGCTCTGTGCCTCTCGATCTTGCGTTAGCAAGGTACCTGTTGTACAGGTACATGCATCTTCACATGTTTATGTTTCAGGCACTATTTCTATTGCCACGGAGGTAGATTTTGTTCTGCTCAGATGTAATCCTGCAATGACACTGAAGGAGCAAAGAACATAGCCCTTGAGTTGCTCACATTTATGAGCACAATGGCATCCTTTGCAGTAGACTGGAAAGTGTGCACCTGACATATAGGCACATCTGCCATGTGCCAAATTGTACGTGGCTGTGAGCTGCAGCAATTGCACAGTGAACAAAATCAGTTTCACAGCAATGTTATTAGAAAGATGGAGGTGAGAGCAGAAAACAGATGTTGGGGAAAGGGTCAACCAGGGGTATTTAACACCTGTATGATTACATGCTCAAAAAAGAGGAGTCTTCCCTTTTCATTTACTCAGTAGGATCTTCCCTTACATTGTTTAGCCAGTCATTTTGGGAGGAAGATAATGAAAGGTTTTTTTAATCCACAATTCCAGGTTCTGCAGGTGCAAGAAGCAAAGCTTCTGTTCTTGGCACTGGACAAACCTAAGAGAGATTCATTTGCTTAGTTACATGACAATAGCTACAAAGATCATCTTCCTTTTCTGCCACCCTCAATGGGTACTTTATATACAGTGTCTCATTATCATAAACTGAGAGAGTCCAAGGACTGCTTCAGCAGCCTTGCTAAGTCAAAGCAGTTGAAATAAAACTTTATAGATCCAATGGCAAAATAATTCCATCATCACCCTTACACCATGCACACAAGCTTAAATGTCACTTGATTTTTCGTACACGAGAAAGCCAAAATATAAATAAATTAAAGAGCAAAATACAAGATAATAGGCAACAGGGAGACAAATCTTTTGCAAAAGAGAAGAGGACAAAGAGGTGGAGTGAGAGAGAGGGAGAGGAGGGGAGAACGAAGGTGCATTACGTACACCTGCCAGCTCTCCACGATGAGTGCACTCATGGGGTATTGAAACACGTCCTCATAAACGAACACATTTTTAGAAGGAGAGAGAAAAAGGGTGGGCAGTGATGGAGGTACTATGTCAAATAAGTACCATACTAAAAATGTGTGCCCAAAGAGAAATGATAAATAGATTCCCTAGAGGAAGCAAACGATGAAGAATTTAATCCTACAAAGGCCACCGAGTGTGAAAATACTGTGGCAAGTGAGCACATTGACCTGGGTCCAGAACTGACAGGTTAAACTAAGGCAGTGATCATTGAGGAAACACTAGTTTCCACTACCTGCCAGAGAATACAGAACATAGAATGTGCTCATTGCATTGTTATTTTTTGTGTGTTTTATTATTTTATTTTCGTATCACTGGAGATCAGATCCAGGCCATCAGCACACTAGGCAAACTGTATCACCGAGCTCTACCCTCGTGCTTCTGTGCACTACTGATCCAGAAGAGGAGGATGGCAGCTGAAAGTGTTTTCCTTGACGAAGGGGATAAACTGAAGGTAGGAAATAATGACAGTCTTCCAGAGCTTGCTATGGATTTCACAGAAGCAGATCACAAGATCAACAGACTCTTTCTGAGAAGCAAATATGTCCTTGGTTTATGGATCAACTTTACTTTAAAGGAAGCTAAGAACTCTGTTACTGCTAAGCGAAAGAATAAGTAAGTAAATAAAAAGAATATATCTAATTGAATCTTAACAATTCAACTACAAAAATAAAGTTGAATGACGCTCTATGATTTAAGGACTTGTACACTGAATCAAACCTCTGGTCAGCATTCACAGGAATGAAAATATCCCAGTTTGTCATATACCTCCAGTTTCTCTCAGATGCTAAACACACTGTGGTGAAATAGTACCGTAAAAAACCCTCTACTTTGCAGTCGAACAAAAGTGGCTCTCCAACTTACCGAGTCACTTAAATCTTTTAAGTCCTAGTTTTCTCATCGGTATAATAAATAGTACCTACTTCATGGATTTCTGTGTGGACAACATAAAACAATTCATGAAATGTGCTTACCCTAGTGCTTTGCACTGAGTTAGTAGTCAATAAAAAACATTCCCTAAAATAGGACTTCTTCTTTTTTTCCCTCATTGAGTTTACTGGTACATTTTAGGTATACAGCACAGTTACATTCATCATTAGGATCTTGTACCTTTACATGACAGGTCTTGGTTCTCATTTTTTCCCCTTGTCCCTGCCCTCCCTTCTCGCCATTCTACCCTCCCCCTTTACAAACACTTTATTTCCATTTTCTCCTATTTTTTCTTTTCCCTTATTACCTTTCCCCTACCCTTCCCACTTTCCCTACACCTTTAGCCCTTTTCCTCCTATTTCACATGGTCAATTATCTCATTAGGATCTTATGTACTATTATAGTTTATTCATACCAGAGAAACTATTCGGTATTTATACATGTGTGACTTATTTATTTCACTCAGGAGTATATCCTCAATATGTATCCATTTCCCTATGAATGAATCTAATTTATCATTTTTTTGGGGGGGGGTTTTGAGACAGGGTCTCACTATGTAGTTGAGATTGACCTAGAACTCACTATGTAGCCCAGGCTGGTCTCGAACTCACAGTGATCCTCCTGCCTCAGCCTCCCAAGTGCTGGGATTACAGGTATGCGCCACCATATCTGGCTCTGATTTCTCATTCTTTATGACTGAGTAGCATTCCATTTTATAGAAAAACCACATCATTTTTATCCAGTTTCCAACTGATGGGCAAATGGGCTGTTTCCAAACAGCACTTTCCAAAGGACTATTATCTAGAATACATAAAGAACTCAAAACAATCAGCCCTCCAAATATAAAATAGGACTTATTATAAGAGGATAGAGTAGCACAGCCACCCTGTATGAAAAATCATGCAATCATTTACAATACAGATATAAAATAAAACTGATTTAAAAAAATTCATTGCTTTGGTATTATAAGCATGTCATGAATTAAATTAAGATTGGGACTCGTATAATACTTTTTATTCTCCTAGAATTCTGTCTGTATGGAATTTACTTTAGTAAACTTAACAAAAATATTTTCTGAATGGGAGATGTTCAGATACAGTGGGCTTTATCTTATTTTTTCTTGGAGAAAGACTATGAGGGTTAGATTTCATAATGTGACAGAACGTGAAAGTCTATCTAGCACAAAGGTAGCTTTTCCAGAAAGACATAGAATTGTACTGCTGCATCATTTTTTTCTGGCATACAAAAGATCATTGTATTGATTCAGTTAAGCCTATCATTTCATTTTTCACAAGAAAGACAACAATAAATGGAATTCTGCATGAAAACTTGACCTTAATGGTTTTATTAAACATTTAATATCTAATATTGCAGTGTACTAAGCTGTGATCTCTGATTTTTCTGTACTGCTAGAGCTTCAGATAAAAGTAAACTATTTGGTAAGAAATTTCACAAAGGTAAGATATATAACTGTATAGGAAACCTGCTTTAGTAGCACAGGTGAAAGCCCTATATTGGTCTCTTCCATTGTTCAAGAAAACAGCGGTCATTCGTTTGAGACTAAAAGATGAGACTCCTTTCCCAAGCTCCAATTTAATGCTATGTTAACAGCTGACTCTTGCAAAGGGTTAATACACTAAGCTCTTTCTAGCCATTTATATCATGGGATGGGTGCCGCCACACTGTGTCGATTATGAGGGTTCATCTGTTAGAGGCTACTGGGAAATGGTTGGATGGATGGATGGATAGATGGATAGATGGGTAGGTTATCTGTGACTCATGAAGATGGAGATGAAGGGCAATAAGGCAAGGAGGGCTACGTTATGAGTAAGTTTTTGATGCTTGGGCAGAATCCATTCATATCATGCCTTTGACAAGGGTCAGCACCAGTGAAATTACAGCTTGGAGTAGCTGTTCCTTCATCATCAGAAAGGTTCAGACCAGTGATGCATCCACTGTAAAATATGTGTGAGATTTATTGGGCCACCAGCTGTATCAATAGGAATTAAATGGTTCATTGTTTTCTTAGCTGTTCCCCAAACTTTCTTTCTTTAGACTTATTCATGATTTGATCTCTTCTCTGTTGTCAGTCATGCTGAAATTATAGCTGTGTGTGAGTGATTTGGATACACTGCACAAATCTGCGGAATCGTGAACTTGGGATTCTCTAGCGGCGTCTCTATTCTCAGCACGTACAGGCCAGCGACCGAAGTTATCTTCCGTACAGCTTCAAGAATCCTAGACCATTTCCATGCATTCTTGTCATCTTGAAGTTGTTGTTACACAAAAATTACTTTTCTGTGAATCCTTAATAAAGAAGTTAAAAGTTCAAATTCTTTCTTTAGATTTACCTTTAAAGCATGATATTATAATTGAGACTGTAATGTGAAAACGTTTCTAGTTGTAATATGTCAGGATATGTTGTCGGATCTTTTATAATGTTTATTGTTATGTTTTAAGTTATGTTACACTTTTAAAAACAAATGTGGATCTCACAAAATGTGAGTGACTTAGACACACACACACACACGCAAACACACACACAAACACACACACAAACACACACACGGATGATTCTTGCAGTCAATCTAAAAGCGAGAGCAACAATAGTATCTTTGAGTCCTCCCCTGATCCCTTTCTCCTTGCCTCAGGACCAGTTTCTGCAGTAGTCCTGATGGTAAATCTGAGGACGGAAGGGAATCTTGAGCTCATTTCTGTCCTCGTGTACTAAGCTCTGGGTCAGATTTCATCGCTGACTGAAGGGCTTATTATTTCTTCTAGTTACTGTGGCCCTCAACAGGTTTAAAATAGAACATTTAAAAAGTTGATTAAAATTCAGTTATTAAAATTGTTTAATTCTGAAACATGAATAATTCATATTGTTAACATATTCTAAAGAATTACTTTTGGAATGTCGTATCTTACAGGAAGTGGAAAGAAAGTTTTGAGTAGCTAGAAAGAAAAGGAAAAAATAAAGAACAAAAAAGAAGTATAGAATAGAAACACAGATGCAAACCATCCATTTTGCCTGGGCTGCCTTCCTCAAATGCAAAAGGATGATGGGAGAAGTCTAGCATGATTAAATACGTTACATGAACAAATATTTTCTGAAATTGCCAATACAGATTCCTCCTAGTAAAAAAATGAACATTAAAGCAAAACCACTCTTACAACTCCATTTATTCAGAAGTGGGAATCAGATGTATGTTCAAGCCTGCATCCTGGAGAAAGTTAGCATTGTATTTTTATGTGGTTCAAAGAGGAAATAAGAAGGCAACAGAACAGCTGTGTCCACAGACTCACCATGAGCTTATAAACAAGAACTACTACTAGTACTAATGATAATAATAAACAACGAGTGAGAAGTGATAGGAGCCTTAGAGGGGAAAGATGATTTTTCTTCTTAGTTGAAAAACATCATCTGGACACTTGCAATCATGGAGAAAGACATCTAAATCAGAGTAAACAAAGTAGTAAGTAGGAGTAAGAGAATGAGAAGACATAGCAGGAGAGATACTGCACCAACAAACAGTGCATCTCAAAGACATTTGAAAGATGTGGGAGGAGGAGGGGTGGCAGAAAACTGTAATTTTCAAAAATAATAATATGAGTTTATTTGGGATTTAAGAATATTTTACAAGGAGACAGTGATTAAATAAAAACATAGTATGAGAAAACTCTGCCTAACATCAAAAGTAATTTGACAACTGAAGAGCATGTCAAGAGAAGAAAAGTGACTGACAAAAAGGAAATTCCATCTCAGCAAGAGCAGCCGTGAATAAATAATTAGCAGAAGTATTGGCTCCTTCCTCCTCTTCTTAGAAATATCTATAAAATGGAGCTGATACCTTCCTTATAATTTCAGTCTCATTTAGTGCCTAAGCAACATCACTGTATCTTCAATATTTCCTTCTCCTACAAAACTTTGCACTCGCTGGACATTAATATTACCAATTCGTCAAGAGCCTTTCGAAGCATTTCCAAGCCTTGCAAGACTTCATAATGTTATGATTTGTGCCCTTAAAGTGGATCTGAACTTTGATCACTTCTACCACCCCTTAGCTATTATGCAAGTAAAACATTACCCTTTAAAAAGTTGTTTTTAATTGATGCAATAATTGCACATGCAGACTCGAAATGGCGTGATAGCTGGATACATGTACAGAATGAGAAACGATCCAATCAAGGTAATGACCATTTCCGTTACCTCAAGCATAAATCATTCTTCTGCTTGCATTCTTATTGTACTTTCCTTCCTGCCTTTGTCCTGACTCCCTCTACAGGTTGTCATGAACACGGCAGCCCAGTGTTTTCTGTTGAAATAAGTCAAATTCTCCATGCGGGCCAACACAGCCATGTTTCCTCCTTCATTGAGAATACAAGTAAAATTTATTACAGTGGTCTGGCCCTCCTGAAACGTTTGTAGCACACCTTCCATTCTGTTCATTAGCCATATTGGACTATGATATTGGCAGAACACATACCCCCAAAATTCCCTTTCATCAGAGCTTTTGTTTGACACTTCCTCAGTCTGGAATATTCATCTTTCAGATACCTGCATGCTTTGTTCATATCCCCAGTTCCTTCCAGTCTCTGCTCCAATTCTACCTTATTACAGAGAAATCCTTTGATCTCATCATGTATAAAAGAACAGTCATAAACACCTCACCCTACAACTTTCTTAATAACATTGTTCTCCAGACCAATAACCTCTCTGACATAGAATTTAAGGTGCAACACTTTGTCCACTAAGAGTCCTCTTCTCTCATTGCAATGCACAATCCACAAGGGAAGAGCATTTTGCTCAATGACAGATTTCATATTTCTATACCAGTATCTGAAACATATCATTCCCTCATTAAAAAATAAAATTATATTGCTTATATTTGGTACCGGAGATCTAACTCTAGTCCTTGTGCTTGTGGTGCAGGAGGCAGAACCACTAAGCTAAGTAAAATTATATTGCCAAAATAAAATTATATTGTTGTTCAATGAGTACCAGTTCTGAGATGCTGAAGTGAGAAGGATCATAAGTTTGAGCCCAGCCTGAGCAGCTTAGAGACTTAGCAAGATCTTGCTTCAAAATAAATTATAAAGGTTGGTGATGGAGCTCACTATGAAGGCTCTGAGTTCAATCCCTAGTACAGGACGCCACTCCTAAACACACACACACACACACACACACACACACACACAACAACAACCACACATCTGTGAATTTAAAAAAATGTTTCAGATTTTGATGTATGCCAAACAAGATGTTATAATGTCATTTCCTTTGCTGAGCAGAAATTTTCCAGAGGATTATCATTTGTGTGTTTAAAATTTCTAATATTGAGTGCTTCTAAAAGAGTAATGGACTGTCTGTTTATATCTCACCTTCACATTTTTGGTAAACTTTGCTGTATAATAATATTAGATGCTTTTTCATTTCTTTATACCTCCTTAGATGAATATTTATAATTAAACTGAATATTTTAATTACAGTAATGAAATGTAAATAGTTACAGATTTCATTTTTTTATATTATGCAGTATCAAATGTAGCACTATATAATGACATAAAACACTATATATTAGGTCAAAGATTTCTAGAAAAATACTTAAGCATGTTTTCAATGGCTCCCACAGTATAATTTGACCCATAGGAAGCCATCACCTCTAACCTTTAGGCTGATGTTATATTTTAGTCAGCTATAGCTGCAGTAGTTCTGTGTGGCGTGTAACTGTAGCATCCTAGTGCATGTATAATTGACATTGATTTCTCACTTATGTGTTTACTTTCTATCATATTTCCAGGGCCTGTCAGGTAAAGCAGCACATGGTCACATCTGCGTCAATGAAGCTGAGGTCTATGACTCTTCCTGCATTTGGAGGGAGAGGAATGTTTGTCCAGTAAGTGTGGAGATTATGACTTGTAGGTAGCAGTTTCCAAAATCACTCAGTCTTGCAGTCTGTCAGTGCTACGTGACCCAAGACTCTGAGAAGCGAGTGTCAGGAAGGGTCACTAAGGCCCCCGAGAACACGGATGACATCTTTCATGGGGACAGTCCCCCTTATCCACGCTGACCTCAGTGGGAAGAACTTAGAATTGGGGAGGTAACTTTTCCATTTCATATGTCATCTACTGACTCAGTATTTATTCTGAATTTTACAGTCTGTTCTTTCATTTATTCCCCCAGGATTAGTGGTTATAAGGCGATTAAAATGATTCCCCTCTTAGAGAAGCTCAAGGTTCTGACGGAATTAGGAACCTGTCGATTCTGTGTCACAATTTTCTGGCTTTCTGTATGTCCTACCCTAGAATGAAAAAAGATGGTAAATATCTAAAAAAGGTTTGTTGACCAAATTAACTTAGAATGAATGAATGCGTTATGTCTATAAAATGCTGCAGTTCTATATTCTAGTTATAATTTACCCCGTAGGCTTTTAAAACTCACAACATTCTGTTCCAATGACTTAGATTTTCTAAGGTAATTTCTCAAAGCATTTTAATGAATAAAATTTAGTAAAGATATAAAATAGAATGATTTCTATGTATTCATATTTCATCTATAATTTCATCTACTGTTAGAATTTATCTGAAAGAGTTATATATTCTAGACACATAGAACTTCATTTTTATCAAATAAACATATGTTTTTAAGGATATGTGCATTTAGTTTGACCAGAAATCTTCATTATTAATTAAAAGTGATAGGTATTAGGGTTCAAATAATCTATTCACATTGTCTATAAACTAGAATAGACAATTTACTGGACATGCTAAAAGCAATCTGTTTATAAAAGATGAAGAATGCATAGTTTCAGAATAATGTTAGGAGCAATATGTTTTGCTTTTGTTTTTATTGTGGTTAAGTCTTCAATGAATTCTCTGTCTGAATTTGACTTCATCGGCATTTAAAATGGGGAATTCATAGTGGTAGGAAAGTATGACTGTTTTGTAAAAAATGTAGTGGACTGGTCAAGATACCGCTGCCCATTGGGCTTGTTATCTCCTATCCCTTTCTAAGGAGTTTCATGGTGTGTTCCATGACGTAACGACCTGTGAGAGTCTTATGTTTCTCTCCCTGAAGTTATCCAAGGAGGTGGCATCATGTTAACCTCAAATGCTATGTTTTGATATGGTATGTGTGTGTGTGTGTGTGTGTGTGTGTGTGTGTATGTGTATGTCCTTCTGTTTCTTCCAAAATGGAAATAAATCTGTATTTGGCACCTGAACCAAATGTTTCCAGGACATTTTAAATGCATAATGCATAAAAACCAAAAATGGTAAAACAATACAAAAACTACTGGCATTCATTTAGCTATAGAAAATATGCAAAAGCACTAGGTAGAACAGGTTTTGTCTTTTAACATTTTAATGAGCTTTGGGACTTTCATGCATATTAGTTATGTTGCCCTAATTACTCATTATAATTCTAATGTGCATTTTATATTTAATTACAATGCTTATAAAGATTTGGTATGGACAGTAAATTATTATAACTAGCATGTGCATAATGGTTATGAACTGAATTTATTAACTTTTCCACCACCATTCAGTGTTGGTAACTTTCAATTTCACCTTGGTGATTAACCACATTGTCTGATTAAACAAATATTTGCATGGAATTAATTATAAAGGGCAAAAAGCACTCTCTACTTTTTGGTTTTCGCCAATTTTCATCAAATTTTATTTCCAGTTTCATTAGCTTATTCAATTAATGCATATTCTCACTTCAATTTAAGTGAAGATTGTTTTTCTTAATTGTATAAACTATCATAGGCTTGTTTAGACATTTCAAAAAAAGGCTAAACTCAGATGATTAGCCTGGCGTGGTGGCGCATGCCTGTAATCCCAGCTAGGGAGGCTGAGGCAGGAGGATCCTTGTAAGTTCGAGACCAGCTTGGGCTACATTGTGAGGTCCAGGTCAGTCTCAACTACATAGTGAGACCCTGTCTCAAAACACCCCCCCAAAATAAATAAATAAATAAATAATAAATAATAAATAAATAAATAAGATGATTAGATGTTTTCTGCTAGTGTGAGTCAAGCCAAGTAGTTTTCTGAGAGTTCAGCTTTTCATATCACAAATCAAGTAATATAAGTACTTTTTAACATAATTTTCACATTTGATAAATAAGAATAGTTGTTTTCTACCCATAAGAATTCTCTTCCAAATACATGAGGCATAATGTATTTTCATAAGTCTTTGATGTTAATTCTTTGCCAAGTCATTCCGATTAAGCGCGCGCGTGCACGCGCACACACACACACACACACACACACACAGACACACACACACACACACACACACACACACACAGGGCCCTACATTAACTTTCCATCCTCATGTTTACTATGGGCTTCTACATCTAGTGGCCAGTCAAAACAGAGAAATTGATAGTTAGGATGGTGATAAGATTTTCTTACAGAATTTCACAAAAAAATAATACTAACTAGAATTTAAACTTGGACTGAAAGTGTGTCTTTATCAGATAAGGTCTGGTTTTTGGACTTCAGATAGTCACATTTCTGACCATGCTAATATTCATTCTCATTGAACAAAAGAGCACATAAAATACAAAGAACAAACATGAATTAACAAGGAGAGTTATTTGAAAAATTCATACCATAGGCATCCACATTGTGTAGCTGTGAGAAGCTTTGTATTAAGGAGTGATTTGATTGGAAATATCGGCTTATGCCCAGTTATTCGTTTGGGACACTGGGCAGATACATCAACATTTTAAAAAATTTAATTCTTACCTCTGTAAAACAGGGGTGACAAAAATCACCCTCAGAGACATGTGGCAAGTATATGAGAGAATGCATATATATAAAAAAAGTGTGCTAGGAAGGATAGTGCAAAGAAGAGACTTTAAAATGCATGGTGATTAAAAGGAGTGTTTACCTTCTGGTGGAGCACTGTACATTTCTAAGGCTCACCTTCTTCCAGTCCTTCATCATGATCCATCCACTGCTCAGTGGATACTGACTGTGTCTACCTACAACTACACTTGTGTAGTATGCAGTGATATTTGTGAACTGTATAATACAAATTCATGTAGATGAGATAATTGATAATGTGAAATAGGAAGAAAAGGGCTAAAGGTGTTGGGAAAGTGGGAAGGGTAGGGGAAAGGTAATAAGGGAAAAGAAAAAATATGAGAAAATGAAAAAATGGAAATAAAATGTTTGTAAATGGGAGGGGAGGAGGGGGTGAAGGGAGGGCAAGGACAAGGGGAAAAATGAGAACCAAGACCTGTCATGTAAAGGTACAGGATCCCAGTGATGAATGTAACTGTACTGTATACCTAAAATGTACCAATAAACTCAATGAGGAAAAAATAAATAAATAAAAAATATCCAAGTGCACACGCACACGCACACACACGCACACACACACAACCATGTTTCATTAAATTTCCTTAATGTAACATCAGTTGGTCGCTCTGGATATCAGCGTTTCACGTACCATTCCATTGTTTAGTGTGTACTTCGATTCCCGCTTCACTTGCATGCTGTATGGCAAAAATCATTTATAGACTTTAACATTAATTTTTACATGATATGAGTCAATGCTGTTGACCTTTTATGGCAGTATTATTAATGATAAACTTTATATACTACTATTTTATATGCTATTACAAAATTATATAGAGAAAAATTTATGTTCATATTAATATAGCATACTGCTAGTATAGCACCATCATTAATAATTATTCTGTGATCTCCTTAAGTGCATTATAATCCTGAAGGTAGTGTTTGTTTCTTAGTTATCATTTTATTCTGGAAATTAACAAGTATTTATTATTTATCGCTGTCAGTTACTAAGGAATAGCCTTTATAGCTGGAACTATGCCTTGAACATAATACAGGTTTGTCACGTGAGTGAACAGATGAATGAATTATGGTTCTTCAACTATCCAGTCTGTTGACTTATGGGAAAGCTTTCCCAAGATGACTTTTTTCTTCCATAGCCTTTTTATAGGTGAGTGAAAATAATGAAGTAGTAAGTGTACATCCTATCGATCCAATCAGTATTTCCATGACAAGATTCTCCCGATATTTATTTAATTTCATGAAATGGTGAATGAAATATATTTTGGGGAGTAAATATACCTGCATGCAACGTTTTTTTTTTTTTTTTTGGTGCCGGGGATCAAGGTCAGGTCCTTGTGCTTGCGAGGCAGGCGGCAGAACCACTGAGCTAAGTCCACAGCCCTGCATGCAGCTTTTAAAGGGCTTCTAATGAGATTTAATTCTATAACCTGAAGCCGAGATCGTTATAGTAATGTAATTCACAGTGATACTCAAAGCAGTTTCTTGTGAAACCACTTCTTTACCACCCATGAATTTGATCTAACAGTCCTAGCCTCCATCATGAGCAGCCCACTTTCATATCTAGGGGGCATCTTCCCTCTCCCTAGCGGTCCCTCTTCTCAGCAAATGCCACAGGAATTACTTTTTGTCTCCTTGCTAATTACATAATAAAGTCCCTAGGCAGTCGTAGATTTGATGTTTACAATTCTTCACTTTCACTGAATGATTTCAAAGTTCCGTTAATTGCTCAGCTGACAATTTTTCTGTAACCAGAAGTTTCAGTCTTTTGTGACTGTACTTTAGGGAGGGTAGATAAGAGAAGTTTGACTCTAAAAAGAGCAAAATCACTTCCGTTCACTTCAGAAGTCAAGGGCTAAACTATGACAGTTAAACTATGTGACGGCTTCAGTAGGAATAGCATGTCCTGGAGGAAGGGATTATCTGAATGTGAGAATTGGAAAGAAATGTTTATCTGCGTGGATAGGTAAGGCTATAGGAGGAATTTGCATTTAACATTTTTGCTCGGAACTTTGTGGGGCCAATTATCGTTTTATACGCCTTGAACTGGGATTAACTCCACTAAGATCCTTTGGCTTCTCTCTACCCTCTTGCTAACTCTTACACCCAAAGAAAAACGAGTGGTTGATGTGCGTGAATGCAGGGGACAAAGTGGCCGTTTACAGCTGACCCCTCCCCTCTCCTCTCTTGGGTAGCTGGCTGCCACAATGACACAGCGCTCTGTACAGCCACGGTGATTTGAGCAGTGGGGCTCCTAGGGATACCTGTGCATTCCCAGTATGTCTGTGGCTAGAAGCCAAGTTCACATTCAGAGGGTGTTGCAATCTTGCCAGGAGACACGTAGACAAGAAGCAGGATTTCCGCCGCAAATTAAGCATCCAGAAGAAAAGGTCTAGGAGAAACCAGGATGTTTCCAACTTGAAGGTACGGGTCATTTTTACAATGGCATAGTTGACTTTGAACTGCTTTGACCAAAAATGCAGCTTTAGGTCTTAGATGTGGGCCATATGAGATCTTCAAGGACACTGTTTTAGGAGAATGACTGCTGGTGGACAGCAATATAAAAAGTCTTGTTTTACAGGATTGGTCTATGCAAGCTGGAAGGCCATGCCTGACCTTAAACAAAGAACAGGTGGACCCAGTAGGTACCTCAGAAAATAATCCAGGAGGACTGTGGCCAAACACAGGCAGTGCCAGGGGGCTTGGGAAGGCACAAGTCAGGCTGGCTCTGAAATGCAGGCTGCTGAGTCCTGACGTCGCAGACCACCGGCACAGTGCCCTGGCAGTGAAGATGAAGTAGAATCTTGCATGGTTTTGCTACCAAATCTTCAGGATGGAAGGCTGGATTCATTTCATACCAAAGGTACTGAGATTCCAAACAGGGAGAAACTGGTACCTCAGCTGCCACAATTGCTTGTTCTCTGTCATGCTTTGGACGGTTTTTGTTTATGAGAGAGGGAACTCAAAGGCTAACCTTGGAGACCAAGGCTTTTCTTCATGTTCTTGAGTCACTCCAAACTATTGTGACCTGACATTAGGTCTGTACTTATTAATTACACAGTCTGAGAAGATGGTCTTTGATTGCTGAAATCTAAATTGTGGCTGCATTCATAATGAGGTTTTAAATTTTATCAATGAATGAAAAGAATGAGGACCCTCATTATGAAGAGACCTGCTACCCCTTTGGCGGAAGTAGAGAAACAATTCAATGATACTGCCGCAAATTTAAAGATTTAAAAATCAGATTAATGGGCCTGGAAGGCCCGTGGAATTAGGATGGTTCAAGAAGTCAGGAAAGAAAATACTTATTTTAGTCCCCCAACTGGGGAACAATGGATGATTAAAAATAAAAAATAAGAATGCTGAATGATTAAAGGGTAGAAGAGGGAAGTAGTCTCATAAAAAATAGATGAAATCTTAGTGCTTAGCCCAGACAGATATTAATGGTACTATGTGATATTAAAAGCCAGAAGACAATGATATTTAGGAGAAAAAAATGCTTGGTTTCCCTTACTCCTAATCAAAATATCAAAAAAGAAAAGGGATACTAGTTTTCACTTTCTTGGAACAAAACAAACACTCTCCCCCACCCCCGAAAAATACACAGAGAAAAACAAAACAGTTGTGGTGCAGGCTGGATCTAATTTTGGAGGAGAGCCAGCGTAGGATGGAACAGTCAGGAACTTTGCAGCAATCAGGGTTGAGGTACAGGCGAAAGTTACAGTGACAGAGACACAAGATGAGAAAGGGTTTCAGAGAATTATTTAAGAGGCAGAATGGATAAGGCTGGTGATGAATCGGATTTAGGGGAGTGGAAGATGGAGATGTCAAAAATTACTCCTGGGCTCCTGGCTCACAGGATTGAATGGATCGTCATGCAGGCCAGGGTAGGACACTGCCAGTGACGGAAGAAGATTCTGGGAAGCCCAAGTTAGTGTGGAAACAGAAAGTTGGGGACATGGAAGAGAAGAGTCAATGTTAGAGGAACAGATGTTTAAAGACTGGTAGGGCCCAGAGGACATGGCCAGTGCGGTGTAGAAATGTTTTGGTCACTTGTGCAAAAGCATCAACTGATCTGGCAGGTAAGGACTAAGGTTTCAGGACGGAGAGAGCACTTTTTAAAAATGCCTGTTTTTTTTGTCCTGAATACTTAAGAATGCTTCATATTATCTAAATCATGCTACTCATGTGGGATCTTGAGCACCAGTGAATAATTTAGTTCTTGTCCTGGAAGAAACACTGATTCTTAAGAGTCAGGGAATATTTTTGAAAGAAAGGAAGACAAGCAAATACTCTCAAAGCTAAATTAAATGAAAGATGGAAATAACTGGAATTTTAAAAGTGATCTTTACCTTTCTCTTGTACTTATAATGTTCTGTATTATATAGCTAGAGGTGATTTTTTCATACATTTTAAATGTTTCTTGAGTAGCAATCCCACTCCTTACAATGGTAATGTTATATTAGATCCAGATATAGCAAAATATTTTTTAATTATAGTACAATAAATACAGAGAAAGAAATTGTGTTGGTTTGTAAAAAAAAAGGTAAATGGAGTAAAAAAAATCCAAGAAACTTTAAGAAAGTCACTTTCTACTTATTACTTTCAGGAAAATTCATAATGAGATTCTTGGGTAAGTATTTCATATATCCCTAGTCTTTATTAAATAATTTCATTTTAACATCTTTTAGCTCTTTTTAATTATTAACATGGTGGAAATGTATGTAAATGTATGTAAAATCTTCCTGTAAGCTTTAACACAAGGATCTGTTCCTGTAGTCTGAGTTATTCAGGAGACTGAGACAGGAAAACATGAGTTCCAGGCCATTCAGGGTAGCAAATCAAGACCCCCATTTCAAACGATTCCCTATGAAGATCCAAGAACAGTTACAAGTATTATTTAGCCTGTTGCTGAAGGGAACAATAGAACTCTCAGCAGCAAGCCAGATACATTTCTTGTGGTTGCTATAAAAGACTCCACTGAATAAAATCTGGTTATAAAAATACTTTTGCAAATTAAAAAAGACAAATAATACATATACTACTTCACAATAGTACAAACATTCCATAAAACTGAATCCAAATATACTCTCAAATGTAGGAAATATTATCTGGTGATGTCTCCTGGACAATACCTGTTAGAATTTGAGAGAATTTTATGGAATCTGGTCTCCAAATAGAGCTTGCCTTTGATGATAATGATTCATTTTTACTTCCTATCAATCCATCAACTCCTCAACCCATGAAGAACTTTGCACTATGAATAATTCTAAGCTCTCAGCCTGGCATGTGGTGTTTGCCTGTCATCCCAGCACTTGGCAGGCTGAGGCAGGAAGATCACTGTGAGTTCCAGGCCACTGTCAGCTACATAGCGAGTTCAAGGCCAGATTTGACTACATAGAAAGATCCTGTCTCTAAAACAAAACAAAACAAAACAAAACAAAAACAAAGACAAACTCTTCCAAGCTTTTGTAGGTTTTGCTTATGCTATAAAATTCTATTTACCATGGCCTCTTAACATACATTTCCACCATTTTAATAATATATATATTAAAGAAGGAGACATTTATTGTGTGAATTTCATGATGCAAAGTACAAAAAGAGACTTTTTTCTCCTGTTTTATTTAATATGAAAGGTAGGAAAAACTGGAGTTTAACATCTCCCAGGATCATGTGGATCTAATACCATAATGTATAAATATAAACATGTAGCACTGACTAAAACTATTATGATCTACTTTCCTGAGAATACATCCACTATTCCAGATATGTGAGGGCATCGTTACACATTGTCAGATTTTATGTTCATTTGAAACAATTATTCATTAAGTAATTTGTATGTCTTAAAACTTTGGAGTATTTAGAAGTGAATGAAATAGATTTCTCTTCATTCAGTTTGTTTTATATTATTGTTTGATTATATTTTCAATTATATATGGTCATACAAAAGTATAACACCCTAATATGAAATTTGAAAAGTGCTAAGTTTCAGAGATGGACTCTAGAGTGATGATTATCTTTAAATAAATGTATAATTTGATATTATGCAATCTAATTCCTGTAGAACACAAATTAGTAGTAATAAAAGAAAAGTTTAAATGTTCCCTACTATAGAAATTATACAGAAGTACATATACAAATTTTATGTGCTATGGAATTGTAATCTTAATGAAGATACAATAGAAAAGTAGTCACACTAATATTTTCATGGCTAATAAATATGTATTTTGCATTAATATTTATTATTATATCTTTTTAAAAAAGAGAAGCAAAGGAAATATATGAGGAAGTAAAGATAGGATGATAAAGAAAAATCATCTGAGCAGTACTGTGAGAGACTTCCAGGGGTCCGTTCACCTATGTTTCTGAATTTCACCAGGCATTGTGAACACAAATTCTCTTCTTACTGAATACCACTACTGATAATTAATGTCCACCAAGCATAAGCTGTGTGCCAGAAACAGTACTAAATTCTCACAATGAGTCTTCTTATTTAAGTGCCCCCTATGTCTGGTGCTGTTTTTTATCTTTTAGATGAGAAAACTGAAGTTAAAGAGGTTAAGCAATCTTCCCGAGTTTTCTTAGCTGAGAATCTGGATTCAAATCCAGGTTAGGTTTACTCCAGGATTTTTTATTATACTGGCAAACCTGGATGGTTTCATAAGCATGGCCGACATGGCCGTGCCTGCTGAATGAATTTCATTACGAGGAACCGGCCTGTCCTCTCTTTAGGACACATCCTTTCCTCGGAACCCTGCTAAATCCTCCCTCCAGTGCACTTTCATCATGTAGATCATCTGTCACTCGTAAGCAGGAAGCCTCATGATGCTTCGAAATGGAATGATTTCCAGATGAGTCTCTTTCCCCCGGATCTTCAGTAGAACATGTTTACAAGTACACCAGGTTTACATTGCTTGTGTGGAGGAGACATGCACCTACCACATCTTAAGTCCTGTTTTCATTTACTTTTCCTTTCCTGTCTCCCCTCGTTCCTCTAAGAGTCTTTAAAGAAATTCTCTAAGCTCCTTGATCCTGTTTATTTAGCAGTAAAATAGGAATGTAGTGCTGTAGTGTTGTGATAAATACTAGAGAATATGAAAATGAAGTATTTAGTATATGAATCAAGAAAGCAAACAAAACCTTGAATGTCCTTTTGAAGCTTGACTCCCCAAATAGGATGGGAACTGCACAGCGGTAGGGACTGGGATGGAGCACTGATTCCATGATAGAAATTACCCTAAGCGCTTTTCACAGCCCAACACATCTGACCTCCACAGCCGCTCTGTGGTTTCCATTTTACACCTGAGGCAAAGAGAGGTAAGCTGTCTTTTATAGATGAAAAATATTTGCATCTATTTAATAATGCTTCACTTTCTCAGAGGGGAACATGATTAATACACCTTGGACTGCCCTGTTGTGCTTCCAGATCTGTCCACAGGGTTTGCTGTGTTTTCTGGATGTCCTTCAAGATCCCTTTGTTCCTATATTCAAAACCTTGTATTTGGTAATGGCACATTGTTAAAGGGGGGAGGATGTGGCTTTTAATGGCTACACTCATAGGCATTTCATAAGAACCAAACTGTACTCTCAATCCAAACATCCCACCAGAGGTGAAACCCTTCACGAGCAGGTAACATTACATTCACAGGTTCATTTTCTCTGCCACATGTGCTGGTGTTCAGAGCACAGGGTGATTAAACAGGAAAATAGAGCATCTTCACAAAGAGCACTTGTGTGCATCTGAAGAAGCAGAGATGTGCAAGGGAAAAAATGGGACACAGAACACATTCCTTTTGCCCAATCACAGGCTTTGTCAACTAGATGAGTTTATGGTTTATGATTTTCATCAGCTGAAAATAAAGTTGCAATTACTGAGCATTTCTGCAAATCTTCTATGGGCAGCTACGAAGAGCAGGCTCCACAAAATCCCTTTTCATCACAAAGGTTTGTTGCTCTTATTTCTTCTGTTGCCGCTCCTGCTAACTGCATTTTGTCAATATTTTCTCAGTTTCTGTGTTTCGGGTGGCTCATGGGTGAGTGTTTGATGGTCAGGTGGTAGAGTGGAAGTGTGTGTGTGGTCAGGGAGTTGAAAGGTGAGGTACAGTCCTTTGACACTAGTATATTAATGTCCTGGCTCAGAACAAATACTGCCCAGTTGGTAGGAAGGGAAATTAGAGTCACTACCCATTACTCACTTGTGTTTGGGCTCCAGGCATTCCTGACCTGCACAGTGATGTGGTAGGGGACTAACAAGCACCTATCTTCAATGCGCCTCAGGACCAGAGGCGGTGTGAAGGGAGACGTGCATTTCCTCCAACGTGTCCTGATGATGTATTAGTAGAGAAGTGGAGAAATGGGACAAGAGGACACGAAACCAATCAGGACTGTCCACAGAGAAAATTCAGGCCACTCATCTTAGCGTCCATTTCCTCCACTCTGCCTCGGCTACAAACAAAGATCGTGAATCAAGAGAGAAATGCTGTGCCTGTTTTCATCGCTGACCAATCCCAGCCTTATGTGTTGCCTGCCTTTACGCATACTTTCATGACTACAGTTAATGGCCTGCTGTACATTCCCTTTTATTATTCTCCAAGAATAAGAATTTTTGAAAAGTGAATAAACTACTGTGCAGCTAAGAGTTTCCAGTTTGAGTTGTCCCACGCAGAAACAAATGATGAGTTAAATGCATTCGACTTGAGCGTCTTCTTGGTTGAGGAGTGGCCACGCTGTTAGCACAATGAGAGAGGAATCTTGGCTGTGAAGCGAGCTGTGTATTCTGCAAAATTTGGCTCTGGAGATGCTCACGGGTACAGACCTCTAATCTGCCTGGAACATGGCATTCCCTTGAAACTAAAACAATACTCTTGGCTTCAAATGATACATCACTGGGGCGAAGATGCCTCAGGGTGTCAAAGTGAATTATCCTTCCTACTCTTGTCGAGTCTTCCCTAGTGGCTCAAGCCAGGGAAGTCATGGCAACTATACACAGTAGGAAGTTCTTTTCCTAACAAAAGTTACAGAACATGATAAGGAGTTGGTAAATGTTAAGTGTTTTGAATTGGATAGTTTCACAAATCTAAACTTCCCCCAAGGATGAAGTCACTTGAAAAATAAAGTTCTTCATTAATAACTCAGTATCATACTAGAGGAAATTATTTCAATAGCCAAATATAGAACAGCTTAAATGTTCAACCACACAATGGAAAATTAAGAGGTCATTTATTATTTATAAAAAATTGAGAGCTTCCTATTAGAACACAATGTCAACCACTCTGACTTAGAGTGACCAAGTAGCTCTCTGTTAATAGGCAAAAATGAATGTGTGGGACTAGGCATTATTCTTTTAAAAACATATTCCCTGTATATATAGTATGAACTCAACAGAGGCTTATGGGCTATATAGCAGATGACCCCTGCCCAATGGGGAATTAACCACAACTTCCATAATGAAGGAATTCTTCCAGAATTTTCAGAGAAAACCAGCTGCTAATTCTGCTGGTGTTGATTTTGCAGAACCCACACAGCAAAGTCTGTAAATCCACCAACTCAGATTGTGTTTCTGAGGACACTGCTCATTACGACTGTATAATAAATGGGAGTGCAGAAGTCACCATTAGCATGGAACAGATTGTTTGGGTAGCAAAGACAGCAGCTGTCACAGCTTGACAGCTTTCTTGTTAGTGAATCAGCTTTACTGACAGCCTATTTGATGGAAAACCACTGTTCACTGACAGTGTGTTATAGCTGATATACATATGTATCTCATGAAAAATGAGGCAGTTGTTGAATACTCATGAAAGGTTGAGAGATGATAGTTCTAGGAACTATGTTAAAAGAGGATGAAGTTCCTAAAAGGCAGATCAATCAGTGTATAAAACATTCTTATTACGAAATAAAACACATGCTAACAAAAGTGTAGCTGGAAAGCAGGTGGAGAAGTTTCCTTGGTATTCCTTAAACTGGTCCTCGGACCCACTTGAGCCTCTCCTTTGGAGAGGAACACCCTTCCCACTGCCTCCGTCTCCAGACTGTCACAAAATGATACCGTGGGGAGCAGATGTCACCTTCTCAATCTGAAGTCGGGGCAGAAGCACCATGAGCAGAGTGCTGGTGACATGAATAAGCCCGGCCTGACTTGTAGGATGCAGGCAGGCGTGGTGCATGCTGCTCGGCACGCACTTGACAACGCATTTCAAAAGTGAAAGTCTTCCTTTTCAGCAGCACAGGGCCTTCACCAGAGTAGAGATGAGGGGATAAGAATAGTTCAGACATTCTGGGGCGACTTGAAAAGTGACGAGGATGACATCTTGGTGGAAGGAGAAGCACCAGATCTACTCATTTGGACTTTTCTGCAGGGTTCACTCTAATTTATGTCCCCTAAGCCCCTTAGAATGATCCATATGCTTGGGGCCTTAGGAAATATAGTAAGTGAATGTGTTTACCTGATGGCTTTGTCCAGGTTCCCATTTGTCATCATCACATAATTTGGCAGAGTTTCTGGCTTCTATTCAAATGAGAGACAGGCTCAGAATAACCAACAAGCCTGCCAGTCTTGGGGGTAGGGGAGCTCCCCTTCTTTGTGGACTGCTCTGGGCTGGCAGCGCTGAGCACCTCACTGCCTGCACATTCGGCTGCTCTTCCTGTACTGCTGCTAAGATGCCTGCAACAGGGCTGCGGGAATGAGCGCTTGAACCAGCGGTGATGTGTGTAAACCAAGGAATACAGATGAGTGACAAAGCTGTTAGAAAAAAAGAGTCATTCAGTGGATCAGTTTGTGATTTTATACAGGTAGGGGGAACAAAGGAGAGAAAGAGGTGGAGAAGATAAAACAGCAGGGAGAGAAAGTGAATAAGGAAGAAAGGAATCAACTTAGTCCAAACGTAATATTTTAAAAATAATAGTGAGATCAGAAATCAATTAGGGAAGCAGAACATTTGTTACTTTTCTTGATTTGTTCATTCATTTCCTAGATTTACTAGAACTAATAAAGTACACTGTTTTTGCTTCAGTCTTCTGTATGCAGTGGGGGATTTACAAATGTTTATTCTAGCTAACAGTGGGCAGTGTATAAAAGTTGAATGTGTTTCTCCCTCATCTCTCTTGACATTTCTTTCTCCGAGAGCCAGTACACTGAGAGTCCCAGGCAGATTGGCAGCGTTTTATCTTTTGGGCTTGCGAGGATCTTTGGGACTTTTAGCCAGGGCTGAATATGAGCGAAGTTTAAAATAAAGAAGAGGAATAAAAGTGATTTGATAAAGAAGTGACATCATAGTTTTGGTCTTGCACATCTATTCAAACGGAGAGAACTGTTGTTCTGTTTTGAGCAGTCAGATCAGCCTGAGGAAGGGGGCACCCTCTTCCTTAACGGGATAGAAGATGAAATAAAACCACACAACCCCCTGACTATTTGCCTTGAGTTCCTTTGAGTTCATCCCACATTTCCTCAATTCTTGCTAGGATGTAAGGATTGCCAGCAAGTCCACAGAACACAGTTGCCAAAGTAGATGGACGCAGCCTAACTGGGCAGGCCGTCTCCTTACTGAAGGTGACTGTACTGGTGACCCAACAGTTGAGAAAGTTTCGTGCCCCCCAAAATGAAGGGGCTGTCGGAAAATTATTTGAATTTGAGACTACATTGCGAAGCCATAATGCAAAAGTTACACTGGGTACATATTTCCGTCGTTGGAAGCTGCGTTTCTCTGCAAGGTATGTTGTTACCTCTATGTTATTCAAGACCTACTTTCAGGATCAATGAAGGGAAGAATAAGCCCGAAAGGGAAAGAGAAGAATGAGATTGCTCTTAAAAGTCTCACAATTCCTCTCACGTTCTAAACACAAATGTACATGCACGTTGCTTCAATTTGCAAATTCTAAGCTCCTCCAAATTAAGTCTTAGAAATATTGTAATTTTCCTAAATCCAATGAGAACTTTAAAAAAATCCAGACACATTTGGGGGTAAATATGATGTCGTTAAGACCGGTATTTGATACAGTTTGGAATCATAGACAGTCAATATCAGTCATTCATTAACTTTCCTCATGGATTTTGCAAAAAACGGAATTAAATTTAAATGAAAATAAACAATTGATGGTGGTTCTATTCCTTAACACAAAATATGATACGCTTCCTATGGAAAGTATGACAATGCCACAGGAAAGGGACATTGGCTGATGCAGCCTTTTCTTCTTGCCCAGGTTAGAGCTTCTTGCTTTTGTCTGACAAGGATTCTAGCTGCCTGGGAGAACTCTATTTTCCACTGGGAACAAAAGCTAAAAAACAAGGTGGGGGGACCCTACAATAGCTCTCACAGTGCAGTATTGTGACACTTGCATCTCTGACTGCCTTCTCTATTCTTTATTTGGTTCTCACTCTTCTCTTGCCACCCCAGTCTCACCTCTGTGTCTTGGGACTGGCTCACTCCTGGAGTCAGAAGACTTTCCGAGCCACCCGTTGGCTGCTTCCCTTCAGTCCCCTGCTCAGCGTCAGCACAAGGGGCTTACAATGACAGTTCCACTGAAAGCATGATTCCCAGCACGCAGCTTGTGTTCGCTTTCTTTACTTCTTTTCCATGCTGATATTTTATGATTTATCATTTACTTTTTTGAATTTTGCTTCTGTTGCTAATTCTTTACTACCGTTCTGCTGCTGAAGTTAAAGCTCCATGAAGCCATGGCCTGTTTTATGTGTTCATCTATCTCAAGACCTTAAGACCGTGTCTTGCAATTGATAAATGCTCATTAACTAGTTGCTGAATGGCAAAAACAGGTGAGAGATCTTAGAAAAAGTATTTAAACTCATGTCCCCATTTCTACATCTTATAAATGAAAGTGTGGGATGTCAAAGGGCATTACATCAAGCTTGGAACATTTATAAAAGTAATTATGCCTAGGATCTTCATTGGCCCTAGAAATCTCTAGGACCAGAGGGAACTTCATCTAAATAAAAGCTTATTCTGATAACTTCCCAAGTCTAGTACCTATTCCTACACAGAAAATGAAGAATTTTTAAATTTGCTACCAAAACTACTTCCCCTCCCCATATAATTTCTCTTTTTAGTTATTTTGCTCCTGGTATTCCTAATACTGCTTGTGCATTTGTGCAACTCTGTTGTATATAGTTTCGCTACCTTGACAATGTATAGGAAGGTGTTTTCTCCTCAAGCCCAAGTTAGGAGCCAGTCCATACTGGAAGTCATGTTTGAGTCAGACCTTTCTGTTTGGTTTTATCAGTTTGAACAGAAGTCTTAAAGTATGTTTCAGTTTGAAGTTATGCTTTCTGACTTTTGCAAAGTACAAGTAGTTGTGTTTGAATGCTATGCACATAGTGTGTGTGGAAAGAATATTTGTTGAAGATTAGTTAAATCAACCACAGTATAGTGTGAGCATAGCTGCTCAGTACACTAAATATTTAAGACAGAGGTGTCCCCTCCAAAAATTTAATATTTGACTGAAGAAGGAAATTTGAACTCTTTATAATAGTGCTATTAATCTCCTGTTAAAGTTTATTTATATAAGGTAGTTTAAGAATTCAATATATTCCTGAATTGGGTGGTTTTTTAATTCTGACAGCAGCAAAAATTAGTCTTCCAAGAATTATTTTTATAATGCAGCAATAAAGGAGTGAAATAAATCATTCCTTTAGGATTTTTCCCCATTTTAAAAAATATTCAGAAGAACAATTTTTGAAGCCCATGGTACGATTTAATTTCTTTTTGAGGAAATGACTAGGTCTGTAGTTTCTGGACGTTGGAAGCCTGTGCCGGAAGAGGCTCACATTTATCTCCACCTTGGCTTGGCCTGTGACAGAGGAGGGAGAGTAGGAAGATGGGTACTAAATTTCAATCAGGGTCCACTAGAGGACACACTGAGCTCTGGAGAAGGTGAGCAAAGATTGGGAAGTTCTCTGTTACAACACTGCCTGGCTCCTGGAACAGAAGAGGTCGTGAGCTCTGGGAAGGTGCTTTTGGATCGCAACATTCACAGGAAAGAAAAGTCACTTCTCTGAGGTGTATGCAGTTGCTGTTTTCCTTCCCTTTTGCTACAGTAACAAGTACTAGTGACAGTTTACACAGCTTCCTACTGTAATATCTCCATCCCTGCAGACTGGGACAGACCACTCAGCATTACTAAAAGTGTGGGTGTGTTTATGTGTGAATTACATACACATATATATGGACACTCAAATAAATGTATAGAAAGGACATATGATGTAAATCAGTCTTTTAAGCAGAATCCCATTTCCTCTACTGTGATCTGCCAAGGCATAGCGGATTTAAATTGGTAAGTTTCCTTGAACAGATACAATATTTCCTCTGAAATGGAAGTATACTCTAGAAAGTGATAATGGGTTCTGAAATATGACTAATTTAAACTCTCATTATTTACAAAAATTTACCAAATATACCCAGAAATTAGCTGATTTTTCCTTCAGAGCTGCAGAACAAATCGTTTAAGGGAAAGACTGATCTTGGGTTAGACTTGTAAGAGCTCCATTCATTCCGTCTTCCCTTGGTTATGCTATGCCCTGAACAGCAAGACAATCTCCCCAGAAGTGAACAAATAATTAAGGAACACCACATATTGGAAAAATCATTCCTTTACTCATATTTGCAAATATTTGCATTATTTAATAGTAAGTGACAACTGAGTGGGTTTGTTCTTGACCAAAAATTATATCGTAAGTCTTATGGCAAAAACTCCCTCTTGTCTGCTGCATTACTGAGAAGGGCTCTTCAGGGATTTTCCAACAGAAATCAAAAGCTTGTTAATGACCCAAAAGAGGACAATGACTATACTACTGAAGCAATGTTGTTAAGTCATTATTCCTGCTATATTAAATTTTACCTATGAGTACTATCATAGATACAGACTATGGATGACTACATTAAATTGAAATAGCTATGAGTATGATATTTACCTTAAGCACAGAAAAGTCATCATGTTTAGAATATGCTGGTTCCAGTCATGTCATATTAATTTTATTTCAAAACATATGCTGGCAGAGTAGCTTTCTTATCCAGTGAAATCAGAACCAGTAAAAGTCTCTGTTTTGAGCCAAACATGTTTAGGACTTTTTGGACTCAATCATTCATTTTTCATAAGCTCTATCCAGTTTCTGGTTTAAGACACAGGGACATTTATTTTCCATCATTTCCCATCCTCAAGATCCAGCTGGGCCTCCTGATACATTTGGTAGTGTTTCTAAATGCTTGTGCAATGTAATCTTTCCTTTTCAACTCAGGGGTCCATTAACACAGCCTTGCAAACAACTTCAAAAACGTGATCGGCCAAATTCCACTGAAGTCACAGAATTTGCATTGCGCTGGACTCACTTTGGTAAGGAAAGAGCACGACGCATCTTTGCTACCTTTTTACTTGTATTACTGAAGGAACAGTCATTTGCCCACAATAAATGTTTTGAGAGACACACAGGATCTTTTTTCTCTTTGCCAGTAGACGAATTGCCAGTTACCCATTTGTCTTTTTAATCCCTTTTCCTCCTGACGAGCTCTAATCAACATTCAGTGACTCCTGTGGGAGCTTTTGTTATTTTTCACTTTTCTTGTGATACTGACAGGTTTGTGCAGAGTCCTCTGCATCTTCCCCTTTATTCACCTTTCCGACTAATGCCACTATTTCTGGCCAGGTTGAAAGAAACCAAAGAACAGAAGCTAAATGTATGTTGTCTTATTAGCATCATACACTGAATGAAGATAGTCACTTCGTACACACGGACATTAAACAACCTGGCTTGTGACTATGTGTCACTTAGCACACTGCCCTCTGCCTGCTGTCATGCCACTGATCTATTTCCATGAAAATCACATTGGGATGTCATGGTTCATTTAAAGGCTATGCACAAAAATATAGGCAGTATGGAGGCACATACAAAAATATATTAATATATCCTACTAGCTTTTCTCTAGTCAGAAAAAATATATAGTCAACTGGCACTGTCCCCATTCATAGATGTTTATAACTTTCTTAAAATAATGCTTTGGGGTCTAAAATATCTTATAAATCATCCTGGCCAAGAAACAATTCTGTTCAGAAAATTCAATTTAAAACTAAAACCAGAATAGTTTCTGAATTACCTGACCACAGGGTAGAAGAAAGCAGCTCAGGTTTCTAAAAGGCTATATGCAGGGAAACACACAAAAATATTTTTTAAGATCAGCATGGTTTGGGAAACAACTTGAATATGAGGGCTATGCAGGTGAAATCCAATAATCTTGGTCAGACCAAAGCATTTTCGTGTTTCTTTGGTTCTGTCCTCTCCTTTCAAAGATGGGGAAACCGAGTTTCAGGAAAGTTAAATGATTCCCTCAAGAGACAGATATAACCTATAACTTTGCACACAGATAATTTGGCCCTTTAAAATTGTGCAGGGAGCACTGAACGGGTGTGGGGAGGCCTGGATTCTATTTCCGGCTCCTTTGACAAGATTAGACCCTGGGTAAAGTACTTAGTTGCTCAGTTTCCTCATGTGGAAACAGCCTGGTTGGACTGGAGCATCTCTTAGAGGGCTTGTCTAAAAGGATCTATAATTCAATCACAGAAATGGCTGGTTGTTTCTTGTTCCTTCAGTTTGTTTTTCCATGAGCCATTAATTGCGTCCTGACCACAGGCCTTCCTGTCCTTTCCCAAGGACTGGATTTGGAATCTTACTTGTCTATCTTTGGCGTGGTCAGTATGTATCTGTAGTACACTCAGTTTTCACCATGCGCTTTCCTTAATAACACTTAAATCTTGTTTGTATGTCTTTGATTCATTTTTTTTCTCATTCAACTCTGTATTTCAAATTGATTGCCCCATGGGTTTTTCTAAACTCCAGTTAAAGGCAGTCCCTGAGCCTTTCAGTAGAAATCAATAGAGTAATTTCTTTAATTTTTGACAATTTCCTGATTTTGGCACTTCGAAGTCATTTATGTATATGTAGAAATGTCCAGGAAACATGTCTAGTCTCACTCTTCGTAAATGTAAGATACATTCAAATAAGATTTTGCTCTTTAGTTTTTTTTTTTTTTTATTTTCATGTTTGCACTTTACTAAACAAACATGAAATTATTCGGAAATGTTCTATATCCCAAAAAGCAACATTTTTATTTTTGGGGTGTCTAAATGTAAACTGAAATAGAGTTTTCCCCACAAAATTTGTTAATAGGAGTTATGAGGTTTAAAATGTAGATGAATAATAATTTAATAATTTCAATGCAAAGAATTTACCCTAAGGCCAGAAACTAACATGCACAAAACAGCAGTACAGCGATTATCACATTATGTACCAAATTGGAAACAACGTATTAACCACAAAATGCTGTTTTGAATTGTGGTAAATTTATACAAGATATTATTTGGCTATTAAAAAGCATAGTCATGAAGATTAATTTTCTGGGAACTGGACAGAGAGAGTGGGCAGGGAATAAAAATATGTGTGCATAAAATATACAGTGCGTAACAGTAAAAGCCAAACTTTTAACTGTGTAGTTTTGGGTGAATATTGTTTTTATCATCTGATTTGTAAAACTGATGCTGAGCTTGTGTACACTGAGAAGGTTTGCGACCCGCAGCTGGGTTTCCTGGTCTGGCCCCTGCGCACACGGACATGCGCACTAGTTAGGAATGCCGGTCCGCAACTTCTTTCCTTGGTTTCTGTGCGAACGGAAGTCAAATCAGAGCACTTCTCTAACACCTCAAAAATGATGGGATTGGGATAAGGCGGTGTCTTTTACATTCCAAATATTGTTTAATTTTATAAAGTCTACGAAATGCCCAACTTATGAAATGAGAAGCCCCAAGCAATTGTGCTCTTGCATACAAAATATGAAACAAAAATGACTAAGACACGAAAATGTGCATCTGAGAATTAATGGCATCAGAGAATGTTTTATTCCTGCGTTTGACACTTCCGAGTTTTATAAGGTTTAATTAAAAATTTAAAAATAGATGCATGACAGGAAAACCTTATTTCTCCACTTATTTAGTCATCAGCAGAGAAAATATAAACCACGGAATCAGCCCACACAGAAATGATAAACAGAAACTTCAGTGACCCCTGAGTAACAGGAGCCCTGATTATCAGATTGTTTTTTCTGATTTGAACTTAAAGTTAGAGCTCACACTATTTATGGGGAAATGACTCCGTACAGATGGGAAAATCAGATCAAGTGGAATCAGAACTCTGGGTTCTAATTAGATCCAGCTGTTCTAGGGAGCTGCGTCTTTAACTCTAGGACTTAACACCAGGAAGCACAAGTTTCACATTTTAAAAGTTTGAACCTGTGCAGATATAAATAAAGAGAATGAAAATTTTGAAATGCTGATGATGGTGGCGGCCTTGTTTCAAATTAACTCCACATTTCAATTGGTCTTATTAGGAAATAAAAGTTTTCTCTCTGCTGGTTGCTCATGAGCATTGTTTTTGTTTCTTTTAGGCTTTCTATATTCCAAGAAAATTTCTACCAATAAAGCTAGGGTTTTTAAAATGTGTTTTCCTAAATTTTAATTAAAATGAATATAATGTTATCACTGGTATTCCAAAAAATTTGATATTTTAGTGTACAAAGTAAAAACAATTTTAAAAGTAGTTATCAGCTGATGTCTGCTGTATTATGAGGTCTCATGACTAAGGCATCAGATTTTTAATATCTTTATTTAGAAGACTAAAATGATAATTAGATAACAATGTTTTGCTTTCCTCTGAGGGAAATATTAACATTGTTTGGATAATAAAATCTTAACACAGTTTTAAAAATAACTTTGCAAAAAGTAAAACAAATAGCAACTCATAACTAGGTAGCCAATATCTTTATTTTCTTTACCGATGTATGCTCTGTGTGACATGTGATAGGTGCTGAACTATTTTCAGAAAGAGTAAGAAAATGAAATTAAGGATGCATTTTTGATAGTGAATGAAATTTGAGCTATAACAATATTTAGCCTCACAGAGTAGCAGGCGACCTAGATTTGGAGACTGGCCTCCAGGAAGCCGCCGTGCTCTTAGCGACTCTGTACACAGGAGAGTGAAAATAACTGGGACTTGTGGGTAGGGTATCTCAGTTCAGTTCCTCAATCCACACACTGCATGTTTGACTTTAGGAAAGTCATTAAGCCTTTGGAATCCAGATTGCTTCTCTGTGGAGTATGTACAAAGGTGTTTCACACACAGGGTCACTGTGAAGTCTGTATAAGAAATGTGCAAATTCTCTGCACGGTATTATGCCAAGTCATTTTCTTTGCAGGTGTCAATCAACTCCTTCCTTCTCTCCCGTCACCTTTTGTTTTATCATTGCTATCTTTCAGCTAATTTAACTGCAATGTCACTAATACTCCCCAGACAGCTCAGATGTCATTTATCTATGGATCCTTTCCTGCTCCCCCGTCAGATGTGACTTCTGTGTCTTTGTCATCGCATACATTATATTCCATTCTGCACTGTTGAATTCATTTATGAATGAATACGTTCCGTTCATCACTGTATTACATAACAGCAGCAATAGCTAAGTGAAACACCATGAGAAGTATTTTTCATACTTAATTGTTACAAATTTATAAGGTACAGACATTACTTTTGTTTCAGCTTTCTATGTAGAAATTTAAGTTCTCCCACAAGTACAAAATTCCCTGTAAGTTCTGCATGGGCACCAACTGCATTCCATAAGTTATATTGTATTTTATACGAGTTCTTTTGCTTACAGTATGTAAAAGTTTTCCTGAGGCAGGATTTATTAGCATTTTACAAAGAAGAAAACCAAAGCTTAGAAGGGATAAGTGATACCTCCATATAATCCATTAAGGGCAATTACGACGGAAAATCAAGGTATGTCCAATTCCGATTTAAACATTTGCATTCTTCCATTGTACTGAAAATATCCTCGTCTTATTTCTAAAAATCACTCAAAAAAAAAAAAACTTTAAAGACTTGTATTTTTCCCTTACCCACTACAATGTCAGGGTTGAGCAGTAGCCGCAGACACTGTAGGGCATACGAAGTCTAAAATCTGTACTATTTGCTCTTTTATAGAAAATGTTTGCAGACTCCTGTTGTAAATCATTATGACCTTGCCTTTGGTAAATTCTCGCTTTCTCTTTGAACTCAGCATTTTCAGTCATCTCGCCAGAAGCGCAAATTCATCGACTCATTGACAACCCTCCTGTGCCACCCTGATGTAAATTCATTGATTCCAGTCCTGGAACTCAATTCTCTTGCTTAGATATTTCCGTTCAATGAGTAACCAAAATAAATGCTTAAAATATGTTGCTTTCTTTGGCTTTTTCTACATTTAAATTATCAAATTTAAATATTTTAAATTTATTATTTATTATAATCTTCATGATAGGTAGAAGGAAGAAAGACAACAGCCTGTAAATGCAGACTAGGAAACTCTACTCTCCTTTCAATCTCCAGTTGTCAACGTTAACTAAAAGACCTTCTTTAGAGTCCTCATGAAGATATATTGCCTGTACATGCTTAGAAAACAAGAAACAATTTAAAATGTTTCACAATAACCAAATAATTATGTGCATAAACTTCTTTCCTGAAACTGGAAAAGCATTTTAAGTGACAACTTACAAAGACATCTATTTCAGAAATTCCTATCCAGTTAAAAATATTAATTAAGGGCTCTTTTTCTTACCTCACTTTACTTTTATTGTGCTTGACTATTTCTTTTTGTTAGATTGAAGTGTTTTAATTTTCATTTGTTGTATTTTTGACAATTGACTGCACAGTCCTGTCTGATTGCTAGTTATTATTTTTCTACTCTGTTTTTATGAAATAAATGATACTTATTAAATGCAGGTATCACTGAAAAGACATTATTCTTCTGTGCCATGCCTGGCATTATTACTTCTATAGCCATCACAGCTTCTGCTTTTGTGGCTGCAGACGTGATCAGGTGCTCTGCTAACTTATTCTCATCATGAACACTTTAAGTTAGACATTAATATTCTTTCAGCTGAGAGATGGGAAAACTGAAGCTTTGTGGATTTTAGTAAATTGCTCAGGATCACACAGCCAAACATGGCAGAGTCATTCTTAAAACGCATAGTCACCAGCTACCAAAGCCCCATTCTTCCTCCTAAGTGATACCTCTGATAACTCCCTTTGTTACCAGAAAACATTCTTATCTAAACATTATTGTGTATCAGTCGGATTTAAAAGGTATGCACTATCAGGACACAAAAAGATGGAGAAGCTTGAATGCATAGTGCTAACTGAAAGAAGCCAGTCTGAAACAACTCCCTGTGTATGATTTCTACTACAAGATGTTCTCACAAAGGCAAAACTATAGGCACACTGAAAAGAGCAGTCATTGATGGTGGGTGAGGGATAGGAGGTGTGGGGTGGGGATGAATGTGAGCAGTGTAGAGTACTTTTAGGGAAACTGTTCCATTCCATAATGTCATGGCAGACATATAACGTTATGCTTTTGTCAAAACCTATGCACAATACTGAATGAACCCTAATGTAAACCATAGATTTAGTTAATCTTAAGGTGTTGATGTTGGTTCATCAGTTGTTACAAATTGCAAGTTCCTAATTATGTTGGAAACTAACACTGGGGTTAAAGAAGAATTGTGGAAACTTTCTGCATAATTTTTTCTAAACTTAAAAGTGCTAAAAATAATGTATGTGTATTCAAAGTAAAGTAAGTAACTTGCAGGTATGATCATGGCTTCACTCACAATGGATTCCGTTCCTTTGTCTGGTTTGAGGTTTTTGGGAAAGTACACATTTTGTACCCTTGAACATACTCAGAAGGGTGTGCAAAGGCAGTGCCAGCAATGAGGTAGGATGAGAGATTCATTGTAGGTTAATATCAAATGGGTCAAGTGACGGATGCTTTCCTAACTCGTTCTGACAGAAATGACAAGTGATACTTTTAATGTAAGTAGATGCATTCTAAGCATAAATCAAGTTTTGACATTGTGGGGTGCCGGTTTTCAATGAAAACATAAATTTGGGAGAGGACTAACTAACACACAAATTCAGTAATGGAATACTAAGTATTTTCGCAGTGACCAAGAAAGGTTTCCTGCTAAATGGTAGTGAAATAGAATGCATTTTACATTGTGTGTTTCAATCATGAAGCTGTGGTAAAATCACCCAACCCAGCTTGTCTATACCCATTTGAATTTGTGAGTTAACTGTCTGAATTTTTCAGTTCTGCTTTTGTTTATGTCCAGTTGAAATTACTCCTATGAAATCAAAACCACATTCCTTAATTCCGTTCAGAGAAAAGCTTGTTAAATATGCTCATATTCATTATTCAAGAATCCCTTACTAGATGTCATCATTTAGGCACTATCCACAGCTCACTGGGGAGGTAGAAGGTTTTAAAGAAATTATGGTGATAATCTGAACATAAAGGAGCTTACCAGGAAGATGAAGAGATCTCACAAGCAGAGGAAATGTTACAAGGTGCATTTCAGGGACATGATCAGATGAAACGGAAAAAACAGTCAGCAGTGCCTATAAAAGTGACACAATACCCACAGCCTTCTGATAGAGATAGAAAGAACAGAATTCCTAAGTGAAAATACCCCATGAGGGAAATTGTGCACTCCTTTTCTTCCTACAGATAATGTTTCTTTAATATTGCAAATCCTCTGGCATTACTGTGCACAAATAATCAATTTCAAATACTGCAGAGGGGAGAAGCAGAATACTTGTATCACAAGACAGTTGTACCTCTCAAAGATTCCAATTCTTGCGTCTTCTGGTGCAGAGGATGATTCATACTACATAGATTCACACGCCTCTCCTCAGCAGGCATTCAACTCTGGACACAGCTCTACTTTTGTGGGTCCGAGCATGGGTTTGTAAAGATCTGTTTACTCCCATCCTCACCCTGGGGTGGACGCACCCTTTGACATTTCGGAGCTGGAAAGGCAGTTACTCACCACACACCCTGTCCAGTACCAAGCACTGGGTTAGTTACAAGGGGCCGGGGTATAATTGCCACCACAGCAGATCTGCCCTTGTCCTCATGGAATTTGTGGTCTCCACTTGTAAAACTCACTGAGGAACTTGCTCCACAAATGATTGGCTCATCGGGGTTGTGACATATATCACAGAGGAAAAGTTTAAAAAAAATAAGTAAAAATTGCTCTGATGATAAGACACTGTGATTTAATAATATGCTAAGGTCCTCTGAGCAGCCGCCCTAGGAAGCTTCTACTCAAAAATATTAAGAACCATTAAAAAGCCACAAATGTAAATAAAATGCAGTGCCATTATTATTAGGTATGTTAGACTCATGATATTTTCATGTGTCCAAATGTGATGAATTCTATGAGAAGATCACTCCATACAACATCTCTCTTAACTCTATACATAAATCCACGGCTTTCCCTCCAATTTTCAGCCGAAGAAATAAAATTTACCCAACTGGTTAATATTGATGAACCAAGAGAGGGCCCCTTGCATAGGTATGGGTGATCCCCAATTTGATCTCTATCCTCAACTTTCCAATCAGATGCTTTGCTTGTTTTAAACATCTACCTCGTGGACATTAAAATTGAATCATACCATTAAATTTTCATAATGTAACACACAAAATACCGCAGAATTTTCCTTTTGAAAACCATGACGATCTGCTGGCTACTCTGACCCTTTCAACAGGAAAAATTTCCCTAATATTTCTGCACTTGGCTTCATCTGCATAATATTAGAGGCTCGACTAAATATTCCTCAGGCTTTTTCTATTATAAAAATTATGAAAACTTTTATTAGTTTCTATAGTCTTGAAATAAGTGGAGTCTGTCTCATAAAAGAACCCTGTTGGTGATTTAAGGAAAATTTTTTCAGTCTCATCAATTGGGATCAACCTCGTTAGATTCTTGGTAAAGGTTTTGACCCTGACTTTTGTAAACAATTGAAAAGTCTCTAATTTATTTATTGACAAATGGAACGAGTGCCCCAAAACTGATCCCGAGGTCACAATATCACAGCGTGCACATTTAATAATACTGCTTGGCTTCGAAAATAATAGCCAGGATTTGTTACAGGGAATATAGAAAGATGCAAGAGTATTGAGCAAGGAACCCCATGGGCCGCTGTAGGGTGATAAAGGAGATCTGAAACAGCAGCCCACAAAGACTGTCTTGAAATAGCTTTACACTCATACGGTGAGTCACAATAGTATAAAGAACTAGTGAATTCTTTAAAAGGCAAACAAAACCTCATGTTTCTTCACAGGAACCATCTCTGGAAATGAGCTCTTACAATAGTTCAAAGGGATTCTATCTCGACCTTTACAAAAACTGTAATAAGTGTTGGGAAAAAAAAAATCTGCAGATCAAGAATAAAATAAAATTTTCTGCCAAACATCTGTTCTTTGGGGAATTAAATTCTCATTTTTGTCTCTAAACATCATAGCAATACATTGTATGAATGCATACTGTTTTATTGATTTTTGTTGCTATAAAGCCAAATCCTGAGTCACAGAGATGCCCCAACTTTTGTTGCCATATTTTGAAAGAAATAATTTTATTATCATTAGAATGTCCAACATGAAGAAATGAATTTAGAAGCAAACAGATCGTTCAGGAAAGCAGATTTTAATAATGGCCAAGAGTAAGCTGCATGGAGACATTACAGTCTGGGGAGAGAGGAGCAGATGTCAACAAGTAAGAAAACAAGCTTAGAAAGAGCAGGCTGGGAACTCTGAGCATGAACTTTACATATGCCAGTTTTGATGGTTTGATCCTCCCTGCTGACTAACCTCCTATGGTAATTGATAATGAGGAGAAAGTTTGTTACCAATCATTTGCAATGCTTAACAAGTGGTCTCACGAAAGAGAAAAGAAATGTTTTCAAAATCTGTAGCTTGGTTTGGAACCAATTAATAATTCTAGCAGCATGACTGACAACCATATATCCTTAAGCTCTTATGCAGTAACATTAACCCACTCAGGTTTAGAGATCCGTTTAGACTCTCATTGCTAACCTGTCTTTCATTTTCTGCCAAATGACATAATTTCAATCACAATTCAAATGTCATTTTCTTCTATGATCCATCCCTTCACAGCCCCAGAGAAAGCATAATTAATTGCTTCTTTCTCTATGCATTCATAATATCATATACATACTTCATATTGCATTGTAACTTTTATAAATCTTTTACTCAGTTTTATGGGATAAGCTCATAATTCATTCATCACTATATACGTATGTTCAGCATAATTTATAGCATAGACAATGCTGTAAATTCAGGGGTTATTTGTTCTAGGAAAATAGATATATTATTAAATTCTTCATAAAATCCAGATAATTTGATAATACCTAGATAATTAACTTGACAATAATTACTATTACCTCTGAGATAGAATAGCCAGATTTTTGTTTATGCACCAAAGAATGTGAAAATCTGGTATATTGGTCAGTTTTCCCATTGCTTGGAAAAAATACAGAGCAAACACACCTTAAATGAAGAAGGGTTTAATTTGGATGGTGGTTCTTAGGGTTTAGTCCACCATCTTAGGGTTTAAGGTAGGACCATCATGGCTGAATCTTAAGGCCGACCAACCCTGCTCACTTCATGGTGGATGGGGAGCAGAGCACAGGGAAAAAGTCCAGGTGAGATTAACACCTTCCAAAGGGATCCTCTGGAGACTCACCTACAACACCCTCCCCCCATGTACACACTTTCTAAGAGCATATTTAACTGTGGATATCAGTGGATTAATCCACTGCTGAGTATAGCACTCCCATGATTCAACTTTACCAAGACATTTATTTATTTTTCTTATTTTTATTTTTCAGTATCAAGAATAGAACTCAGGTCCTTGCATTTGCAAGGCAGGTGGCAGAACTACTGAGCTAAATCCCCAGCCCTCACCAAGAGATTCTTAAACCAGTTGTGGATTATAACATAAACCACAGATGTCACCCCAAAGCCTCAGTCACTCAGGTTGGGGTGTTTGAGAGGTGACTGGATCATGGGTGAGTGATATTTATCACTGGATGAGTCCACTGATGGGCTAGAGCTAACGTGATGCTGGGAGGTGGAGCCTGGTCAGAGGAGGTGGTCACTAGAGGCGTGGCCTGGAAGGGTAGATCACTCTCCTCCTCCCTTGATCCCTCTCTCTGCTTTGCAGCCTACCTTACCATAAGCAAGTCTCCCTTGTGAGCCCCCTCTGACACACTGCCCTGTTTGGAAACAGAAGACTATGGACTGAAACTTCTATAGACTATGAGCCCAAGTAAACCTCTCTCCCTTTAAATAGTAGGAGTTGGATACTGTGTCGCAAGACAAAGAAGTGACTGCAGAACCATTCAAGTTAACAATGAATTTTAACTGGCATACGCTGATTGTCAAATTTGTACCAGATTTCTCTCTAAATGTTCCAAATATCTCACTCAATGTAGGACACGTGTTAAAGAAATTCTGGATTTTTTTATCCAGACAAATGGTGGTAATCACACCTGGATTTCACTTTCACAGTTTATTTATTTATTTAGGACAAGATGTTTCTAAAATGAGGACTCCAATTCTATATAGCTTTTTTCAATTATGCAAAAATATTAATGATCAACAATTAGAAAAGTACAAGCTTAAGAGTACAAAACTAATCAACATCTGTAGGAAAAAAAATACATCATTATGTAACCCATTCTAAAAGAACTTCAGAGAACTCATTAGAGAACTACAGATGGTTCAGTGTATTTTACTTCTCAGAAATTTTACAGTAGACAAGATCTGTGAAAATAGTCTAGGCCTTAAAATCATCACTCAAATAACCATTGTGCTACTCAAATATAAAGAAGTCCGACTTAATAAGGAGTGATTTAAAGTCTTGGTTAGTATTTTGCTCAGGGTGTTAACTCTGGGATTTTCTGTAACAGGCTCCACCCAATGCTGGTGAAGGACCTGTACTGAGGTGAGCCTGTCCTTACTAGCTGTGGGATCAGCTATTTACCTTTTCTGAGTCAGGGTTGTAAACTACCAACGATTGTGGTCTACAGGGTTATGCGAAGGACCATCACAAAGAGCTTGGTAGCTGATGTGCTAGACAACACAAGAGAACACACAGGGTTGAAATGCAGCCCGCTCTTCAACTGCCAAAAACGAGCTTGAGTTTGGGCTTCGTTCATCAGGAGGAGAGAAGGCAACTTTGCCTCCAGTATTTCCTTTTTGCTATAAGAGCTTTCTACCCTTAGGGCTGCATCTGCTCAGAAACGTTACTCATGCTAGCTGATGCTCTGATTATGAAAAGCAAAACAAAACAAAAGACAAAAAACCTAACTGTAGAATTATACACACACACACACATACACTTGCGCACACGTATATAAACTCTTGTTAATTTTAAACATCTTTGGCTTTGGGATATGGCCCTGTATAATGACATTATAGGACCACAATCACCACACCATGGGCCTTTACTTTATATTACATAACATGAATGATGAGGACTCTATGGCTCCTGCTGACTTTAATGAATTCTGTGAATATCTAAACTAACTCGAATAGAAATGCTTATCCAGTCGGTGATAAGTGAAAATGTAGAAGAAATTGTTGTCATTTAAGGGCCATTTATGGGTGCTAGCGTACGCATCTAGTTAGTATATAATTCCTAACTCCCATGACAGGTCTGCCATGTAGTAGTTATTATGCTCATTTAAGAACAGAACCGAACACAGAGAAAAGGAGTAAATGCTGAAGGTCAGGTAGGCAGCATGTGAAACATGGGAATTAGAATGCAAATCCGAGGCTGCCTTTCACGGGATATCCCTTTCTTCCCTCCTGCTGTCTTGCCCAACTGTTAATGGAGTTAAAAAGTATTGCTCTCTTCTGCTTCTCGGTGGTGCTATGGCTTCAGGTTACTTAGTTGCTACAAAGAAATACAACGTGGAGTTTAAGATTTGAGTTTCAAGAATCTTAATGACTTGGGTTTCAAACCCAACTCTTCCACTACCGATTCAGGGACATGGTTTGTCTCTGTGGATCAAGGGTGATCACAGCACTGGCCTCTGAGATTTAATTTAATTGTTAAATAAGATAGTGTATGTAGAGTTCTACGCCTGGCATATAATGAATGGTCAATAAACTATTTGTGAGAAACAGTACAATGCGGTATTTAATCGGACAGGTTTGAAAATCTGAGTCTGTGGTTTAGACCCACGTCCTCTCACTGAGCAGGGGAGATGTATTTTTGTTTTCATTCTAAGCCTTAGTTTTCCTTGTCAGTAAATGGAATGAATATAGTGCCTCTGTCATAGTGATTGGAAAAGAATTAAATAATCTGTTGTGATTAATGCTCTTCCTGTGACATTCTGAGCCATTCAACAACCTTAGATGGTTCTTTTCATATCGTTCTCAAATGCTGTGCTACACAAGGGAATTATGTGTGTGAAGCACGGAATTGAAAAAGAGTATTCGGGATCATTCTGTTCTCTTATTCTAATGCAGCAAATATTCAGAATATTCAGGCATCGCCATGATCTAAGTTTGAGGGTTGATAAATCTATCATTTACTAATCAAAGAGTTGGGATTCCTTTTCATTTGAAAAAGAGAATTAATTACGGATGTACTGAAGAGTTACTATGTCCTCCCAGAAATGGCTCCAAAAGCCTTTTGCTTACGGTAAATTGCAACGTGAATGTGATCATCTTTTTAACTTCTGAGACTACCTGTGAAGAACATGTACATATTATATGATACAAAGAGATGGAAACATATATCAAAACATTTGTGTTAATATTATATCAACCTTAAAACTTTGTTTGCCACAGATTTTAAAATGCAATTAAAACTTGTTTAGTTTTATAAAAATAATGTATGAGCATGACAAAATTTTCAACTATGTAGGAATACCTCAAAAATATCAAAATATATCTCTTCATTGCCATGTACCCACTCTCTAGAATTAATTATTCATAGCAGTTCTCTTTTTTTTAGTTCTCTGGTGATTAGATAACCTAAAAGAGTAAATTATTTCATTTGTTCATATTTAAATTATGTATATTCATTCCTGTATGTAAAAGATGAATACATTAGGAATCCTTTCCTCTTCTCATTCTGCATTCTAGTTTTATCATGTTATTATTTTATATTGTCAGTGTTTATAACATCCTTATTCTTTTTTATTTATAGTTGTCTTTTTTACCTGTATGCTAAACTTAGTAATTTACACTCAACAAAACAAATCTTTGCAAGTTTATGAGCAGATAAATGTTTTAATTGCAAAAAGAAAATATCTTTTGTTGTATTACTGAACCCTTTCCCCTGGAAGTAGATATTCCAAAGTCACTGGAATACCATTTATTTCTGCATGTTCTTTACTTCTGTTGGTTTACTCAGTTGTCTCTTTCTAACTGATCTCATGCTAGCTTATTTCTTTTAAATTTTCACTAGAGTGCTTCACTGAGAAATTGAACTAACTTGTCTTTACTTAATTGGAAATCTCACAATTTGCCTTCAAGCATGATTGATAGTTTGGTTTGCATGGGGTCTAGGATCAAAGGTATTGCTTCTTAGTTGAACATGCAGATTATTAAAAGACTAGGTTTGTGTGCTTTAAGCTGCTTGCAGTAGTCACAGATTTACCTGCAGATGTTTAAATGGGCTTCTCAGACTTCTCTTTGACACATAACTGCTACTCTTAAGAGATGATTAGGGGTTTCTTACCCGTGGTGCCACCAGCTGTCCCCTCCCTGGCTGCTTCCATTGTAGAAAGCCTGAGGGAGAGGCGAACGTGTGGGGTTTCTTGTCAAAGAATCAGCTTGAGTTTAGCAGCAGAGAACTTGGGTCCTCTTCCCTCAAGGAAGACTGACAAGTTTTTTTGTTTGCTCTAACTAGTTAGTGCTTTCCATATTTTCTGTTCATACACGACATTTTCAAAACTGCTGTTCTCACACAGTCGCATCCACGACATCAGCTTCTTCTATGTAAGGGATTCACTTGGTGGAATCTCTGTATCTGCTACTCCATCAGTTTCTCCTTCAGCTGATTTTGCCTGCTTCCTCCCAAGATTTCCACACAATTTCTAGTCTGCCTCTGCTTACCTTTTTTCATCAAGATTGCTATGATTTTCCTAAGTTCATTTTTTGATGATTTCAGTGGGAATTTGAGAGGGGGTAGAAATGTATTAGTCTGTACTACATTGCACAACAATGTTAAATATATTGCATTTACTTTTAAACATAATTTACAGTGAAACCTTGTGAGAATTCATCAACTTTCTTTCTTTTTTTTCACCATCAATCAAAACCTTGCCTGTGCTATTTGACCTCTTAGAGAACAACAAAAAAAGATCATATCTATCTGGCAAGGTTAGGGTGTATTGTACAAAATATCTTGTGTTCTGACACTCTTTCCCTTGATCTGTTTAAGTTGATCCTATTATTGCCACAGAATAGCAGCAGAACAGTGGCGTGCCATTTGGACTTTATCTAGAAAAATGTAAGTTTCTAGGGCAGATAACCTTTCATAAGAAGGTATAAACATACAGTTTCTAACAAACCTTTCTTTGGAATGACTATCCAAATGTGGAAATGACTTAAATCGAACAATATCAGGCCAAAGTAAAATAACTGTCAAAAGGTTAGGTCAGCAAAAGAAAATTTAATAACAGCATATCAAATATTTACCAAAGCTATTTGCCAAGTTAAATCATTCATGAAAATATATTAAACACTTTCAGATGGGCTTTCATGTGACAAATGATGAACACTTAGGAAGTAAAACTACTATATTCTGTAATTATAAAACGAATTTCTCTAAAACTAGTTTCTTTTTCAACTTTCATCCACCCTTGCTAGCCAGGGACAAAAATATACTTTAGTTCAGTTCAATTCTTAAGCCCAATGTACTTGCTATTAACTTTAAATTATAGACCCATGGTAAGGGCTCTGCAGCCAGACACTGAGGTAGACTGGGTTGGGATTGAGCAGAGAGAAGAGAACACTGAGGTCGCTAAAGAGCCTGTGTCATATTCATCCCATAAACATGCCAGGGAGGGATACGATGTGCTTCTACTCTTTAGGGTCCCACATTCCACTTCCTTGAATACTCGCCGTGATGTCCCAACCACGCTCAGTGTGCAGTCTGTGCCAATGTAAAATAGCTCCAGTTTGGAATGATTTTTTTTTTTTTTTGGTCTTAAAATGAGCTCTACTGTTCTTCATTCAACTCATTAAACCCTTATCTTTGGCTCTGATTCTTTTCCTTGGAGTTACAAAGATGTTTCTTGTATATTTCCTACAGTAGAGCTTCATTATTTGGAGCCTGACTGTAGCCCTCCAAATCTCTGCTTCCCTTAACAAAATATTTCCAGCTAATTGAATCGCACCTCAAAAAACTTGTGTTCCATAATCTCACCTCTTACTTCATCTCTTTTAAGAGTATTCTATTTTTGAATAGCTTACAGGCCCTTTGGTATCTAAAGTAGGAAGCCACAACTTCTGATATAGGGCTCATTAATTCTTTGAATTATTAAGTGCATTTACTTGACAGATTCTGAGGTGGGTATTCAGAACAGAATAGTAACTCGGAGATAGCCTCCACCTTCAGGATGGTGACCGTTTAGTCATCTAAACTCATCTTCACCTGGCTTCACACAAAATATACTGCTTCTCATTGTACAAATGAACGCTCAATGAACCTAGTGCTTCAGAAAACCTGGTTTTCTAACCTCTCCTTCTCATGGGAGCATTTCCTGTAGCCTACTCCCCTCCCAAGGAATGCAAGGGGTCCATCTTTTATACCATTTTTACTCTCTGAACATTGTTAAAATACTTCTTTGGGATTTCGAAGACTATTTCTAACAATGCACATCCACATTCAGACCCTGGGTCTTAGATCAGAATAATTCCTTTATGGGAGCCACATGCTAAGACAGCCCTTGAGGGGGTTTTATTTTTCTATCTTTGATTTTAAAGTGCAGGGGGTAGCAGGGGGGAGGCCCACCATGGAAACAGAATAGTCAGTTCTTTTAGAAGCCAGAGCATAGGCATTCAATCAGCATTAAAAATGAAACATACTAACACACATCCTGGTTCTGTTACCGAAGATCTTTTATTTCGATTGGGGTATAGAATAGGCAGTGTTGATCTCTGGAAATGCCATTCAAGCCTTTCACAGACATAAACGCCACATCCATGGCGAAACATTTTGAGCCCAAACCGCAATTATGTTGGGATTTGCCACAAATTCTTCATCTAGAAATATACCCACTCAGAAGTAAAAGCTCTCTCTCTCCTTTCGTTCTGTAAATTTATGCCAAAGTATAGTTATTGTTTTTATTTCAAATGTTTAACATAGCCAGAAAAAGTTCTGCAGACAGGGCTGAATACCTTCTGTACTTCATCATTCTCTAAAGTGTATTTTTGAATGATGTTTCTTTAGTTGCATCGTAAACCGTATTCCAACCTGAGATTTATTTTGCTACTGAAGCCATTCTATTATTTCCTAAATTCAAGCGTCTATAAAAGGTGTCTCATGACCTCATATTTAACAAACCAACTTCCAATATTCTGCAGGCATCTGTCTGTATGACCTAACAAATGCTGGCTCCAATATTAACATTTATAATGCTTCTGTAATGCACCTTTCCACAGGATAATATTCATTAATCTTGCCTCATCATAAAGCAGAAGAAACGAGAATGAGGCTGTAGAAGGAAGGAAATGCACTTCACCTATACTAAAATTCCCAAAAAACAAAAGGTGAGAAACATATGCAAATGCCGAGTAAATAGGACAACAAATGCCCACATTACTTGATTTATTCTATGCTAAATTTAAGGACAAAAACACCAAGTCCTGGTCTTCAGTGTGACTATTTTAAGTCAGTTGAAAAGTGTATTCTGAATGTTTTTAGCAATTCAATGAAAGCTGCCACACTGACAGGAAAAACTAGTTTCTACAACATGGTCATGAGTTAGGGCTCTTTCCTGTACATATGCTAAAAAGCAAAGGCCTGGGAAATACACACGAGCCAGCAATGGGTCAACAATATCTCGTGAAACGTCATATGCGCCAGAGGAGAAGTGAGTACTGCAACTCAGTGGCAAGATGGAAAGAGCCCATAGCGTCAGAAGATCTGGGTTCTAGTTCTGATTCTACATCTTGGCACAGGAAAGACTGTGTAAAGGAGAGGAGGTGGGGTATAGAAATATTACTGGGAAGATTATTTTTTTGGTACTGGGGACAAACTTCAGACCTTGTGCTTGCAAAGCAGGTGGCAGAACCACTGAGCTAAATCCTCTGCCCCTGGGAAGCTCTTAAAGAGAAACTTTTACATTCATTTTGTTCAGAGCAAACAGGAGGTTAGGACAGTGTAACTCAGACATGCATTGTCTGACAAAAATTTGACAAACATTTCCTCTGCCTTGGACTTAGTACAGCAAATGATTAAGGGTACTGCCTGTAAAACCAGACTGCCTAGGAACAAATCCTTCCTTATATCTACCAGCTTTGTGACTCCAGACAAATAAGGTAAGATTCCTTACGCTATCTGTTCAATCAGCGTCACATAGATTACAAAGAATAAATATTTGTCCCCTGTTTAGAAAAATGCTTGGTATCATTTAGGCACTGTATAAACATGAGCTATCACCTTCACCATCATCATGACGGATATTGATTATAATTAAATCAGTAAATTATAGCTAAAACAACAATTTATTCTTTATTTTTGCTTTTTGCTGAGATATTCATTTCTTCGACCTTTTATCTTCTTTTTTAATATATGAATTTAATCAAATAGTTAACCTAATATTTTAATATTAATATTTTAAATATTGTAACAGTTTAACCAAATATTTTATTCCTGGTAGGAACATTTATTTTGTGCGTCGTCTGGTCATGTTTGAACAGCATTTAGAGTATCACAGAGAGGTTCATTCAGCTGGGGAATTGCCCATTACCCTTGCTCTTCTTTCTCGTGGGAGAAGAATGCATCCTTCTTTGACCAGAGGAAGCTGAAACTCTTTTACTGCCTTTTATTAGGGGAAGACCCAGGTTATTAAAGCCTGTGCCATTCCCAGGGTGGCAGCAACAGCAGCCAGTGAGAGCTCACATTTTAGCTTTTGTTACTCCTGGGCTAAAAGGGAAGCAAGACTTCAGTGCTTCCAACAAGAAGCAGACAGTATTGATAAAAATTAGAGTGCTAGCTTATTCTTGGATATCTACACTTTTTGAATTCATAGAATATTTCTCTTTATGTTGAGCACTAGAGATGTTACTGGTTAGCAGAAACGGGCAATTCCACGGTGCTCAGGAATGGAGAAGGAGAGCTTGCCCGAGAGGATTATATAAAATTTTCCTTGGGGCTGAGTCTGTCCTTTGTCTGGAGCCTGAAAACACCAGGCATCGGGGTGAGAGCTGGTAACTCTTGGGGACCCAGGCAAGGACAAGCGATCCCACTGCCTCACTGGAAAGGGCTGGTGTTTACCCAAGGAAGGGAGAAAAACTGACAGACACAGTCCATAGGTGACTACGAGGCTGGAGAGCAGGAGGAAGGTCCCAAGGCAGTTTGATTTTTCTATCTATTTTGCACAACAGGAAATTGAACCTAGGGTCTTCTCACTGAGGTACACTCCCAGCCCTCTTGAAAAGTTTTCATTTTGAGACTGTCTGGCTGAGTGTCCAGGCAGGGCTTGAACCTGTGACCCTCTTTCTACTATACGCAGCCTTACTTAGGTTCTTGTCAACTTTAAAACTCATCGAACCTGGAATTTCATTGCACTTTGATGAGGAAAAAAAACCTGTTTCAGCACTTGGAACTGACATCCGCTTCATAGTAGTCTGGACAGTTCACAGTTTTATGGTTATTTCCTCAGAGTGTTATGCCTGTCAGGTCACGGGAAGGGCAAGCAATACCACTAACCCTAAAAGGCTTATCTGTGCCCAGTAAAAGGTAAATATTAGCTGAGTAAAATATGAAAGCTCTGGTGAACTTTTGTACATTATTTCCAATGAAATTATTTCTTGTGAGAAAAATTCCTTCATTCCTCATGGTTTTCAACACTTGTCATGATTTTGGAACAAATTATCAATCACTACTGAGGTGTGACTGTATGTTAAAGCAAAACATTTACCATTTCACATACGTTATTTTTACCTTAAAATGAGTTTTATTACTGTCTTGTATTCTTATACATCTAATTCTAGATGTATTTTAATATTCTAAAGTACTCTTAGTGTTATATATGAACCAGATTTGTTTTCACATAGGAAATATTTACTATTTCCATCATTCTTTGATCCTCCCAGGACCTGTCATCATTTTTCAGACTGGAGAACATGTTCCGTGCGTCCTTCTCGTGCACAATCATCAGTGCCGAACTTTCTCATCTTTGCCGTCACTGATCGCATTCTTATTTGCTTTTATTTTATAATAATCTTTCATTAGACGTGATTCTACTTTGGTGTTATTTTCTTTTTGCAATTTAAAGTTATCTTTCCAAGACCTTGTGACCCTCATTGCCTTTTGTTTAAAACCTTGCTTGTCAATCTTACTGGTGCTCATTTGAAATTACTTTGTCCTTTTATGTGTGACGCTGCTTTTAAGATTTTTTTCTCATAGCGGATTTTCAGAAGTTTCCCTGTCATATACATACCATAGGCTCTGTATTTTCCTTCTTCTAGGTCACAACTTGTTTTTAACCTTATATTTCATATCTTTCACCAATTTTCAAAAGTCCTAGCCACTACTTTAAATATTTCTTTGGACTATCATCTTTCTCTTCTGAAACTCCAATTATCTTCATGAAACTGGTACTGGAATGACATATATTCGTTTCTATATTTGTCTTCTCTTTCTCCCAGTTTTTACTTTGGATGCTTCTTCTTGTCCCATCTTATAATTCATTAAATATTTGTTCTGAAATGTCTATCATGCTGGTCAACCCATCTGTGGATTTCTGATTGTCAGTTTATTTTCACTTTTATAATTTTCTCTTGCTTTTATAATGGATTTCAGGGAGCTGAAGAAATTCTCTACAAATTCATCTATTTCTTTGAAACATTCATCATAATTACATTATAGTCATTGTTACTCCAGCTTCTGAGTTATTTGTGGGTCTATATCTATTTTCTATTTTAAAAACCTTGCTTCTTTCTTTTGGCCATGCTATTTTTCATCGCATTCTCTACATTATGTCTTAAAAACCTTACAAGCTATAGATCACACTCTGTTCATCCAAACATAGTTCATCTTTCTTTTTAGGAAAACAGGACAGGAATCAAGTTATTATAATCAAATGCAACTGATTGCTTTAGGATTTTATTAAATTTTTTGAAGTTTTCATAGCTCTGTTTTTCTTGTGAATTTCAAAATGAGGGGAATTTTGAAATTTTCCCCTTGGTAGTTTAAAAGTAAGAGACCTCATTTGTAGAGAGATTAATAAAATTTTTCTGTTACTTAGGGGTTTTATTGGGGTCAGTCCAGTTAGTTTCTCACATTCCTGACTTACTTTTAGGAACTGGTACAGATAGGGGGCAAACTCACTGAGCCAGGCTGAGTTCTTTATTTGTCTTTTCTTACTTGGATCTGGAACCCATATAAACTTTCTTTTTTGTGTTTTCTGCTTTGTGAGACCTCCAGTAATTTTACTTTTTCAGGTCCATGAAGTGTCTCTACTCTCAAGAAAACCCTGTATTCTCACATTCCTATCCTGAATCTCAAATAAGCAGATGCCCTGGATGAAAAAGACTATGAAATATTAATTCTCTCACTTCACATGCACACACACACACACACACACACACACACACACACACACTTATCACTTTGATAACTTCAAATATAATATTTTGCATTTTAAAAAAATTTGTGTTTTCATCTCAACGTTCTAAACATTCACAAGTCTATGTTTAAGTAACTTCCTTAGACTTGGATGCTGAGCTCCAAAAAAATCAATTTCATTATGTGACCGCATTGATCCTTATGTGCTTATTTTGTTCCTTTAACATCATAGTAAAGGTAGCTTAATACTCATCACTGTTAGGTTTGTGGCATAATGACATTGATTGATGATGTGCTAGAAGAAAGAGAGAGGAACCTGGCTTCGTATTTGCAGGCTTCTGGGGTACAGGAGACTGTGGTTCCATAAGTTGTTTACACCCTTACCTCCTGGTAATAGTGAAGTCCAGCTTGAGGTGAGGGAAATGGCACTTTGCATAATTAGGAAAGGTCATGTTTGAGTGGTGAAAATGGAGAGATCTGGCAAAAGTTGGGTTATGGTTATAGCAATTTTTGAAGGAAAGAAAAGTTAATAGAAGAGCACTCTAAATTATAGAGTTTGAAAGGCAGAGATGTATATCAGGAATAGATACAAGTAATCAAAAATACTTTACAAGGAAAAACATTTAGATTCTTGTTCTCAAGCGCTAATTTCCAGGGTGATGCTAATTCTTCACACTCTCAACTCCACCTCAGTCTTTTGTCTTACACCCTCACTTTCCGCTACCTTTTCTCAGTACTTATGACCTCACAATCTTGATGATCAGGGTTTTTCTCACTGTTTTCTATTCTAAACAATTTTTTGATTGGTTTCTTAGTTTGGTAACCATGGGTTCTTGATAGTGCTTAACTAGTCATATTTTCTAATTTCCAATTTTACTGAATTTGTTATTATTGTGGTTTTAAAATTTTAAGCCATATTTAGTTCCTGCCCTTTAATTGTACCATCCCATCAATTCTTATTTTGAAAGTTGATGATCTGGACTATGCCAGATATTTTCTAGAGCTAAGTCTGTCTAAAGTTCAAAGGCTACACAGCTCAATACTGGTTTCTAAAGTCAACATCTTGAGATGTGCAAGCCATATCACTTGTTCTATTAATTGAAAGTGCTTCAAGGGGAGACAAAGTGAAATTAGTAAATATTATTATATTGAGGCATTCAAGCATGTGATACCTTTGCAGCTTTTAGAGACAAAAAATCTAAAAATATAACTGGAGAGCCCTGAAGATACCTTTGGGTAGCATTTTAAAAATTGTGTTCCAGAAGATGTTGATCCCTTGCTGGCTTATAGGTCTTATTAAAGTGGAACCAAGACTGTCTTCACTGTTGGGCATTCTGGGCCCTGCATAGTGGCACATAATGGGTGCTTAGTAAATATTTGCTAAGTCAATAAATAAATGAAAAAGAAATATCAGCATCAGAAAGTAAATCGTATTTACATTCTTTAGTTTCTTAGACCCTTGAACGTGGGAAGTTCTTTGTCATCCGCTAGAGGGACAGTATTATGCAAAATTAACTTCCAAATAGCACACTGTGGGAAGCACTTCAAAGGCTTGTTAATGCTTTAAAAGAAATGGCCTATCCCTTGAGATAAAACTAAATTGACACCAGAAAAATATGATTGATGAGTTATAAAATAATAAACTGATAGATCCTAAATGAGTTATAATGAGGGAGGGTTTAATTGGTAATATTGATTGTTCTGTGTTTGTTTGTTCTTTTTGGTACCGGGGACCAAACTGGGAACCTTGAGCTTATGAGGCAGGCAGCGGAACCACTGAACTAAACCCCAGTCCTAAGTGGTAACCTCGAGTCCTTCACACCACAATTAGCTGCTTACTTAGCCCAGTGTCGATCACAATTGTTATTGTTGAACCTACAAAGTGTCATGGAGCCACTGTAGGCATTTACTATGTCCTGACATCAGCATGTTCTCGTATTAGTGCATATCCTTCTGAGAATGTGAGCCAGACAGTGAGGTGCAGAGTAGAGAGGCCAGGTATATTACGCTTTGTACTTTCTCAATTCAGCATTCCACAGGAATATGTTGACTTCCTTCTTTACTTTGAGCACGAAAGATTCAGGACTAATACATTTGGTTTCTGTCATTAGGAAGCTTATGTTCTAATATGGAAGGGAGCATACAAACTAATCATAGTATTTTAATATAGCATTGTTGAATCTAAAATGTTTTTTGTCATGACTGTTAGTGCAGTTAGAATTAGAAACATTATTTCTTCCAGAAAGATCATTATTTTGTTTAAATATCAAAAAGTAAAGTATATTTTTAAAATGTGGAGGGGTCAATACATATTTAGCTCCAGTCTGTGGACACTAATGGATTTGTATTATTTGACATCTTACAATGGGTGAAGCCATCAAATCAGTTTTTGCGATAGTTCTACAAAACTGATGGCCACATGTATTCATTGCCACTAATTTTCCCTCATTCAGTGAATAATTGTCATGTTCCTAAAATGTTCTTGTCACAGTTTAATGGAACTCAGTGCTTATGGAAAACAGATTTGTGTAAACTAGTAACAGAGAAACATGGAGAGGCTTAAACATTTTACATCACTTTTAGAATTAATAAAATAATTACCATTGATATAAATTCCACTGTGGGTATTTAATTAAAAAATAATATCTCCACCTCTTTTTCAACACTACAAAAAGAAGCTTGGAGAAATGTATGTACTTCTCCAAAAACAAATGGTGAGCAAGGAATAGAATCATTTGTATGATTTTCAGAAAAATAGTCAATGTTCTCATATTTTAAATTAACATATTTCTAAAATCTATCTTGAAGTATAGCTCCTTTCCATCTAATTGCTAGAATCCACATAAAATCAACATGTAACACTATTTTAAATAAATCAGGATAATGAATTTAGGAATTTGCCACCAGCAGAAAGATCTTGAAGACTCTAAAATGACTATTAACTCAACAAATCAAATATTTAAGATAATTCTAAACTAGGACACATAGGTAGCTCTTATGCATTTATTTTCCATTCATTTCAAATTTTCTCTCCAACAGCACTATTGAACACTTCCTTACACATAAAATGGTATGTGTGTGTATAACTATATGTTATACACACATATATACATATATATGTATATTTTATTTATTTATTTATTTATTTATTTATTTATTTATTTATTTTTGGTACTAGCTATCAAACTCAGGACTTTGCGATTGCGAGGCAGGTGGTGGCACCACTGAGATAAATCCCTGCCTCAAGATGGTATACACTTTGCTGACTGTATTGTTTACATTTTATATTGCATAACCCATGTAACACTTCACTGCAGTGAATCTTTTCCTGATTCCTTTAGCTCAAGGAAAGGACAGAGTCTGCATGGTGTGCATCAAGCACACACACACACACACACACACGCACACACACACACACGCACACGCTCACATTCACAATACCTATTTTTACTCAGTATGTGATGGTCAGGCCAGGTTTATTTGAGTTCATAAGTCCACCCTAAATACAGTGGACCCTTGACTTGCTAACTCAATTCATTTTTGAGGTCTGGTTGTAACTCAAGTTGTTCATTGAAGGCTCAGGCTCTTCTACACATTCTTTGAAGTCTCTCTCCGGCACATAGGTAGAGCTCAGTGTCCTTAGGGAGACACTGGCCCAGGATTTCTCAGTGAACCCCACACAAGAAAGGTTGTTATTATGTTCCTTCCAGAACTCTTTAAGGGCTAAGTCTATCTAAAACCTCTGGAAGCACAAGCAGCTGACATTCAGGTCGTAATTCAAAGCTTTGGTTGTAAGTTAAAACTAAAATTCCAGTCATAAACCGAGTTATTCATTTGTCAGGTCACTCATAATTCTGTCCATTGTAATAGTCATGTACTGTCAAAAATGTGTAGATAAGGCTGCCTTGTATGAACTCAATCTACCCATGGTTCATTCTATTATGATCTTCAGTGTAACTCAAAAGTATCCTTTAAAGTCTTCTCTGGCTGTGCTTTTTAGAGTCCCTTTCTGTCACTTTTTATTTAATTTTGATATATAATTTTCTTTGTAGCACTAACCATCACCAGGTGTGTGATGTAGTGTTTTTATTCTATGTTTGCACCCAGCATGATGTAATCATCTTAAAACTTGTCTCTATTGTATTCTTAGTAAGCCTAGCAGTGCTTGTAACAGTCTAACACTGAATAAAAAACTATGACTATATGATGTATGTGTGTGTTTGTATTTTAATTCTTAGAAGCAATGAGATAAACAATAGGTATTAGTGTGGCCAGTGGAAAAATAGGAAAAGGGAACACAAGTCAGTCTGTGGGTATAAAGTCAAGGTTGTCTTTGAGCTTAGTTTCAGTCCAATGCCAGACCTTTCTGCACCCCTCTGCAGGAGTTTTCTAGAATGACCTAGCACTCACTAGTCCCTGTACAGAAGCACCCATGGTATCTTAAGCCATATTCTGAGACTTTCATGGGGAAAGAATGCCCCGTAAACTATAAGCCCTCCTGAAAAGAGAGAAAAGCATTTGTTTCACAGCACGGAGCATCTAGGGTTAGGAGTTTGAGTTAGGACGGTAGTTTCCAAATGAATCATGAAAAATGAATACATTTTACTAGGAATATAGTCAGATGTAATAAATCAGGTTCTGTGTTCCAACTGAAAACCAAATACTCATATGGTGTATAGAACAAAGACCACAAGTTATTGTTCAGAAAACTATAATTCCATTTTCAGTATTGATGCTCAATACACGTTCTATTTTCAGAATAACACTAAACTTTTGCAGAATTCATTTAGTCTCTCTTTAAAATATGAAATATTTTTAATTTTAACATTGGATGGCTGTGAGAGGTAAGATAATATATGTAAAAGTGTTCTGAATGGTCTAAATTTTAATGACTCTTATTTTCTTCTTGTGGAAAAGCATTCAAAGCCACTAAGGACATTTTGCATTCTTGAGTGTGAACACTTTACAAGTTAGGGACAATTATATTTTTGGAAGTCATTGCTCAGAAAAACTTTCTTCCACTATGCCTCAAAGCTTTTGTGGTTTAATTAGGAAAAGACAGGCTAATGTACTTTAAACTTAATCTCTCAAATGAATACTATGAGTACCTGAAAAAAAATGATTTTGTAAGTCCAGATTATATTTTCTTTGAGTATCAAACTTCTCTGAGCTACAAACAATGACAGAACAAGAAAAAATGGCACAAACTCTTATGTTGTGGAATGCTGCTTTGTCAGAACTTTTTCCATCTCTATAGGACTCCGTGTCGTATATAATTTTCCCAGGCGGTAGTCTCTGTCTTGATAATTATTCTTTCTTCATGATATCACTGAAAGAGCATATCACAGTATCTTTCATATCCTTGTCAGGTACAGCTGTCAAATACCATATATTGAAAACTGAAATATTTTTACTCTCTTCAGCCCCGCCCCGAAATCATCAAGGGGAAAAGGGGAAAAGAAAACTTGGAAGAATCTGGAGGGAAAGAAGCTGTTCCGAACATAGAGCTGTGAGGAGCTCAATGGTAAGTGCCACGACCTGTGAACACCAAATAAGTTAAGATTGACGGCAGCTCGCTCTGCGGATTTTCACTGGAGGGAATCTAAGTAGGAGGTCAAAGCTTGGGCTTTCCATTTAGACCAATTACACTCTTCATTAGGCAGAGTATGGCCATGTGTGAGTCCCTTAAACTTTCAGAACTATTTTTTTCCTCATCTGCAGAATAGAAATGATCATGTCCACCCCACAGTTCACCGTGATGTTTAAATGAGAGAATGGATGCAAAGTGGATTCTGCCCCACATGCTCACAGGGCAGCCTCTGTTTCCGTCTTCCTGATTCACGGACAGGGACAAGAGCCATGTGTTCCCACAATCTGGTCCCTTGACGAGATGAAATTGTGATTCACCGCCACCCAGGCAGCATTCTCTTTACCGCGTGCTTCTTAATGATTAACAATCAATTACAGTGTCGTCCTTTACATCCAATCCATAGCACTGGCAAATGATTATGTACTATAATTAAATTAATGATATTGAACTTTAATTTTAGTTGCATGGCTGCTTTTATTTGATGTCTGTTACACTTTCACTGAGTGAACATTGGGTTCTGGTGTGAAGTCATCGTATTTCTTTTACAGCCACGGAAGAATAAACCCTTTAATATAATTTTTAAAAGATAACCACAAATAGAAATATTTCCACTTGAGCCCATTTGGAGGTTCACGTTGGCTATCCATTTATTTAGGATGTGACAATTTAGCATAAATTAAAATAAGAGCCTGTTTCATGGAGTATGTGTCACATTCCTCACTGTCTCAGCGGGCCCACAGTGGCTCTGGGGCTTAGTAATGCTCTTAAACATAATTTACAAATGGGAGACTCAGGCAGGAACAGTGCATACCTAACTCGAAAGCTTGCTTCCTATGACATTAACATCTAGTTAATCCGATACTTAAATTGTGAGGGAAGAATCAAGATTATCACGCAGAAATCAATACTCGCCTTATAAAATGTAATTGAAAATGATAATAAGGTTTACTGATAACAGAAAATTAGATTATAACATATCTATGTTAAGTCAATTTGAAAATTGGCCTCACAACATGTGTCCTTACTGTGAACTGAACCTCAGGTTCTACTACATTTTATCCACAGATCACATTTGAGGGCATAATGACAGATTTGTAGAGCATAGCAATATAAGGGAAAGTATGCCTACTACTCTAAAATAACTTATGCAAACAAGTGAAGAGAAATGTGTGCATTATTATATCATACTCTAAGGAAAGATGGTGAACTGATGAGCTGCTAATTTGTATCTAGTTAGAAATAATCTAAAGGAAATAAGGTAATTTTAAACTAGATAAATAAATAATTTCTATATGCATGCATGGAAAAGTGAACAATCATATTTGTTAAATGAATATTTATATTAAAGCTTTCCTTTATTTTACCAAAGCTTAGCATCTATTGCATTTGTCCATTACAAGGTGTGGTAAGAGTGTGATTTAGCCTATATGAAAATGAGTATAATGCAGAAAGTAATGAAGTAGTTATTCCAAATTTATCTTAAATGCTTACATGTGGACACATACTGAGTGACTGACCATCAACATATTTAATAATATCCTCTGACTAACTGCTTGTCAGGCCACCCGGAGCAAATCTCGCCTAATGGCCACATCAAAAGATTCAACTCTATGTTCATACCACGTTTATATGTGGAAATTTCCTACCACTGTGAACAGACTGCCAGCAATGTGCCACTTCTGATTTATTTATTCAACATTTCATTCACAAGTGATTTATTAGGTGCTGGGCACAGTACTTAGGGCAGAGTGGAAATTAGGTCATCAGCATAAAGGCAGCAAAAGAAGGACTTCAAGATGGTATAATGAAATAGCCGAGTCTCAAAGAAACAGAAAATACAGAGAAGTAGAGTCTCTCTGTAAGGCTGGCACACCGCACTAAGACAAGCACGGAAAAGGGGACCCAGGGAGGATGCTGCACACACAGAACAGCTGGCGTGCTCTATCAAGGGTGCTGCATCAATCCCCATCCGAAGGATGGGAAACCACTGAAGAGATTAAGCAGGGCAGTGATGGTATCAGGTGCATATTTTGTAGTCATTGGAGAAGCTTGGAAATCAAACAAGCCTGGCTTTGAATTTCAATGGAAAGTTTTGCCCATTAGTTCCATGTTACCCTTCTATCTATCCTGCTTTCCACCAACATAAGACTATCGAATTCGCGATGCTGCACTCCTGATTTGTTCTTGTTTAGAACTGACGTGAGTCTTTTTAACTTCCCGCTCTACCCTGTTTAGCATCAGCTTGTCAGATACCACAAAAGTATCTGTTGGGATGTTCACTTGAGGTATATTCAGTTCATAAATTAATTTTGGGGGAAATTAATTTGCTGTTTCATTCTGCAATGGCTTGTATCCAGATGTCTCCCAAAGCCTTGTGCGCTGATAGGTGGGGATTTCAGGAGGGGGTTGCATCTAAGGTGTGTGACTATGCATTGAGGCTATGTAATATCTGGATTAGCATGGTTCTGGGTGTGACCAAATGGATTTACTCAAGAGGGAAGCCCAACCCGGAGTGTGGGTGGCATCAATTATAGCCTGGATGGATTTATAGCCTGAGGGACAGAAAGAAGGCAGCCTTCACTGCTCCTATCTCCCGTGCCATGGACCTGGCTTATGGGAAGATTTTGGAAACGCCTGCTGAAGACGCGGCCCTGAAATGGGGGAAGCCAACCTTGATGGGCGATTCTGGTCAGAAATTCGAAGACCAGAATGCTTTCATCTACTGAACTGAAAGGGAAAATATATATAATTCTTCAATATTAAATAAGATGTTTGATGTACATACGTAAATATTTTCTAAATGTTTGCTGTCAGTTTAAGCCTGCTTCTCTTTATAGTCTGAGACTTTATGATAAATACACATTAAATTTTATTGATTATTGTCCCTTAAATCTAATAAAATTTCTTCATGGGTTTTTCCCTTTCATCTGTAATGAAAATTAGTCCTAGAATACAATCAACTCGATTATATTTTTTAATACATTGCTGGAATCTGTACGCTAAGATTGTTTAGTATTTTTGCATATATTTTTGAATGAGGTTAGTAGGTGATTTCATTCTCTTTTAAGCTTTTATATGATTTTACTTCTTTGAGCATAATTGAAACTCACTTTAAGACTAATATTTTAAGACAGACTTCTAAGGAGATAAGTCAAAAATGAAGAAGTCACAAAGTTAAGAATAAAAAAGAGAAGTCGAATGTTGCACAGGTTAAGCAGATATAAATAGGCGATCATTAATAACTCCATGGCAATAAATCGGTAGTGGGAATAGAAAAATTCCTAAAAATCTAACTTCCTAAACAGTTGAGAGAAGTCTTTCCTGTGTTGTCAACACTTCAGCCTGCTTTCACTTACGCCACCTCCATGTATAAATGTGCTGCTAGGATTATCAAGTACGTCGAAGAGGGAACTGGGTTTTCAAATACCAGCCTTTAAATACATGCCATTAACATTTCTGTACACTCTTGACGTATCTCTTGTTCCCATGAAAACAAGACGAGAAGATAACTATGTCCAATAGAAATGCCCGTGTTAAGCAGGGGCGTCACTTTATGATGTTTTCATTAGTACGTGCTTGAGGCACAAGATGTTTACTTCCTTCTTGGGAAGCAGGTACATGTAAATGGCATATTTTTTATTATCTTTTCACTTCCCACCTTTTCTTTCCCTACTTCTTTAGACGTCCTTCCCATTTTCTTTTTCTTTTCTTTTCTTTTTTGGTACCAGGGATGAAGCTCAGGACCTTGGGCTTGAGAGGCAGGCAGCAGAACCACGGAGCTAAATCTCCAGCCCGTCTGTTTTCATTATCATGTTTGAAATTCATGTCTGTAATGCATAATGATTACATTCACTGTGGATAGTTGGTAAAGGTCCGTGGCACATCTTTCATCTTTTTTCCATCTCCTTTTCTTTTTCCCATCCATCCTACTCTTGTTTTGTTGGCCCCTTCCCATTTGCAAAAGATCTATCTCCCTGTTTCTTCAATCTTTTTTTTTTTTTTAAATTCTGCTCTTTACTTTATTTGTACTTTGGATTTCTGATATGAGAGAAACCAAATGGCATTTAAGACTGTAGAGGTACAAGATCCCAACAATGAATGTAACTGTACTGTATTCCTAAAATGTTCCAATAAACTCAAAGCTAAAAAAAAAAGACTGTGTGTCTGATGTATTTCATCAAACAATATATATCCAAGGCACATCCATTTTCCTACAGATATCTCAAATTGATCCTTCTTTATAACCAATTATACTTCACTATGGAAAGATACCACATTTTCTTTACCCATTCGTCTGTTGGTGGACATACAGGACTCTTTCATGTTTTAGTTATTGTGAATTATACTCGTACGTAGAGCCTGGGCCTTAGCTCAGTGGTGCTGCACCCATCTTGCAAGCTCAATGTCCAGAGTTCAATTCCTGGTACAAAAACAAAACAAAACAACAACAACAACAAAAACCTGGTGTGTGTGTGTGTGTGTGTGTGTGTGTGTGTGTGTGTGTGTGTGTGTATATATATATATATATCTTTAACTCTTCTCAGAAGGTACTTAGAAGAGGAAAAGCCAGGTCAGATGGAAATTCTATTTTTTTCTTTTTTTTAAAAGCCTCCACACTGATTTATATAATTGCTGTACTTGTTTGTATTCTCGCCAGCAATATAAGAAGGATCCTTTTTCACCACAGCCGAAGTCAACATTTGTTATTGTTTGATTTCTTGATGATCACTATTCTTTGCGGAGTAAGATGAAATCTCCGTGTTGTTTTAATTTGCATTTCTCTAATGTCCAGTAAAGTTGAACATTTTTTCATGTATTTATAGTCCCTTTGTTCAAAGGTGTGGTTCAGCTGTGACATTTCTCTGCTGATTTTTGGTTTAGGTGATCTCCTTGTGAAAGTGCAGTATTGAGGTCATCCACTGTGACTATGCTGGTTGTTTATTTGATCTTTTAGGTCTGGTAGTATTTGTTTTATAATGTCAAGGGCGCCAGGATTCAGTGCATGTATATTTACAAGTGTTATCTCTTATTATTGGGCTGTTCCCTTAACTAGTATGTAGTGATCTTCGTTGCTTCTTCAAATCAGTTTCAGACTGAAATTTATTTTATCTGAGAGTAAAATTGCAAACTCTTCTTGCTCTCAGTGTCATCTGGGTGCATGAAATACTATTCTGAGCATTCAAATTTTTAAAAATTTCTGAAAAAATTCGAGCCATTGTATTCTTTTAATATTGTCTTCCTTACTTCTGTAATGTCATTAAAAATTATAATTCATATATTTTTACTTGATACCTCATATCTTTAATCTGTGTTTTTAAAAATTGTATCTCTTTCTGGCTAGCATCCTACATAATTTCTACAGATTTATCTTTCAATTTACTGAATACTTTAGCTATACCTAAGTTATTTAATGCATTATGGACTTTTAATTGCAATATTCTAATTTTCAAATTTAGAAACTCAATGAGGTTTCCATTTAAATTTCTTATTTCTTGCTCATCCTAAAATTTAATTTTTGTTTCTTTTACCATGTCCAATAATTCTAGCAGAAAAAACTTCTACTTTTTTAGTTTTTGTTTTCATAAATTTTCATTCTTATCTCATTTTCTAATTGTAAAGCACATGACTTTTGCGTTAGAGATGATTGTTTTAATCAAAAATTTGACTGCGGCTATTTAAAAATTTTTGATGCATAGATAAAACTTGCACTCTCCAGAGGTTTAGGAGCTTTTCAGTTTTTAGCAGTTTATGGGAGTCTCACCTCTTTGAGAGGAAAGTAATTTAATCAATCATTTGTTTGGGTAGAATAGAATTGATATGAAAAGTTATTCATGGAAGAGTTGAGCTGATGAGCTGGGAAAGGATATTTTTTCCTCATGAGGTTTGAGACAGGAAGGGAAGAGTCCTTGCCTGCTTTTCTGAGGCGTGGGAGCTGTGTCACTCCCTCACAGTGGTTCTAACTGCCCCTCCTTAGCTGTCTGTGCAGCTACTACTGTGCCTCAACTCGATCTCCCCTCACCTCACACTATCATCACGATGAGCACAGGGAATCTCAAGATTTACCACATGCGCTGAGGAAAAAGACAAAGACCCAGGCATACGCTTTTCTTCTCCTTCTGATTTTCATTTCAATGTATTTTAGAGCTCACAAGTTACTTTGGCTGTAATTCAATACAAAAAAAGATGTATTTGAAAACATCCTTTGGAAATTTTAAACAGCATCCTAGTTATTTTATTCCACAGGATAATTCCTGGGTATCTAAGTCACCAGACTTCTGGAAAGGGGAATCTCAGTTTCTTTCTCTTGCTCTCTCTCTCTCTCTCTCTCCCCCTGTCCCTCTCCCTCTCCCTCTCCTTTTTTCTTTCCCTCCCTCCCCCACTCTTTTCCTCCCTCCCTCCCTTCCTTTTTCTTTCTTTTTCCAAAATGAATGCTTAGAAATTAATTTGCTAGCATTCTTTGTCTTTTTCTCATGATAAAAAGCTATTAAGCTTATAATTTTGCTCCTTAGTATAGTTTTCCTTGAATCTGATCTATGTTTTTAAATAATAAAGTTGTTCTTGACTATTTTTTTACTGCTGGCGATTGACCCCAGAACCAACCCAAAAGGGCAGCATTCTACCAAGGAGCCCAACATTCTGCTCTACCCTTGTTATTTCAAAATATCACTAACACAAAGTATTTAGAATTTTATTCACGATTTTCAAAGGTTTGAGGTTTTGCTGTCATTGTTTGAGGATTTAAATAAATCTTTGTTATTAAATTTAGATCTGACAATATGAAGTTTCTGCTTTGGGAGATGTTTTGAAGTGTTTTTTATTGTTTTGCTTTGTGTCTTCAGACAGGGTCTCTCTGTGTGGTTTAGGCTGGCCTTGAACTCAGCAATCTTCCTGCTCAGCTACCTCAATCTCATGAGTTCTCAGATAATAAGCATAAGCCACCATTCCTGGCTGTTGAGTTTTTTTTGTCGATAAAACTATGTAACAGTCCAGTAAGAAAGTTGGTTCTTTGAAAGTTCAAAATTAACCTGTACATTAACTCAGAATTAATATTATTAAAGTTATATTCCTTTATATTTTTTCCACTTATGCTAGAAAAAATTGAGGATTTTAAAATAAACCTATCTCTGAACATACATAAAATTTTAAGAACATACTTAAAATTTCTCAGAAAAAATCCATGTTTTTTCTGAGACCCTATAAATACACATAGGCCCTCATATGCATTGAGGGTATACATGTATGTGCGTGTATAAGATGTGTGATGTTTCTGTAAACGCTCTTCACTGGAATGGGTTGTTAGATGGGGAACACCAGGCTCAAAGGTCCATCATTTTGTGTTCCGTGTCTGTGCTGCCATTTTCATGGGGAGAAGAGGGAGTTCTCAGAATGCTGATGAAAGGAAGGCATCGCGAACATAGCTCTGTGCTCTGTTCCGTTAGCGCCACCATTCCCATGACCCCAGCCTTCACGCTCCTCCCAAATGGACATCATGAGGCCAGCTTTCCATTTGCCATGATCCTGTCTCGAATTTTTCATCGGTGCCAAGCCCACGGAATGAAGACTGTCGCACTATAGATTAATCATGCAGCTTTAAAATTAATGTCATTCATAAACTAGTTTACTATTTTTATTTTCTTTGAGTTGACTTCATGGACTTTCATCCATGCATAAATTGTTTCATGTTCTGTTACTTTAGGTATGCAAAATATCATCACTTGATACGTTAGAACATAAGAGACATTATTGGCTTACGTATAAATTTGTTCTTTAATAGGTCAGCTACTCATATTAGTTTGATATTGTAATGGATATTTTCATTTACTTTTCTTTGGTGTGTTTTACACTTTATAGATTTTTTTCTTCTACTCGTACACTGTTTCAGTACATAAAGGCTGCATTCACTCTAGGAGACTTGTACACATACATAACACATTTCAGTTCCTCTCTTTTCTCCCTCACCTGCCACCTCCTTTCATTTTGCCATTATCAGATCATTTATTTATATTCTACAACCTTGTAAACTTACTTATCATATATACAGATGGAAAACCAGTCTAACAGGCCAAAGGACATGTGAAACCTGTAAGACAACTGTACTAGGTCAAAGAAGACTTTCAGATTCATTTGCTGCACTGGGTTACAAACCTTTTCTTTCTCTTTTTTCCTCTTATCTGTCTCCTATTTTTATACAGATTTTATCTTATGAAAATTCAATGATGAATTTATGCTATTTCTCTCTAACACATGAAAGCTAACACTTAGCATGTGTCATGAAAGATCTGTGTATGCTGTACTATCAACTGGAAACAGGCGAGATGCGTGGAAGGTGGATTTTTTGAGCTCTTGTATCACTGTAATACCTTCCTCTTGACATTACATGTTAATGACTGGTTCTTAAGTGACAGCTAAGTTTCCTCAAATCTGCAGGTTTATCCTTGCCAGTAACTTAGCAATGTATGGGAGAAATCTGAGGATAGCTTGGTTTTTAAAAGTTTCTCTGTAAATTCTTTGAAAACACCTATTCTATATATGCTTAGGTTTGTTGGCTTGTTTCACGCAAATTGCTGTGGCTTTTTGAATTTCTAAATGTCTTATTTAATAATTAACTGAAACATTGCAAGTTTCTTTGTTCCTTTCTCTCTGAAACACTTACAATTAGCAAAAAGGATGTTAGCTCAGGTTCTCTAAATCAATCATTCCTCTTCGTAACGTTCTGGTTTCTCTTCAGATCCTAAATCACTGCTCTTTTCTTTTAAAGCTTTCATTTCTTTGGTATCCAGAATGTGACCTCACCTTACAATCAGTGTAAGCCTCTCTAAAAACTTACTTTGTTTACCTTATTCTTTAGCCTATACGAAGAACTTCACAGTTACTGAATTTTTTGTAGTATAATGTCCTCCTCTGTGATTTTATATTTCTTGTCTGTGTAAGAAAGATTATTAACTTTAAAGTCATAGAACACTACACATTCATCATAATTTTCACTTTCTTGTTTGGCTCAGGCTCGTGGAAGCATTCCATTCTTTAGATCAGGGAGTATTTTAAACTGTTTTCTGGAGGTTTCATGATTAAGCTTGCACATTTATATTCTGAATGCATGTGGGATTTACTTTGCTTATGTTGTGAAACAAACTTTCATTACTTTTTAAAATACAATTCGTGAAAGCAAATTGCCCACAAACTATTTACCAGTTTGTTTTTTCTTTAATTACTTAACTGGCTTCTTACATAAACCAAAACTTTGTGCAAGCGTAATTCTGCTTGGAGGTCATCTCTGGTGTCCTGGTTGAATATTTTTCTGTCGTTCTGCTGATCTCATACTTTTAATGACCATATAATCATAATACATTTCGATATTTTATTTTGTTTTGGTACCGGGAATCGAACTCGGGTCCTTGCACTTACGAAGCAGGCCATGGAACCTCTGAGCTAAATTCCCGGCCCAATTTCGATATTTTATAGGAAACATTATCTACCTGATTTTTTCCTTAGAAATTTCTTATTTCTTCAATACAAATTTTAGAATCAGCTTGTCAAGTTTTTTGAAAAACTGACTTAATTTTTAGCTGAATTCTATAATGTACTTCATTATGAACATTACATCTTATGATATTCTTGAATATATTTTCTACTTAACTCCTTTTTCTATTTAAATTATTCTATACATATATTTGGTTAGCTATTTCCTAATTATTTTATTTACACTCTAAATAGTAACTTTTTCTTAATTGAAATTTTAATTTCTTTTGCAAAAGATACCAATTTTTGTATCTATTAACAATTTTAAACTGTTACTAATTCCATTCATTTATCTGTAACTATTTCTAGGTTTTATGTAGCGGCGATCACATTCTCTGGCATGGTGGAAATTTTAATTCTTCTTTTTGAGTCTTCCTATTGGTTAAGTTTCCCTGATCCTAATGTTTCAATCCAGCTCATGAAAGTGACCCAAATCGTGACTCTTGTCTTATGTCATCTTAAGTGAATCATATTGACTTTTAATCCACATACATGAAATTTCCTTTCACTTTGTACACACTACTCTTTTCATTTAAGATACTAGCAGTTTGCTAAGAGATTTTTAAATGTTTAACTCAGTTTTTATAGTATAATCCATCATGTTGCAGTTCCCTTTTTGTTTCTTTAAGAGTGTCAACATCTTTTTAGTCGGAACATTTCTAATTGGAATATTTGCATCTCTCATTCTATGGTTGTCTACTTGCTTTTCCAGTGTTGGCTTTTTTTTCTTTTATGCACCAGATTTTTAATTGGACACTAACGTTTCTTGAATTCTGTCTCTATAAGTTTTGTAGCTTGTGTTTAAACCGTGCTCTGCAAAAGCCCAAGCTCCCAGGTAGCCTGTCATTCCCAAGCCACTTTAACTATAGAATTACAGGAATAATCTATAGGTAGTGTTCACCCAGCCCCAATTCTGCTTAAGGAAGCCTTGTGAATTCTCAGAGAAACAAATTTTCTTTCATATACTCCTCTCTTTTGTGAGCTCTCTTTGTCAAGTTTAGGGTAGGTCCAACAAGCTGAATTTTTGCTTCCCATTTCAACTCCTGAATGTGTGTCACTTTTCATTTCCCTGCCTTTAGGAGAGGAGTACCACCAAAGCGAGTACAAGAAGGGCCAGGCTTTGTCTCCAATCTCCCAAGCCTGGTAAGTTAAAGCCCAAATCTGCACCTCCAGGGAACGGCTGGCCTGGGCACCCTGCCCAGAGAACAGCAGTTGCAATGCTGCCTGGCTTCTGACTCATGTGTCTCTTATTGTCACGAGCTTAGCTGTGCCGTGAAAGACATAGCTCTCATTCCATCTAGCTACTAGCAATTTTATGTGTTTAATACTTGAAGGGATTTTCTATGTCTCTACTGTGGTTGAAGGTAGGAAATCACAAATCACCCACTTTCTTTTCCTCACAGTTGGTCATCTTTATAATTTGCCTTACTGCCTACTGTCTTTCCTTCTTGTCCTTTCATACAAGTTTCTTCTTCTTTATGTTTGTGATAGTTTTGTGGGAGAATTCCCTTCTTGCATAACATTATTTAAAATAATATTAAATATTAAATATTAAAAAGTTTTCTAAAATTTTCTTTCTTTTGCTAGAGGGAATCATTTAAATAAAATATTCACTTCCAAGTTTTTTTAAAAATTCTGTTTCTTTTTCTATGATAGACCTGTTTTGGTTTCCCTTCTTCCCCTTTCCCGTACTTCAGGGTTCTAGTTTGAAGGCATGCTTTTCCAGCACCCAGAGATGAAATGGAAAAAGATCTCATCTTCCTCCTGATTGCTAGTTACATCCATTTCCCAGGCCAAAGGGCAGAGGGCGCTGTGGCCACAGCTCTGCTCTCTCCTTCTGTGTCCAGCAGGTTTAATTAAATAGAATTTATAGTATAAACCTCGGGTCCTTTTCTAACACTGGTCTCTGATACTATCAATTTTAGAGCCAGAGGAAGGCTATGAAATGTAGTATAATCCTTTCGAGTCCTCTGTTCATCTGTTCCTTTTCACATAGAAATTAAATTGTGAAAACACAAAGGGAAGGAACGCAATGGGTCATTTGATAAACAAGGGCAGGATGAAAACAAGGGAGTAATTCTCAGACTTTCTCCACAAGCTGCAATCATACATGAAAGGGAGATTGTCTAGCTTGCTTTTTGGTTCATTCTGGAAGTTTCTTAGCCAAGAAACAGAAGTTCAGAATGAGAAATAAAGGTTTTTTTGGTCTTCTTTCAAAGAAGATAGGATTACTTTTCTTCATGAAGTTAAGGTGGGCGGATTATTGTTTCTCATATCTTAACCAAAGTCCTTAATTTTGTCTAAATTCCTTCTGGATTCTGGCTTTGTGTCCGTATTTGTTTCTGGAACATTTGCAATCACTGTCCATTTTATCTATTTCTTAGTCATATTTTCCTATGAAAGTAACGGTTGATAGCCAGATGCTATTCTGAATGAAACTGCGTTTTGAGCAAAATCATATGTAGCTTCAAAGGCATTTCGCTCATGGATATTTTTCACTATGACTCACAAAATTTGCAAACAAAAATTGGGTTATGTATGCTTTACATAGGAGGAAAAAGAGATACATTATCTCTATACTCTACAAAGGGAGCTTTTTATGATGCTTATAGGCTAGACTTTTGAATTAGGAAAAAAGGCAAAAATTTCTATTTCTTCATAAGTGTTTGGGTCTATATTTTTTATTGTATTCATCAGGGGAGGCTAAGTTTGAGGGACAAATAGACTTAAACATGCAATGAATCAACAAAAAGGAAGTCCTGAAACTGAACTCATAAAGCATTCACAAGCCATCGGATTAATCTACTTGTTTAGCTGGGCAGAATAGTTCATGAGAAGTTTTAGCCAAGACTGCACCTGCAGCTGAATTATACAGAGCTTCAAAGTGCTTCCCACATCCAGCAAGAAAAACAGAAAGGTTTATGGAACTGATATGTTCATAAAGATGAATCGGCATTAATGAATAAAGCAGTCGTGAAGCTAATTACTGCCACTCCCCCCTGCACCTTCTCATGGAAATGTACACTAACTGGTGCTACTAAATGCAGGCAGGCGCAACGTTGGTCTGTCCTGGACTGCAGAAAACTTATTTGTTTCGGGCAATGCTTGACGTACTGAAGAAAAATTAATATGCACCCATCCAGCTAATATGTTTAACTACGTCACTTAAAATCTTACAAGTTTTTGCAGATTGCTAAGCTTAACTTTGAAACAATTGGAGGACAGGCGTAAGGTCTTTGTCTCTTACAATTGCCACCAACCCACTATAACGTTTTTGATAAAAGGAATAGTCTATGACTTCAAGGCCGTGAGAAGAGAGGTGTGAATCTTACACGTGGAAGGCAACCAGAATATAGCACATAGGATGTTGTCTTTTCTTTTACCTACGAAATCTGTATTGTTTAATGCCCCTGTCAGGTTCACATTGTTTTATTTTATTTCTGTACTGCCGGTAATTTTACTATAAAGCAGTAGGCAGTCAGGTCACATGACGATGAGACTTCGTTATACTCATAATTAGACAAAAGCTCGTATCTCAACGACATGTGAACAGACCTATCTGAGCTCATCCTCCCTCCCAAGCGTTATTTAGTGTGATTATTCCTTCTCTTTCCAACAGATAACCCCTCTGTGCATTCTGGTCCTTCAGATCTTTCTGTGGTTCCGCACATTGGTCCTGTCTCATCCTTCTGCATCTACTGTTGTACTAAAGTTCTCCAGAGCCTGCCATTTCTACCGAACCATCAGGGTCCTCTTTCATTCACATGGAGACCAGCCAGTGTCAGGATAGCAGCTTCCAAGCTAGAATCGAGATGTTTAGTTCCATTCTCAGCCCTTCTATGGACTCTCTGATCCAATTTCCAAAGCCATCTGAACTCAGCGGTATACATGCATAAGAAGCAAGAGTTTGAGAGACTTTATGATAATTCATGAGCTATAGAATTCTATGTAGGATTATTTTAGATGTACTTATTTATTAACCTAACATATTCACCACAACGGACACTACACAAGGTATTGGGGATAATAACAAGGCGGGCTAAATCATTTTATGCCTTACCCCAGTGTATCTTTACTCTTCTTATACTTGAAGAAACACATGCAAAGTTGAATAATATGGCCAAGTTCACCAGGACTCAAAGACAGGTCTCCCAGTTTCAGAGCCTGTTCCCACAGCCTGCCTCAAACTCAAGGCAAAATCAGAGAATCCAACTTTTCAAATAGCTCATGGGCCACAGAAGCAGCGGACAGGGAAAGGGTGGAGAAAGTCATGAGCTTCTGCATACCAGTGACTTTGTTACAGAAAGTAACTGTGCAGGCTTACAAAAAACACTTAAGGCAGATCTTTAATGGGGGTGTCTTTTCCTCCAGCTCTTCATACAGGGAAGCAGAACCCCTGAGAGCTGAACTAAATTTTCCCATATTCCATAGGTAACAAGTAACTGAGTCAGAATTAGAACTCGTGTTTCCACAACACCAAATCTTACTTTGTTCCCCTTGCAGAAATAGCAGTACCACTTTGAAGTGCCCTGAAATTTATTGCCCTATTAGTATACTTGTTCTTTCTAGTAATTAAAGGTTAAAGAACAAAACATATTCCCCAATTCACCAAAAATTGGAAGTGAACTAAATGATCATTCTTAAGAATTCACAAAGCAAAAGGAGGAGATTAGAACTATGTGGCCATGAAGCCAGTTGAGGGCTTTAAATTTTTCTCCTCTGACTTTTGGGAATTGAATCATGCAGGCCTTCAGATCTCAGGTACGCATCAGAGAACATCTGGGAACCTCGGGTATGGGTGGGATTATGGAGTGGAATTGAGACCAAGCAGTTTACACGTTTTGTTTCTCTATTTGGTTGGTTGTTGTTTTGTTTTTTATTTTATTGTCCAGAACTGTAAAATAAGAACTCAGTTAAAAATAGAATTAGCGTCTTTTACCTTTCTGTTCTGTCTTTATCCTGTAATCATTAAACTTAAAATTTTATTATCACCTAGTGCATAATCAAAAATGAATTACATTTATCATTATCATTTATTAATAGTAAGTAAAACAGGGACTGAATAATTTAGTTGTTTTGTTAGTGGTTATTCAGAATTCTGTATACTAAATTCATTGCCATTCCTCATAACATATATGTCTTTGGGTGCTTTAGTATATGCATGGGGGTGGAAGTATCAGACAAAGAAAGAGGAAAAACAAAATCAAAAATGGCTGCATGAACAGTGGTAATAGGCGAATGATGGTAAGCAAGAAAAATGACAAGCGAATGAAGACAGAAATGACCAGGGCAAGCAAGCTCAAATGTACGAAGGGTGTTTCCTCCTAAGTTAGTCCTTTTCAGTCCACTTTTTCTACCATTTTTTCCTAAATAATGCACATATTTCTGCTACACTTTCTCTGTTATTATTTACATATAGTCACAAGCACACAGACAAATATAAGCAATTCATACCTAAGAATAGAGCCAGGTGTGACGCCAGAGGCCTGGAATCCCAGCACTTCGGAGACTGAGGCAGGAGAATTGCTGAGAATTTGAGGCCTGCCAGGGCTACATAGTAAGATCGAGCAGAACTACACTGCCTCAAAACACCAAGGGAAAAATGATATTTGGGAATTTCTGTGAAGTATAAGCATAATGTTGTGGCAAAGCCTCAAGATTAATTCAATGTTGCTCCATTTTATGAGTGGCTCTCATGTGTTGGGTTAGGAATCACCTAATTCCATAAACTTCTTGGCTTGACTTCATGTTCCTATGGAAACATGCTGATCATCCTGGATTCACAGTTGCATGCAGGTCTATAAAGTGTACATTTGTGCTGCCTCATGCCAAATTAATCTAGAATGTAAAATCTATGTGGGAGAGGGTTTTAATTGTTATTTTTTAAATTGGCATGTTCCTTTCACTCAGAACTAAAAGACATCTGAAAAATATTTATTGAATGAATGATCAAAGAGATTAAATTCTCCCAGGTAAAGTACAAGTCATTCCACTAGGAACAAGACAGAAGAGGTATCTGCTTTAGTTCATAATTATTTAATTTACTTTGTTTTGGTTTGTTTGTTTGTTTTCGAGACAGGGTCTCCCTATGGAATTGAGACTGCCCTAGAATTCACTATGTAGCCCAGGCTGATCTCGAACACATAGTGATCCTCCTGCCTCAGCCTCCTAAGTGCTGGGATTACAGGCATCATAATTATTTTTTTAATCAATAAAATGACTAAAATGCATAAATGGTTTGTTGCCTAATTTTTCCCTATCACTTCATGTTTTAATTTTGAGACATGGTTTCACTAAGTTGCTTAGTTAGGCTGAGTTTGAACTTGCCAACTTCCTGCTTCGGCCTTCCACAGTGCTGGGAAGGCAGGGGTGCCCCACATGTCTGCTACTAACTTGCTTGTGATTCCATTTTTTTCTGCCAATTTTTTCTGGTGAAGTCAATAAAGAAACTTGACATTTACATAGTGCGTTCATTCAAAGAGAAACAGCACTAATTTTCTTTTTTTCACAGATAAGACAGGTGAGGTATGGAGGGATTAAAACATTTAATAGCTTCCCTGCTTTTAAAGAACAAAAGAGACATGAATTACGAAAGCTATTATTCTCAAAAGAAGAAATACAAATTGCCAATAAGTATATGAAAAAATGTTCAACACTTTTAGCTATTAGGAAAATGCAAATCAAAACTACTTTGAGATTTCATCTTACCCAGCCAGAATGGCTGTCAACAAGAATACAAAAAAAAAAAAAAAAAAAAAAAAAAGAAAGAAAGAAAGAAAAATAATAAAATAAAATGCTCCTGAGGGGGTGGAGAAGAAGGAGCCCTTCGTGTTGCCAGTGGGAATGTAAATTAGTAGAAATTAGTAGAGGTCCTATGAAAATCAGTGCAGCAGTTTATCAAAAAAATAAATACATAAACAAACTAAAAAGAGAGCTACCATTTGGTCCAGCTGTACCATGCCTTGGAACACATCCAAAGGGAGTAAAGACATCATGCTATAAGGTACTTGTATACTCCACCACAATTCACAAAACCAAATATGGGAGCAGCCTAGGCACCCAGCAGAGAATGAACAGATAAAGAAGATGTGGGGTGTGTGCGTGTGTGTGTGTGTGTGTGTGTATGCAACATTATTAAACCCTAGGAAGAATAATATTATGCTATTTGTAGGAAGTTGGAAAGAACCAGATATCATCATGTTAAGCAAAATAATCCAGACTCAGAATGACAAATATTGCATGTTTTTTCTTATATGTAGACTAAGAAAAAGCCGAAAAGTTCGGCATGAAGGTAGAAGAGAGCTATTGTTAGAAAAGAGAAAGGTAACGGGAGTGGGGAGGACGAGGTTGCAGGGAGAGGGTAGGGGAATGGATATGATCAAAATGTGCTTTATGGATGTATGAAAATATCACACTGCAACTCCAAATTTTGCAAAATTACTAGGCACTAATAAAATATAAATACTTAGAAAAGAAAGAATAACTACAAAGGCGACTATCTAACTCCGTAAGAAAATATTCTTGAATTGCCAGCAGGAACACACCTAGACACTAGATAATAATTTATGTACATTTAAAGCACTACTTCCAAAATATCTGCCCGACAATTCTTATTGAAGAAAAAACTTTATACTTTCAGTTTTATTTGTATATGTACAGATTTTCAATTTTAGAAATGTGTATTGATGGAATTTTTCATTGATTTTATGAAATGTTGATAAGAAGACACAGTTTTGCCTTGAATTTCAGAGATGGTGCTTGTGAATCAGAGAGGTAAAGTTCCTCAAAGATCTCCAAGTCTAGTTAATTGTGGGAGAATAAATTATTTGTTAATAACTCCTCAAGCCAACTAAATTCTCTATGACTACGGGCCACATTCCGAGGCGGCCATTCACAAGTAGAGAGCAGGGCAGACAGAGTGGAGGGAAGAGGTCCCTGTCCCAGGTTACCAGCACCTCACCCTTCCACTAGGAACAGCATTCATTGAAGGGCTCTGCCTTCCAGGGTTCCTTGCCTTTTTGTTTTTGTCTTCATGGAGACAGGGTCCCAGGCTGGCCCTAGAACTCAGTTATGTAGCTCAGGCTGGCCTCCAACTCGTGCCAATCCTCCTGCCTCTGCCTCCTGAGGGCTGGGATTACAGGCGTGAGCCACCACGCCTGGCTTCGTCCTTGATTTCTAAGGCCTAGGATTCTGCTTTCCTCCACCGATTAGTACAAGATCAGTGTACGGTAGTGCCTATCAGGCAGTGGTGTGGATCTTCCAGACACTGGTCTCTCCTTTCCTAACCAGACTTTCAGTGACTTCTGCTGTTCCTATATAGTTCAATCCATGCACATTCTGAAATTAATCACTCTCACAGTTTGTTAAAAAAAAAAAGTGATGGATCTAGTATCCATTAGGCTACTGTTAATGAGAGAACGTAAGTGTGAATAAAATGGTGAATCTGACCAAATCTAAATTCATTAGCTCCATCTGGTTTAGAAACTACTCTAATCAATCTCTCTCTCTCTCTCTCTCTCTCTCTGTGTATTTTAATCTCCCAAAGTCTACTTATGTTAATAATCTGTATGATTCCTTTTTACTATTTTATTTTGTTTTTTAGTTTAACAAGAAACACACAGGAATGAGAGAAGATATACATAAACAAGAGGTGGATAATAACCTACAATCCCTCACTGAGAAATATGATTTGCCTTACTCTTTAATGGCCTAGAAGGCCACAACTACTCTTTCCCTTGTAGTAGGGCTTTCTGTAAGTAACTCAAAATAAACCAAATGTGCATGCAACAAACTAGCACAATCTATATAAAATAAGCTAACTGTATCAATCATCTCACCAAAACACTGTTATATTTACTAGAAATCAGCATTAAAATGGTATAAGTATAAACAATGTTGCACAGAGCATGTCATTTATCATGTGTGTTTTCTATATGTGTTGAATGCGGAAGATGTATTAGATGAACAATAAAACATTGACTATTTCATACTCGCAAGGAAACTAAATCTTTTTCTCCAATTGACTTAACACATGACTGAATCTCCGGAGCTTATGAAAATTTATTACATTTCATCTTGAGCCCCATTTGGGAAAGAAAGGACAGAGTTTCTCTCCAAATTATAACTCACAATGCTACCGCGGTTCCATAACCATGATCAATATTGATGAATAACAATGAAAAGAAAAGGCTGCCTTCCACCAGGCATGACAGCACCTTCGGGGACTCTGCAGACTATCAGGGGACCCCCAGCTTCTTGCTGGCAACATAGACCACTGTGCTCAATTTGAGGCTTTGGTGAACTAAAGTTTGTTTGGTTGGCTTTGACTAATTTCCTATGGGAAATCAGCTCAGTGAAATCCATAGGTAGCTCTCAACTTTTGGCTTTTAAAGGAGCAATTTTGCAAAATTAACACGTTGGAAACTTTGCCACCACCAGGAACATAAACACAGGTATTCTCACTCATACCCCAATACACCTTAGATAACAATTGTGTGTGTGTGTGAGAGTGTGAGTGCCTATGCGTGCGTGTGTGTGTGTGTGTGTGAGAGAGAGAGAGAGAGAGAGAGAGAGAGAGAGAGAGACTCGGCACGAAGCAACACAGTCAATATCAAGCACAATTAATGCAACTAAACATGATCGATATGAAACACACTTCTTCACAGAACATTTATACACACGTGAACTAGCAATGCGAAGACTGAGGGAGGGGAAGAAAACAAAACTGGGTCTTTCAAGTCATTTAAGGGCCAGAGATTTGGCTCAATGGTTCTGCTGCCTGCCTTGCAAGCACAAGGGCTTGAGTTCGATCCCTGTTACCAAAACAACAACAACAACAACAAAAACAAATAAAGGCATTTAGAAACGATGTCGAGTCCATTTTTCTAATGCAAGAGAAGGTAATATATCTGCAGCAATATTTTATATACCTGAAATTAATTTTTAAACAGGTAGTCTGTGTTATGATTTAGAAAATGCTCCTTGCTTTATCCCACGTGATGAACAGCCTTCTGTCCGACCTGTTTTGATATTTCTGATAACCTCAAAAGCCATCAACATCCCTTCTTCATCTGATAGGATTTGCCTTAAACTTCCTTAAACTTCCCTCTGTGTGCAGCATAGTTCTTCAAAGGCCTCTGACACTTCTGCCCACCTCCTGAGCAGGAGAACGGACAGCCGTTGCTCCTAACAGCATCGCACAGCCTTGGAAGACAGAAGTAGTTGCCCCTATGGGGAACTGGACAGACTTGCATACAGTCCAATCTAGTAATAATGACCACTTATCCTTCCATCGCGAAGGACAGGTTTTCTTCCTTCCATTATGAAGAAATCAAATGTCCAAAACTCAGGGTGCCAGGGAATAAACCCACTATGTGTAGGTGTCACTAGGGGGAGTCCTGAAGGAGATGGAGCATAGAGGACAGATGCAAAGAAATGACAGTCTTTTGGCTACTGAGCTGCTATCACTAATGTTTCCTTTGTCCTGTGTCTGTCACCACTGATGAGACCCTCAGCCCTCCAGAGTTCTTAACATCCCATTACCCCATCTCTGCCCTTCCGATTATGGGATAGATGCTCTTCTTTACTCAGACCCTTTAGTGGTGACTTAATTGGGCTGGTGGCCTTTCTTTCTATTTACTCTCTCTCCAGGTTTCTGCCTCCTTAACTCAATGTTTCTCAGTCGAAAGTCTTCACTTGTCCAGGAAAACAAGAATCAGATTAATAAGAGGTGACAATGGGCTAGAGTCAGAGGATAATGACAGGAATCGATGAATATCAAGGAGAGCAGAGACTATATATGGAGTAGGAGCCTGTAAAAAGCTGGACAGCAATGGGCTTTCCATGCCATCCCTATCAGAGACGTCATTTTAAAGAAGTACTGCATCTGGGAGCCTGGAGAATGTATGTGCAGCTAAGCTAAGCTAAGTGCCTGGCTTATTACACAGCTTTGATTCTATTTCTTTATTTCTCAGCGTTCACTGCTAAAATCGCCACTTCCTCATTGTCCTCTTTCTTCTTTATCAACCTCTAAGAATACAATTAGTGGACGCATATCCACAGGAATGTGATCAGTGATAAGCAGCTCAGGGATATTTTCCTTTCTGCTGCTTCTCATTTCAGAAAGTGCAAAGGAACGAGCAGTTGCCTGCTGGGAAGAGAGTTCTGAGAATCAATAGGAAGTTGTCAAATGCAGCAACTTGGGCCAAAACCCCAAAAACCTCGATTCAGCAGGGCTGGAGTAGGGCTCTGCGGTTTCCCATGGATGCTGAACTTCTTGAGCGATTCCAGACTTGTCTGCACAGCATTCAAAGAAATTCTGCCCTAGGAACTCCTTCCTTCATCCAGCATCATGCAAGTGTGCTCCACCTAACAGAGACAGCTCTGCCCCAGTGCACAGACTACTCACTGACACACGTGAGCTAATGACAGTGATGTGGTCCTGACAGAGAGCTCAACTGCTAGGCGTGTTTAGAAAGTTATTTTATTTTATTTTATTTAGCCCTGGAGATGGAAGGAGTCTCATTAATGTGAAGTAACTGATCAGTTTTAGCATTTCTGGATTTCTATCTGTTCCGCAGTATAATACTATGCATACATTATTGGCATGCACCAGATGTGGAGAGATGTACAAAAGGCGTAACGAAGAGGATTGTACCATGTCTATGTTTTTTTGTAGAGAACTGGTATACCAAAGGTATTTTACTCAGGAAAAGTAGTATAAAAACATTTTAAAGATAAACAATTGGGCTAGTAAGTCACTGCTATTGAGACAGTAAGATATATAATAATACTGAAAAGCTGTTTATTTCAGTGCCTTGAGGCATTTAGACCAAGGGTATGAGACAGTACCACTGGGATTCTGTAGGCCTTTGACTTATCACTGCCTAATAATGACGTGATAGGGAAATTCTCCCTGACTCTTCTCAGGCCTTTCCAAAGTAAGGAGGATCAAATCATCCAAGTAATGCAAACATCACAGTCACAGTACAGGTCTCCTTTCTAGGACCAGGTGTCTCCATCAGGCCTGACTGGGATGTAAGCCCTTACACCTAGTTCCTGTGTCCTCCAGGTGAGGGCCGTAGAGGAAGGAGCCTTGTGCACCGTTCTTTAGACTGTTGGTGCCATTTGAATCTGTACTTCAAACTGAATTACTGTGGGATTAGTTGAGACAATTAGTGTCCCATAAAACAACTCGGCATGTATTTCAACATGTGCACATTTTCACCGACACTGGGTGATATTTAGCAATAAACCACCTCTTAGGAAAACAGCAGCAACTTCACACAATATTTTTCCTGGTATTTAATCTTTCCTCCCAAATGATCTTGAAAAAGAATACCAAGACTTACAGTTCACGATGATTTTTACTTTCTTCACGTCTGGGAAGGACACATCATTTTCTGCACTGCATTCATATTCCCCAGCCTGGTCCCTTGTAATTGCGTAAATGTCCAAATATTGTCCACTGTCAAATGGTTTTGCTACAAAATAAAAAAGAAACAGCATGTTAAATTGTAGCTGCCTGAGGCTTCATTCGAGTAAAACAACAATCGCGTGAGTTCTTACTAGATTGTGCTGACGAAACAATTCCAAATGAAACTGGAGAATTATTAAACTCTTGGTTCTTCCATGTTCACAGGAAAACTCCAAGAAAATAGCAGCTGCAGAACAAGGGATATTATAAAACCATTTTCCCCGAACCGGATATACATGTGTTCCTTTTAATTGACGGTGGTCCTCTAACCTCCACACACATCAAATAGAGCTCTGCTCAGTTCTGTAATTGAGTTCAACAACTTTCCTCCAGTGCAGATGAAATTCACTAATATGATTCGGTACATATTGACTTTTATCCAATGTGAGCCAGGAACTTGACACTTAACTAAATGTTACTTCTCCTTTGTGAAAATCTATCCTTACTCAAGCTTTTAAGCCAGATGGCTTGATAAGAGTGTGTGGATCTATAAAACTACTGCCATGTTTCTGTTTCCAAAATTATTGTTTCCAAGAAGGTTACACAGTCAACATTGTATAACAAGATCTGATAATTTTTTAAATGCTTTATTATTTGCAAACTAAGAGTTATGCAATTATTTAAAAAAATCATCTTGGCTTTTTAGTAATCCAGAGAAAACATTCTATTGGACTAAAAATAACGAAAGATTAAAAACACGAAGGCATAATCACAAATGGAAGAGCATCCTCACTGAATGAGATTGGAAATAAAGACTCCTTTAATAATGAGGTTTTTAATTAATTGAAAGCACAAACCCACTGAGCAGTGACAAACTGAAGGTTGGGCCTGTGTGATGTCAAGAGCAAGGACCCTACACAGCCCTCTGGTCCCAGGCCAGAAAAGTCACATTTCAGTGTGTGCCAAAGCGAATCTGAAATGAAGCAATAGCTTCCTCTGAACGATCTCTTTCTATGAAGTCAATGGTGTTTGTGTCTTCAGCCTACTCTTTTCAAGAAAAGCTATAATGATGCGGAAGTTAGAAAGTTAATAAGAAGATTTAATTTTAGTGAAATCAAACAAAATGATGCTTTGTTCGACTTTCCAAACCTAAGATCCTTGCCAGTTATTATTATTCTTTCTCTTAGAGTTCCCTGGCCGAGGTCCCAATGTTATCTGCTGCCTAGTCTAGCGGTGAACTCCTCTAGGCAACTATGAGTTTGCGAACTGAAGCCTGGAGTGTTTAGAATGTGTAGAACTGAGTTAGTTTTATTTCTATTTAGCTAGCTGATCTCAAGGTGTGGATAGGGGAGAGTTAACCTGCTACTGTAGCTGGATAACAAAGATTTCAGTTATCAGGATGTAAACTTACAAAAATAAGTTATTTTCATCATTCAAATTCTTAAGATCTGATTCTAGAACCATTTTTCTATCCCATCACGTTTCTTTATTTGGCCTTAGAAACAATGTGATATTTAATTTATATTTTTCTTCACTTTTTCTCTTATTATCACTCCTATAATAATAAAACTCTAGTTTTACTTATGCCTGTAAAACTATTAAACAGAGAGAACTGAATCCTTATTCATATCAAAGGCTTTTTAGAGTATAATTTGAATTATAAACAAAGAATATATATATATTTCTTTATTTGGCCTTAGAAACAATGTGATATTTAATTTATATTTTTCTTCACTTTTTCTCTTATTATCACTCCTATAATAATAAAACTCTAGTTTTACTTATGCCTGTAAAACTATTAAACAGAGAGAACTGAATCCTTATTCATATCAAAGGCTTTTTAGAGTATAATTTGAATTATAAACAAAGAATATATATATATATGTGTATATATATATATATATACATATATATATATATATATAATAGGGAGCAGTAGTATGCTACATCAGAATTAAATGGCAATGTTGGGTAGCACACAATGAAACAGTCACGAGTGTCAAGATATACTACCGTGAAACTCTATAAAAATGAATTTATTATGATTTAACATACTTGTCAATATTAAAAGCTTACTTACACATTCTTATTTTTGTGAGCTGATACAATCTCCTTTGATAATAGGGATATATCATAATCTACTTGAATAATCAAATGCAGTATTGTTTAACTGTAAGTAAATAACTAAATGTGATAGGTATGAATATATGCATTATTGTTTTTGTTCATTAAATGTCGCAGAGATAGGGACCATAGCTTTTACAGCATTAAAACATAGAAATAAACAGAGTTGTGTATCTACCAAGAATCAATAAATGTAATGAAAAGCGAGAAACAGTAGGCTCAGAACTTTCAGAAGAGCAAGGGTTTTTCTTTCCCAGCATTCTCCATACCTTTCAGAATGATTGAGAAGAACTGTAAGAAGTCATACTACAAAACCTTGCCAATGTCAGGACCATCATGTTAGATAACTGCAAAGAGCACCTTTCGTATCCATTGAATATTTGTTACTGGAGTTGACGGTATGATTTCCCTAACTTGTATCTGGGGTTCTTCTCCAATCCTGACATAGAATGAAGTCTGCATTTACAAATAAAAGGATTGCCAGTAAATGGGTCTTCGTTGCATCACCCATAACCCAAGAGCCATAGAGTGAATGGATGATATTGCCAACAACATCAACTGTACAGCATTCATATAAAGATATTTAATGACAAGAAAGTGTAAGTGCATGGCGACCTCCTCTCATCCCCACCAGACTCCTGGTACTTTCAGCCCTCTACTGCTTCCGTTCAATGTGCATCACTTCTTCCTAAGGCAGGCAAACAGTGTTCCGCTGTCTCTGTACAAATAGCTCTGCTTCCATCCTGACTCAATCCTCCCTCTATTCTCCATCTACCCTTACCAGAAAAGAACTGCAGATTTTAAATTTAACGTTGCTTCACCCGCGATATAAACCCCGAAGTTCACTAGTTGTCTGTAATTTGTGTGGCTGCCTTTGATTTTAGTTGTGCTCTGTCTTTCTTTAGTATCAACTCTTAGTTCTATGTGCAAGGAAGCCAACCTTGCTTTTTAAAAACTTGGCTATACTGACCTCTTTTCACTTCTCTTTAAGAGGGAGGAATTTGAGCATAGTACATGGAAAGGCAACATAGAGCATTTCAGCTCAAGCATGCTGTATAAATCAACCTCTCCATCAAGATGGAAGGGAAAGCTCAAGGCAAAAGGATATATAGAAGTAGAAACAGGAGGTTCACCCCCAAAACCAAGACTGTTTCTGAGGGGCAGGTGTTATCTTAGAGTACCTATCAAATAAGTCTAGACATTGAGATATGTTTTATCTCCTTGGTGTCAATTATAAATGGAACTGAAATAAGCACATTAATATACGGTAAACCCTTTCTGGCCATAGACTTTAGCATTCTCCAGCGATGTAACTGCAATTTCTGTTTAGTTCATTCTGTGCTTGTAGTTCTCACATAAAAAATATCATATACATTATAAGTATTTATTGAGAATTAAAGAACATGATAAATGAGTTAATATAGCATATGCTTACTTTGAAGACATTCCCCTTTTCTTTCAGAGATGTTAAGGATAATAATTTTAAAAACAGGCATCATCTTCACTGACATCTCCAAGAGATAGGTGGTGATGGGCTGAGGACAAAGTCCGCAGCTATCATAGATCGTTTTCAAGATCACAAAGATCAGACCAACAGAAACATTAAATACAATAGAAGCAGTTTTCTCTTGTGTATTGTTTCTTCTAAGCCGAGACAGACCTTTCTCAGAAAAGGAGAACTAAAGAAATTCCCCGGGCTTACAGTGACATCAATATGGTGACATTCTTACAAAACATTCCTTCAAAGGGAAGTTGAAAAGTAGGCTGTGGCTCTGCTTCCTGACAACTCTCTGATACTGACTTTAGATTGTGAGCCTGAAGAGAAAGAGTTCTGTGCTTTGGCCATTCAACAATATTAAGATTGGATTTTATGGTCTGAAAAGGCATCTATGCATTCCTTTATGTTGCATATAAAATTGTTTCTGGTGACCTCAGTGTTTATGTTTCAGAAGAATATTGTCAAGTAAAATCTCCCTTCCCTCAATTTCTATGACATCGTTCCTCACTAGTTTCCCTCTCACCTCTCTGTTCACTTTCTTTTCACTTGTATAAAATCCCTCACACATTCATATCCCTTAGATATTGTTTCTGCCCTGTGCCTTCTTTGACTGTCGTTCAGTATACTTTCAGGGATGCTATTTATTAATTTATATTTCATTACCATCTTTCTTTCTATTGACAAGTCCCAGAGAGATCATTTGGTCTCTATCTGTATCTTGAATCCTAGACATGCGCTTTCAATGTGGCCACTTTCACTTGGAGGACTCAGCCCCTCAAAGTCAATGCAACCAAAATCACATCTACCTTTCCCTGCACAGATGGGTCTCCTCCTGTGTTCTTAGCCTCCACGAGTGCTTTCATTGTGACTCAGATGCTCAAGCCAGAAACCTTTTCCTTAACATCCGCAGAATCCTTTTCCTTGGGCATCCATCTGACTCTGTCCTGTCAGTTTCATACCCAAGGAAATCTCATAGATGTTCTGGGAGCCCCTGCCTCATTGATCTCTAAAAGTGCATCCTCCTAAAGTAGACTCAAGGCTGCAGGCTACTTGCCAGAGTTGTTTGATCACTTTCCAAAATCTTTGTGATCACTCTTTCCAAAGCACCCCTGTAGAAAGGATATAGTATTAGAGTATCATAGCTATTTATTATTAGATTGCCCTGCAACTGAATTGATCATCTATACTTGGAATGATTTACTTATGCTTATGAGAGTAATTATTTCCTATCAGTTTACTGTTCAGCAGCATATTTGTGATCATGGAACCATCTCTTACATGTACCATGCTGTGCTTTGTGCTTAGGGATGTGGGTGGGAGAACAGAACTATCTGGGTTCAATTCCTAGCCCTGTCATTTATTAGTTATGTGAAATGATACAAGATAACCTAATCCCTAGTCATTTATAATTTGTGAGGATAATAAAAGAAACTGTGATGTATGACTCTTGTGAAGACTGAGCTAATGTAAGGGAAATACTTGGAACACTGTGTGATGCATAAAAAATATATATATTTGCTATTATTGCAATGCACAAGCTTAGACATGTCAGTGAGGTCAGTTTGGATAAATAGCATTTCCAGACCAATAAGTTACTATATTCAAGGATTCACGCTTCTGTCTTAACATGCTATTTAACAGGAACAAGAAGTGGGAAGAGGAAGTCACTCATGAGGGTTATTTGCCATGCCCAGTTCGGATCTCCTACTACACTAAGATCTCCATAAACAAATCTGTCCAATGCATCAGTAGATTGACACCTTGTGCATTGGAGTCACTTTTTTCCTGATTCTCAAGGACAACTTCACCTTCCTAATCGCAGGCTGAGACAACATCACATGGCTGGTCCTCTTCTTGTTCATCTTTCTGTAGCCTGATCCACTCTACCTTTCAGTTTTCTCAGATAACGGGGGTTCTCATCCTTCAGGGCTCTGCTTAAACAATGTTTCCTCAGAGAAACTTTTCTGAATCATACAACGACCTGCCTAGTGGCTCCACATTATGGTTTTACAAGAAACAAAATTTGCACTAATCCTGTGTCTTATATACACAACTTGTCATTACGCATTTATTAATAACTTTTAAAAATGTATTTGTTATTATATTCTAAGTCAGCAGAATAAAGGGGTATATTTTATTCTATATCAAATATAGATTTATATAATATATTGATATTATACATAACTATGCATTTTACTCTATATCATATGTGAAAGATTAATCTTCATAAAATATATACATATTTGTATAGTAAATAATATATGATTTCATGAAGATAATAGGAAGGAAGATGATTAGAATTGGAAAATTCCAATTGGAAAATAATTGGAAGACTTGGAAGAGGAAGATAACCTTGTTTTTCAACTCATAATTAATCATATCAAGTTCTGTTACTTTTAGATATCATGCTTTTTTGTGGTTGTTGTTAAATCAATTCTTCAGTAAACCTTAAGTGGACTTAGCGTCCAAATTCCATGGCAGGTTCACATTCCTGAATCTGTATTCAAGGCACCATGGAATAAAAATATTTTGGAAAAAGCTGTGTTTGTATTGAACATCTACAGATGTTTTGCTAGTAAAAGTATAATATAACCATGGATACTGTAACATCTACATTTAAAATCTTACAAGTAGTCTGGAGATTAAAGTATCTGTGAGGATGTGCAGAGGTTATATCCAAACACTATGACAAGCTTTATGTGGCATTTGAGCATCTGTAGACCTTAGGGTCCAGAGATGGTCCTGGACTCCACTAATAAGGAAGAGTGTATATAGATAAAATAACCCTGTCATAGTTAAAATGATTAAATATCATTTATTAATTATCATTTATCATGCTCATGAAAAACTGATATAAAACCCAGACCTAAATTCAAAACCTAAGTGTTTGACCTGTATATGATTTAAATCCAATACCCCTGTCTTATTTGTTAATTGTGGCAATAAAGAATCTCACTACAAGAATTAAATAAGGACATGTATATGTAACTCTTGCTTTTCGAACTAGTAATATAATACAAGTATTAATTTAATCCATTAAATACTTTTGGTTTTTAACTGTCAATACAAGAAATTTACATTTATATTCATTTGGGAATATATATTTCATCTTCCTTCCCCATCCCTTGATCTCCTCTCCCTACACCAAAACTCCTTATATTAGTTTCCAATGGGTGCCATAACAAATTACCAATAATTACCTTCTTAAACCAGTAAATTAGCCTCCTGTTAATTTAATTTCTGAAAAATGCTATTCGTTCTTGTATTAGTTTTCTATGGTTGCCACAACAAATTATCACAAACTTACTGGTTCAAAACCAACCAGATTTATTATATCGCAGTGCCTTAGGTCGGAAATCTCCCACGAGTCTATGATAACCAAAACAATGCCCCTCATAGACACTTTCTAAAGTAAGTAATTAGCATATATGCAAATCTGACTACAGTAAGAATCTTGAGCAGATGGAAATAATTTGGGAGCATCCCATGCGTAGAAGAGAAACAGAAGAACAGGTCAAAAAGGTGAGACATCAAAAAAGTCTAGAAACCATGACCGAATTTAAGGACAGGAAATAGGGTTGAGTCAAGGAAATTTGGGAATGCTAGAACCTAGAAATGTTCTTCAGCTTACAGCAGGAAACTGGTATTTCTTTAGAGCTTCTTGTCATTACCTCATTTCTAATTTAATAAGACCAGGACTGCAGTTCTGGCCCACAGAAATGCAAGATAAAATATCTGTGCTCCCTAGGTTTATGGTACCTTACTAGAAACTGCATTAATTAACAAAGAATCTCAGTAAAGTACAGTTGGTGTTAGAGGTACAGAAGGTCTTTCGGAAGGTTTGTTTATTTGCACATTCAGGCTCCTGGGAGAATCAAGTTTGTCACTGTTGCAGTGTTGAGGACCCCATTTCCTTGGTGGCCGTTAGCTGAGAACTATTGTTACCATTCCTTGGCCCATGTTTCCACGCTCCCTCTTCCAAGGCAGGAAATGCTGGGTCAAGTTGTCCACACTTTGAGTCTGTCCTGCCTCTAGCCTCAACTGTGATTCACTCCCTGCTTTCTTCTTCCTCTTCAAAGAATTCGAATGATCAAATTCAGCCCATCTGCCTAATAAAAAATCGTTTCCTTGCCACTAGTCCTTAACATTTAGTCACTCTGAAAAGTCTCTTTCACTATGTAAGATCGCAGTCACAACGTCCAGTGATTAAGGCATTGAAGTCTTTGGTGGCCATGACCCTGTCTATCACATTTTTCTTACACTCTGTATTTCTACTTCCACATACAAGTTATAATTTATTTATACTTTTAAAGAAAATAGGGGAAAATTGTGGAGCAATTTATAAGTTTTTAAGATCATTAATTCCTCTGAATAATATTAGTGAGTTTCACAGAGAGGAATTCAATAAAGATATGCTGCTTGAAGTAGGACATTTTTATGAGAATATACCACTATACATCTGATAATAGAATCAATCCTAAAAAGTATTATTAAAACACTAATAATGAAATGTGAAGGGATAATGAAAAAAGGATGAATTAGGGTAAATAAAATAATAGAATTCATCTACTGAGATGTTTGTACAAGATTCAGAAGCAAATAAAAGTAACTAGTGAATAAAATCTCAAGATTTTGATTTTTTTTCACACATTTGTCTTAATGCACTAAAGGAAAATTCCCAGCTCACAATCAATTCTTTCCTTCCTGCCTGCCTGTGTGCTTCCCCTCTCTGCTTCAACCCCAGCACTCAGTCAGTGGATGTTAAATACAGAAGGACCTCTGACTTCTGCTGAAAGTGATTATTTCCATTTCAAAAGCCTTATAGTTTTTCAGAAAAATAAAAGAATGAACAGCTATTCATTGAAGTGTGAAAAATGCTGTATCTGTACGTAAATGCATGGTGCTATGCTATAATAAATGTACTATCATAATCTCTAGAAATATTCTGAAAATCTGATAATGTTGGAACATTAGATTTTTGGGAGGAGAGAGAAGTGCATCTTAAACTATAAGGAGAAGTCAAAGTTCCAAAAGACCCATATAATGAAGCTGAATTGCAACTGGAGGTATTAGAATACTCTGAATAAAAAAGCATTAGGGCTTTTCTTGGATATTACATTTTAAAAATATATATAACTCTGGATTTGTGATCCCTATTTTATTTAGGAACAATGACCAGACTTATCTTCTTATTAACTTCTAGAGAAGTGGATAAAACATTAAAAAATTATTTCAGACATTGGACAACAAGAAATACAGAACTACAATCCCTGAAGAAAGAGAAGCAAACAATGTGAGCTATGATGTCTTTCTATTCAGAAGAAATTTCCAGACTTCCAGTTATAGAGGTATAAACCAGAGACTAATGGTCTTGATGAGGTAAAGTAGGAAGCCTAGAATTCAGTAAGAAAACAAGATATGAGAATCTTGAATCAAAGAGATTTAAGAAGAAAGAACCTACTCAGACAAACACCTACAAAAATAAACATTTATTTCCTAGTTTTTATACTGCTACTACTACTACTACTACTACTACTACTACTACTACTACTACTACTAAGTAGCAGTGAAATAACTCTTAAATTTGGGGAGAAAAAAAATAAAGGATTTGCAACCTGAACATTTTGTAAAGCTCTAATAACGTTAAAATGTGTCTATGTTGACCTCTGATACCTCAGTTGCCCGTGAATAGCACAGACAATCAAGTGAGTTCTCTTCTTATTAAAAAGCTTCTGCACAGCAAGAGAAACAACCAACAGTGTGAAGAGACAGCCAATAATGTGCGAAAAACTTTTCATCAGCTCTTATCCAACAAAGGTCTACTCTGTAGAATATATGAAGAACTTAAAAAAAAAGGGACTTACCAAATTTAAAGACCCAATCCAAAAATGGGCATCTGAAATGAACAGACATTTCTCAGACAAAGAAGTAGAAAGGGCAAATAAACATATGAAAAAATGCTAAAAATCAATGGTCATTCCAGAGATGCAAATGAAAACAACACTGAGATTTCACCTCACCCCAGAAAGAATGGCTGCTACCATGAAATTAACCAATAACAAATGCTGGTTGGGCTGTAGGGAAAGAGGAATCCTGCTCCACAGCTGGTGGGAGTGTAGACTGGTGCAACTACTGTGGAAATCAGTGTGGAGATACATTAAAGAACTAAGATTGGAGGTCCCATTTGACCCAGCTATCCCCCTGTTGGGTATCTTCTCCAAAGAATTAAAAGAATCATACCACGGTGATATATTTGCACCTATGTTCATAGTGGCACAGTTCATGATAGCTAAAACTTGGAAGCAGCCCAACTACCCATGAAAGATTGAATAAGGAAAATTTGCCTTTTTTATATAATGGAGTACTACTCAGCCATACAGAATGAGAAACTAGGGACATATATAGCTAAATGGATGCATATTGAGGCAACACTCAACTGAAATAAATAGGACTCATATGTGTAAACACCAAATCAGTTCTCTAGTGTGAAAAACTGAAAGTGTAAATAAGTACTAAAGGTAATAATAGATAATATGAAATAGGAAGAAAAGGTGTAAAGGGGGAAGGGGAAATGGTAGGTTTAGGGGAAAAGAAAGATGGAAATGGAATTAACATGAGAAAAAGAAAAAAATGGAAACTAAGTCTTTGTAGATAGGGAGGGGTGGAGGTGTTGAAGGGAGGGCAGGGGAATGAGGAAAAAATAAGAACCGAGGTGGATTATGTAAAGGTGCAAATTTCCAATGATGATGTCATTACATTGTATATCTTAAATGTACCAATAAAATCAATTTAAAAAGAAGCCTTATCCTCTAAATATATAAGCTGAAGAAAAATGGAGTAAAAAGTGCTTGATGTGCTCTTTAGATCTGAAAAACAAGGGTCACTGGATCAAAATAACACCCAAGAGGTGCAGCTGCCTGTGAGAAAATGCTCAGGACAATTTAAAGGCACAAAAAGGATTATCTAGACAATAATGTAGCATCGTAACATCATATATTCTACAAAAATACCAGACATTAAAAGAAAGAGAAGTTTGGGAACAATAGCTAGGAAAACATCAATTCACATAAAGAAACCTTTAAATGACGCAACAAAGGAACTATCAAAGATTTAAAAACACCTACCTATTACAACTATGTTAAATATTTAAGAAACAACATGAACATCATGAGAAGAAAAGAAGATTTATAAAAAATACTAGTGAAAATGCATGACATAAGAACCTAAACTACATGAAATATTAATGAGAAGTTAGCATATTAGATATTAAAGAAAAATGTATACAAAAAATTCCCAAGCCCTTAACAAATAATCAACATGTAACTGATGTATGGGGTCAGAAAAGGAGGACAGGAAAATATATTGAAGAAATAAAGGCTGAATATTTTCTGAATTTGATCTATACACTACATTGACAAATTCATATTGGTTAATAATCTCAAAGCAGGCTAAACAAACAAAAACATACAAGGCAACCTCATAATCAAATTGTAACGACTGAGGGAAAAAAATCTACACAGCAAACAGAGATAAAAAGACACGATATTTCCTAGGAAAGAGAAATGAGAATTACTGAAGACTACTCATCTGAAATTATGTGATATAGAAGACAATAGTACATCACCCTCCCTCAAGAAAAGGAACACTATAATATGTCAGTATCATAGGCTTTCATCCAAAGAAGCTACAAAATAAAAAAGAAATAAAAGCTAAGGTAAATTGAATTGGGGAAATAATACAGAATAGAAGTCAGTAAAATGTATAATGAACTATCTATAGGGAAATAGTGATACCAAAAGCTAGACTTTTGAAGGTCACTTAAATTAATAATGTTTAGCCAGACTAAGAATAAAGATAATCACAAATTAATGATATCAGAAATGAAAGGAAAGACATTACTGTAGTTCTAAGAAAAAGTGAAGGATGACTTAGCATATATGAGGGCAAAACGCTCTGTGCTGATTACTGCAACAATTTAAACACAACTTTCTTGAAAGACGCAAATTTCCAAAAAGATGTAGAAGAATTATAAAATCTATGTAATATATTTTTTAAATAATGGAATAAGTCTAAGGAAAAGAGTCTTATTTGTCTTCATATTCTCTTTACCCATAATATTATTATAATAAATGTTATAGTATTAACCTACTAAAAATAAAAAAAATTCAAAATTCAAGCCACATAAGGCAAGAGAATTTTGGTGAGTTATGTATCAGACAAAGGGCTTGTATCGAGAATATACTTTAAAACACCTCAATTCCCAGTGAAAACACAAATCAACAAAACAGGAAAAATTCTGAACAGATACATTATGAAGAATATACTCAGATGGTAAATAACAAAAGATGCCGGATATGATTAGATATAGGAAAATACAATACCTAAACAGAATTAAATCCCATTACACATGTTTTAGAAATGCTAAACAAAGGGTAGTGCTACTTGAAGGAGTAAATACAATTTTTCTACATTGCTAGAGTGTGAAAGTGTAGTCACTTTGGTAAAAAGTTTTCCATTTTTTTCATAAAATTAAACATATTTACCAAGTCACTTAGCAGTCTTCCTCTTCAATAAATTTTTAAAGATTACATAAAACCCATATGCAAATAGTTATATTAACTTTATTGACAATTGCGAAAATCTGAAAACAGTCCAAATATCCTTCAACCAGTGAGTCAGTAAACAAATTGTGGTGTATGCATTTGTCAACAACTCAGTACCGTTTGCCAATAAAGGTATTCATTCACATGCAGCATGAGGAATCTCAATTTTGTTTTATCCAATGAAAGAAACTCGACCCAGGGGTTATATACTCTATCATCTCATGTATATGCTGTGTTGAAAATGGCTAACTACTGAATTAAGGAATACATCGGTTTTGGGTATTTTTGCCAGGTGTTGAGGAGAACAGGCTCACTTCCAAAAAAAAAGGACAAAATGTGAGGATTTTCTTAGAGTAACTATCCAGTATCCTCATTATTGGGGCAGATAGATGACTCTGCATTTATCAAAGGTTATATAATTGTGCAACAAAGAGTGATGTTTTACCTTCAGTTAATATAAAAAATATTAAAGCATATGGATAACTACTCTCACCAGCACATCCAAAATTTTACAAAGATTAACATCCACTGTCCATGAGCATGTGGCACACAAACAGCTCCTTCCCATGAATTCACCACAAATCCCTCGCTATCAATCCTTTTAGCTCCGTAAGGAGGGAGAAAATTTAGAAAGATATTCTAATTGGTTCTTGGTTAATTATGTTAGAAATTCTAAAGAGGTGATATGAATTGCACTCACTTTGCTATCTATTGCCTGAGGATTCAACTGAAAGTCTGCTTGTGAGATCTTATTATATTACCTATGTGACTTGGGGCCATCTTTGATCAATATTCTCTACGCCCCATGGTTTGCTCACAGAATAGAACTTTTATTTCTCTGATGTTTAACTTTTACCCTAAGTTCATGTAGAAAAATAGCATTCACAAAGAATTACGTGAAGGAAGCTCATTCACTTCTTTAGCTATCATGAATTTTATTCTCAGACTAAGACAGTATATTTCAGTACTGTTCACTTTGTTCATCTTATTGTGACAATGCTTAAACGCACATGTAACGAAAGTTGCTTGGAGTCATTGTACCAATCTTCATTGAGGACCATTATAAATTTAATATAAAGTTTCGTATCATCTTTGTATCCAAAAATGATTGAGATTCTTGTCTACTGTTATGAGTCCTTGGTGAGCATTTGTGGGAGAAAATATTTGTGAGTCTTAGTTTCCAGAAAGCCCTACTTGTGTCCTTTTGGGTTTCTTTTTATATTGTAATCTGTGGTCTTATAAACCGGTAGCTTCCCTTTTGCTTCTATGCCAAGGGGAAATTTAAAGCCAAGGGAAAAATTACTTTAGATACCTGTACACTTACTGGTGCTTTGTGGATCCTTAAATAATATGTGTGTAGAGCAGAACATCATAACTAAAGTATAAAGCCAAAAGTAATTGGAAAATTACTAAATAACATTTAATAGAACTATTTTAAACTAATACATTACTTCCAATTGGATACTATCATGGAGTTTTTAGATCTCACTTTATTTGTAAGCAGAAATATTTGCTGAACAGATAGAAAGCACAGAAGCCTGGTGTCTAATAGGAATGCTGTGTAATTACAACACAGCCTAGAGCTCATCCAATAGCATTTAAGAAAGTAATCACAGGAAGGTTCCTAAAAACCAGGGAGTATCTTGAATAAGTAGATCTATATCAAGAGTTAACTCAAAACATGTTGGTATGAGTAACCATATCAAAAAGCAAATGAAAGAGGTTATTTCAGAACAATAACATAATTAAGATTGAAGGCTTTGAATTAGAAATGCATGGTTTCATGTGATCTTGGGTAATACTTTTATTTCTCAGTTTCCTCATATGAACAAAGGAAGATACCCAAAGTAAAGTGTTGTCATGGGCATTAATATGGAAAGATGCATAAAGCCCTGTATAAAAAAATTCCAAAAAAATAAAATTGAAATATTTTATCAGTAAAATTTTATTAATAAAATACAGTTGAATTTATTAATCATAGTTAAGTGCCCATGACGTTTATATTTAACAGGTAAGAACTGTGTTGTTGTCGTATCTCTCAGCAATTTGATTTTGTAAGCCAAGTCCTTCAAACAAGTTTAAAGTAGAAGCAATCACACATTTTCCTATTCCTGTCGGGTAAGGAACACAGTCATCCACAGCCTTTCTGTCATCACCCGTTGTGCATTTTTATGACCATTTTTCTAGCCTGTCTACACACTACCTCATTTGGTGGTCTGAAACTCATTTGTCCTTGGAAAACTGATGATTCAATATTCAATGGCAAGTTTAGTCATTGTTTTCTCCTCAAATATTTTAAATTGCAAAAAAGAGAACATATTGTTCATTATGCCAGAGAGAGATTTCTCCTCCTTCTCTCCTGTCACCCTCCACCCCATCATTCGAGGGGAATAAATTATGAAAAAAACAGGCTGTTACTGTTTATGTGGTCCTTGCAGCTAGGTTCTGTTCCGACCAGGTTGAATCCATTACGAGCAACGTATTATTTACTGTCTCTCCGAAAGAGCCATATGTTACTGGTCTGCAACATGTGAAACCTCTATTATGCTCCATTTGTAAGGATTATAACTTATCCCAATGTTCTTGCCTACATATGCTGTACTCTGGTTAAACTAAATTCTCCAAGTGACAAGTAGTTCCAGTCATACAAAGTTCACCGAGGTACCAGGAAATACTGTCCACGTTTCCACTATCCCGGAAGCACACTGTTAGGGCACAGTCCATCTTTCAGCATTTTGTCCCTCGTGTGGGAATCTGCAAAACCTAAACTTTGCTTTGTTTCTACTTTTCCTTTTGTCATTAAGCATAAGGCACAGCCACTGCTACAGACTTAAAGCTAATCCTAATTATGTGCCATCTTTCTGCTGGAAGTTGATACTTTTTTCATAATTCCCCAATCTGCAAGTTCACCGGAAAGTATTTTTAAAATTTTCTTTTGAGCCTGTGTGTGTGAGATACGTGATGTTTCCATTCTGTAGATGGAGTCCGTACACATAACGCATCTTCATTCCTTTCTTCATTTCTTTTTCCTCCTCTCCACCCCCTCCCCCTCCTTCTTGGATCTCCTTCCTGTGTGATATAGATCTATGACCCTACATTTTATTATCTACCTTTTACGTTGCTCTTTATTTGGCTTTTTACTTTGGGATTCTCATATGAGAAAAACCAAGTGGTATTTAAATTTGTGTGCCTACTTTATTTCACTTAACATTGTGGTCTCAAGGTGGATCCATTTTCTCACAAGGCTCAAGTGTATCCTTCTGCCTGGTGAAAGAGTACGCCATGCTGTGTCAATACCACAATTTCTCTATGTAGCCACAGGGTGATGGACATATAGGCTGGTTCCAACATTTTGCTATGATGGATTTGCTATTAAACACAGGTATGCATGTATCACTCCAATATGATGTCCTTTCTTAGGAAGATACCTGGAAGAGGAATAGCTGGGCCAAATGGAGTTTCCAGTTTCAGTATTTTAAAGCTGCACTTACTAACAGTACACAGATTCCAAAAGGAAATAGAATTCTTCCATAAATGCTCTTCTATCAGTATTGTTTCAGATACTATTTATAGGTGAATCATGTCACTTGAAATATTTCTGAATTGATATGCTAAACCCCAGACCTCAGAATGTGACCATATTTGAAGATAGTCTTTAAAGAGAAAATTAGTTATTAGTCTATACCTAAATCCAATATGATGGGTGTCCTCCTTAGAAGAGGAAATTTGGAAAGATGATGTAAAGACACAGGGAGGAGAAGGTCGTCTCCAGACAAGGCAAGAGACCTGGTATATTCCTTGTCTTACAACCTCATAAAGGAATGACCCTGGTTTTGAACTTTGATCTTCCAGAGATCTGGAAAACACACTTCTATATTTAATGACCCTTAGGAAACTAATACAGATGCCATATGAAACCAGTATAAGCAGCTCTTACGTGTTACTATATGTGAGTTCTACAGAACATACCCGAGATTTTGTTTTGTCTTATGGTATTGGTTGCACTTTTTAACAGTGGTTTACTTTTTACTTTAGTTTTTCTATAGTCCAAGTACTTGCTATTTATCCTCAAACAGAACATAGAGAATCACAGGATGCATATCATTCAATTTTTCCTGTAAAAAACACATGTAAAATAATCAAACCAATAATCCTTTTGTTATTAAATCTGTCTCCCTTGTATCGCTCTTTCATCCCTATTCTTACAAACCATTCTTTTTCCAGTAAACTAGTTAGGCCTTTCCGTATTTTAAAAGTCTGCCTAGTTTTACCGATCCCTTAATCCTTCTTACAAAACTTCAGCCAAGTCCAAAGGAAAAAAAAAAATCCAGAAGATTTTCTGCTGTAAAGAAAAACTACTGCTTTCCTCATATTTGAAGCTGATGCGGGGGAAATGGATAAACTACGGGTTTGAGTTATGAGGTGTTGAGGAAAAAAGTTTTAGGAAACAAAATTGTGCCATTCTCTGGGGAAAGAGTTCTAAAGTACTTTATGTTTTTGCCCTAACATATTAAGCCTTTGGTTTCTGCTAAAGGATCAGTTGGGTTCACCCTTCCTCGGCGCAAAGCAACAAGATGATATATGAGGTTTAGGAAGGGTTTTCACTTGCTATAGTCAGCAACTTAGAAATTTAGAGAACTCAGAAGTCTTGGCTTATTATTACTACATAAATGTTCTTTTCATTTGTTAAATAGAAGAAGAGATGATCAATGGAGAAGGGACTAAAATCAACAAAGAATGACTATATAAAGCATTATTTGGCCCTTCCACAATTTAACCATTATTTTCAAGTGTACATATTACACTTTTTCCTGTACCTAAAATTCCTGTCACATTAACCATACTTTTAATAGAAGAAATTTTTTTACTTAGAAACTCTTGCTTAAAGTGAAAATGCTTTAACTAAGAACTAAAACATATAAAGCTATTGGTATTTATTTCCCTTAAGACCGAAAGTCAAGTCCTAGCTCTACCACTCAGTGAGCCTGAACAAATAACTTGCCTCATGTCAACAGCCATGATTTCTGGCTTTGACAAATTTGTCATGGCTAAGGAGCTATTAAGGAGAAGAGTTATTCAACAAAATGAGGTAGAGTCAGGTTTTTGATGAGGTTTACTGAACAGATGTTTTGATGACTTCCAAACTCGAGGTTTATTTCATGATTTGCTTCAACTTGAGCAGTGTTACGTACAACCTTTGCCTCCACTTTATTCTTTCACTGTAGAAAACCAACAGTTAAACTACTACCTTTCCTGGGACCAATGAGGTCAAGAGTGATTTCTCCAGAGAAAACAGCAGCCAGCCCTGCAATACCCTTTCAAGTATAACAGGTGGATGCCAGTCGGATTGGCGCAAGTATTTATAGCATGGGGGGGATCTGCAATATAATGAGTTTGCACATTTAAACGCAAATCACGGACCCTACCAGGAGTTTAAGAAAGTAGATTTATTTTATAAGCCAAGAAAAGAATTTCACTGACAAAACACGTATGCTTGCAGCCTCCTCCCTGTAAATTCTAGTATACAAGCCACTTTTCTCTCGAAGCACACTAACAGGTAAGTCCTCCATCCTTTAGTCTCAAATCATACTTTGAGGAGAACATGGCTCCTGCTGCTGACTGATGTCCATGGTAGAAATGTTGAAATTGTATAGAATGTTTTTAAAGGAAAAGGAGCATGGCGTTTGGGCATTCAATAAATATTTACTGATGACACATTCTGTGTCTGTCATAATTGAAAGAGCTGAGAATGTAAGGCGGAACAAGACACCTGACACCTTTGCCTCCACCATTATACAAAATGAAGGAAAAAGCAGGCAGAGGAGAATACCACTTAATTGTTCATGCCTGACAGAGCATTAAAACAGAGCAAGCTTTCTGAAGCTGGACTACTGATGCTGTATTCTGGACCACGGTGTGTGTGTGTGTGTGTGTGTGTGTGTGTGTGTGTGTGTATTTCCTATGCTGTATTCTGGACCATGGGTGTGTGTGTATGTGTATGTGTGTGTGTGTGTGTGTGTGTATTTCCTATGCTGTATTCTGGACCATGGGTGTGTGTGTATGTGTATGTGTGTGTGTGTGTGTGTGTGTATTTCCTATGCTGTATTCTGGACCATGGGTGTGTGTGTATGTGTATGTGTGTGTGTGTGTGTGTGTGTATTTCCTATGCTGTATTCTGGACCATGGGTGTGTGTGTATGTGTATGTGTGTGTGTGTGTGTGTGTGTATTTCCTATGCTGTATTCTGGACCACGGGTGTGTGCGTGTGTGTGTGTGTGTGTGTGTGTGTGTGTGTGTGTGTTTGCTATTGGCTCTGCTGTAGGATAACTAGAGCATCCCTGACTTCTACCCACCGAATGCCAGATCCAACACCAGGAGCAGTCTGAGGCATTTGGAAATGTTCCTGGGGAGCCTGGCAGAGGGTGTCTAACATAAAGCAGTATGCTAGAGAAGGACCGACTGGCCCCGCCATGGTGGGGTCTGGTGGCCATCAGATGTAACTGAAGCGAAATTTCAATGTCATATGGAGAGTGTGGGAAGGAACCAAGCAAAGGGGAGTGAGAGTAGCAGCCGGGAGGCAGAATGAGGATCTCATGAGTGAGAGCCAGGGAGAAGGCCCTTGAGGGGAGGGAAATGCCGGAAATGACCACAGAGTAGAAGTCAGCTGACACACAGTTTTTCACCAGGGTACGTTTTTCTCTAGTGCTAAGTTTAATGAGACACTATTAGAGGCCTTACATCAATGAAGTGATGTTACGGTTTATGTTTTTAGAAGACCACTCTGGATTCTGTCTCGAGAAAGGACTGAGGAGCCACTTTACCTGCCATTAAGGAGCTTCTGAGAGAATCGCGTTCCATTTAGAATAAAGTAAAAATCATACCCCAGTGACACACCACGTGTCAGCTGATTCTCCATTCCACATACGGTTTCCCATAGCAATATGTTATACCTATCATATGGGGGCCCCAGAGTCAAAAAAGGTTCTTCAGCAGTTGTTCATCTCCTCTCTATGACAACAAGGAAAATGGGAATAAATTGCCGTTGAGTTTAGATACACATGGGCTTTTGTTAATTAGTCTGGGACAAATCTTTCTGACATCAGTTGATTTCTTTACTTATAAAATGCAGGAATTGTATATTTTGCTTTGTTTTATGGGTCAGAAGAAAAAAACGGGTCATTTAAGGCATATTTCAAGTTCAGTGCTTAACAACATTATTCAAATATGAGTGGTTTACAACAAGTTGCACATAGTTACATACAATTTTACCACATGTAACGTATCAAAAATCCCTTCTATCATCCACACATTCAAGATAAGGAACATAACCAGCACTTTCCTTTCCTCATGTACCCCACTCCCACCCCAGCAGAGGATTGAATCCAAGGCCTTCACACTGAGCTACACTCCTTGCCCCTCTTTTTTTAAATTTTGATACAAAATCTGGCTAAGTAGCTCCATTGCCCAGGCTAGGTTCCACTTTACAGCCCTCCTGCTTCAGCCTCCCAGACTGCCAGGCTTGCAGTCTCTGCCACATCAGGCAAAAGGTTTATTTTGTGTATTGTTATAGTCCTGCTCTCCTTGCTTCTCTGGCATTCTGACATCCCAGCAAATACTGCTTCTAACGTCACCACCACAGTATTTTATATGAAATGGATTCGAACACAGTGAACTTTTTCTTTGAATAGTTTCTGACAAAAACCCAGTGATATCCTTATCTTCATTCCTCTGTTTCTCCTGGGTCCCACTCACACCTCTACCCTGGCTGCTACTGAGGTCTTAGTTTCTTTTCTCTTTTAGTAATTTGACCATGCTTTTCCTTGTTATTGTTGTGACCTTCTTCTCCCTTGGGCTCAGACTTTACTGAATATCTTTGGTCTCTAGCTGTGGGTTAACAGAAAGATATTTGGTCTTGGTCCCCAGCTCTAGGGATTTTCCGAATAACAAAGGTGACAGGAATATCATTTGTTCCAATGAGTCAAGTTTGACCGAACCTTGCACCTCATGAAAATGGAGGCTGACCGCAGGAAAACCGAAGCCTGATGGGATGTTTGGAAAATTCAGTCCCATCCCAACCTCTGGGAAGATAAGACAGGCTGCAGATTTAACTACTGCCTAACAATTTAATCAATTACCCTACCTCATGAAACCTTAATAAAAGACCTTAACAGGACCCCACTTGGGAACTTCTGAGTTGGTGACCACACACACGTGCCCAGAGGGTTGTAGCTTCCACCTCCACATCTGTGCCCAGGGACTTTTCTGACCTTGTTTTACATGACACTGTATCTGGATATTCATCTGTATCCTTTGTAAAAAGTCCAAGGCCCTTACAATAAAATACCTCCCAGGGAGCCGTGAGGGCAAGTTATAGAGCCCTGAGGGAAATCATGGGAAACTCTATTTATCGTGCCCCAGGACCAAGGATTGGGGTCTGGAGTGCGGCAGTCTCCTGGGACCGAGCTCTGTGGTTTGTGATGCTGACTCCTGGTGGAGAATCAGAATCAAACTGAATTGTTCGATACACATATGGTGTCAGGGTCTGGAAAGTGGTTTTGGAAAAGGCACCATGTATTTGGTGTCAACAAGGAAAAAAAAAACCATGCTTTTCACTGGGTTTTTAGCTTTCAGCTTATTTGGAAAATGTCTCACCATTAAGTTCCTCAAATTAAAAACAAAAAACAAAAAACAAAAACCAGACCTTATCTCTCTTGGAGATTGTAGTTACGCTGTGGATAGGATGTTTGAAATTATCCTTCAGTTAACTGGTTCTGTGCTTATTTTAAAAATTCTCTTGTCTAATCCTGGATGATATCTATGACTACAGATCCAACTTGATTTATGTTTACTCACACAATCTAATCTACCTGTAACTTCCATTATTAGGAGTTATCTCAGGGAGTTTTAACACTTCACAGAGATGTTTCATTAAATGCTTGGAAATATAGGATAAAAACAGTCTGCACTGTCCTTCCCACATGTGTGTAAATTATGGGTCAATTTTTATTAATCTGTTTCTTCATTATGAATGGTATTTCCTTCCTTCTGTGCTCGTTCGGTGATTTATTTTAAAGAACAGCACAAGCTCATTTTACTTGATTGATTGAGGAAAACTGTTGCATCCCTAGAAAAAGTTTTGATCTTTGTTCTTGGGTGAATTTAAGTTATGTAAAAACTTTGGGTTTTAAGAACTTTTTTCAATGGAAAGAGTACAGGGCTCATTTTACACTTAAGTATCTCCCATCGCACCAGGAACTGTTAACTTTATCCTTTAGTGTGATTCATTTCCCAACCTCAGGTAGTTGCTTTATAAACCAAGGAAGATGCTCTGAAACACTCTCTGACTTTCATTCTTGATCTATTTGGAATCCTAAGACCAACACTGTGTCTTTCATATATCCACTACCCTTTCCCAAACTACTCCGTTCCAATTTTGGAAAGCTTTACACCTAGAACTCTGCCACCTTTACAGCGCTTTGCATATAGATTTGAATTTAAATTTTATTCATACTGATGGAGTTTAAGTAAATGGTTTAGCCACAGTATCTATTATCAGTTAATAGTTCTGTAACTCATTTGGTTTTCTGCTTAGACTTTTGTTAGGAGCATGTAGTTGTGTCACAAACAAAGGAAATAGGATAATATTTAAGATTACTTATTTTCTATTTCTAAAGCAATTGTTATCTTTAAATGAAAAAAAGGCCATTTAAACACAATACAATATCAGCTTTCTGAATTTCTGGGCAATTTTCTTCCAGTGTACATTCTCTGGAGTGGGTTTTGTTTTTGTTACTATTATTTTCGAGAATACCCTGATGGAACTTGGCACCTTTTCCTCCCTCGACTTTCTGATATACTCTTAGTTCATACTGGATTATGGCACAGGTTCTCGTAGTCATCTTGATGCCTTGAACAGGATGATATTTATACCACAGGTGGTCACTCTCTCTGCTGCCACCGGGATAGGAGAATTGATTCTATCCTCAGCATCTCTCCATTTCTGTATAAGTGACATTTGTTCTTGCGTCTGTCACCAGTCTGGTTGAAAAAAATATAAGAAAAATGCTATCTTCAGCAAGTGGACATGTGCCGCAGAATCCATCCCAGACCGTTTCTCAGTACTGATGCTCCAAAGGCTGGCAGATCACTAACTGCGGCTGCTGTGAGTTACCGAAGTTGGTATTTAGAAAACTGAGACAGGACTTACGTGATCCTTATTGAAGCACAGCTGTTGCTGTCAAATGTTAGCTGGGATATTTCTTCCTTTTTTTCTGTGAAACTCAAGACTCTGAGTAATTCTTTTATACTTTTTGCAAGTAATCAAAAAGTATGGAGTTTTATCCCCACCCAGTTTTGGGGTGAGTAGGAGAAAGAAATTCTGAGAGTGCCTCCTGATTTTTTTTTCCATTAAGTTTATTGGCATATTTAAAACAAAACAATACAGTCACACTTATCATGGGGAACTTGTACCTTTACATGGTGCATCTTGGTTCCTGCTTTTTTCCCCAAACCCCTGCCCTCCCTTCATCCCCTTCACCCTCCCCTATTTACAAAAACTTTGTTTCCTTTTTAAATTTTTTCTTTACCCTTATTTCCTTTCCCCTCCCCTTCCCACTTGCCCTTTAGCTATTTTATTTCTATTTCACACTCCCAGTTACACCATTTGAACCTTATTTACACTTTTAGTTTTTCACACCAGAGAAACTTTGGTGTTTACTCGTGTGTCCTATTTATTTCACTTAAGAGTATGGCCTCAATTTAGCTATAAATGTTTCTAGTTTCTCATTCTTTTTGGCTGAATAGTACTCCACTTTACAGAAAAACCACATCTTCTTTATCCAGTCTCCAGTTGATGGGCATTTGGGTTGCTTCCAAGTTTTAGCTATTTATTATGAACTGTGCAAACACGGGTGCAGATCTATCACTGTGGTTTGATTCCTTTAATTCTTTTGGAAAGATGCCCAGCAGAGGGATGGCTGAGTCAAATGGAACCTCTAATCCTAGATCTTTGAGGTATCTCCATATTGATTTCCGCAGTGGTTGCACCAGTCTGCACTCCCACCAACAATGGAGAAGCGTTCCTTTCTCCCCACAGCCCTGTCAGCTTTTGTTATTGGTTGATTTCTTGATAGCAGCCATTCTTTCTGGAGTAAGGTGGAATCTCAGTGTTGTTTTCATCTGCATCTCTCGAATGATCAGTGATGTTGAAAATTTTTTCATATATTTATTTGCTGTTTGTACTTTTTTGAGAAATGTTTGTTCATTTAAGACGTCCATTTTTGAATTGGGTCTTTGTGTTTGGGGGTCTGATTTTTTTGAGTTCTTTATATATTCTTGATAGTAGTACTTTGTCTGAGGAATGACTGCTAAATTTTTTCCCACATTTTAGTTTACCTCTTAGCTCTATCAGTGATGTCTCCTGCACTGCAAAAACTTTTTAATACAATAAAATCCCCGCTGTTTATTCTTTGTGCAAGTTCTTGTGCTGCTGAGGATTTGTTCATAAAGCTATCTCCTATGGCAATGTTTTTGAGAGTTCTACCTAATTTACTTTCCACTTTCGGTGTTTCTGTTTTGATATTTAGATCTGTAATCCACTTGGATTTTAGTTTAATGCATGATGAAACATAGGAATCTAATTTTAATTTTTGGCAAGTTGAAAGCCAGTTTTTGCAACATCATTTATTAAAGAGGCTATCTTTCCTCTGGTGAGGGAAGGTTGGCACCTTTGTCAAGAATAAGGTAGCTGAGTATGTTTGGTGTTGTTTCTGCATCTCTTAATCTATTACATTGATCCTTGGGTCTGTTTCTTTGCCAGTGCCATGCTGTTTTTATCACAGTGGCTTTGTAGTACAGTTTCAAGTTGGGGATTGTGATACTCCCTGCCATGTCTCTGTTGCCTAGAATGGTTTTTGCTATTCTAGGTCTCTTCTGGTTTCAAATAAATGTTTTTATTATTTTCTCTATTTCTGTGAAATATACTGTTTGGATTTCAATAGGGGTTGCATTCAATTTGTATAGAAGTTTTTAAAGTATGTTTATTTTCACTATGTTGATTTTTCCTACCCAGGAGCAAGGGATATCTTTCTATCTTCTTATATCCTCTATATTTTTTTTCCAGAGTGCTATAATTTTCAGTGTAGAGGTCTTTTGCCTTCTTCATAAGATTCATTCCTAGATGTTTCATTTTCTGGATGCTATTGTGAAAGGAATCGTTTCCCTAATTTCTCTCCAAGTGAGTCTGTTATTTGTGTATAAGGCTAGTGATTTTTGAGTGTTGACTTTGTATTCCACTACAGTACTGACTCTGTCAATTAAGTCTAGCAGTCTTTTGGCAGAATTTTTTGGATCTTTTATGTAGAGTATCATATCATCAGAAAATAGCGAAAGTTTGACTTCGTTCTTTCCTATCTTTCTTCCTTTTATTTCTTTTGTCTATTTGCTGTGGCTAATTTTTCTAGAACTATGTTGAACAGGCATGGTGACAGTGAACATCTTTGTCTTGTTCCTGATTTTAGTATGAAGGACTTTAGTTTTTGAACAGTTAGAATGATATTGGCTGTTTCATAGACAGTCTTTATCAGGTTGAGATAAAGACCATCTATTCCAATTTTCTGTAGGGTTTTTATCATGAATGTGTGTTGAATTTTGTTGAATGCTTTTTCTGCATCTATTGAGATGATTGTATAGATTCTGTTAATATAGTGTATTACATTTATTGATTTACATATGTTGAACCATTCTTGCTTCTGTGAGATAAATCTGATTTTGTCAGAGTGTTTGACCTTCTGTAGACATCTACTAAGTCCATTTGTTCTAAGACTTGGTTCAGTTCTGTTATTTCTTTTTTGACTTTTTGTCTAGATGATCTATTTGTTTCAGTGGAGTATTGAGGTTTCCCACTACAATTGCATTAGTGCTTGTTACATTTTTTCATATCCATTAATATTTGTTTCGTACAGTTGGGGGCATTAGTATTTGGTGCATATATATTTATGATTGTCATTTCTTCCTCTTGTATTGTTCCCTTTACAAGGATGTAGTGGTGTTCTTTGTCTTTCTTAATTAGTTTTGGTTTGAAATCTATTCTGTCTTCAAATAAGATAGCAACCCCCACTTTTTTCTGGGCTTGTGTCACATGGAGAATTGTTTTCCATCCTTTTACTCTCAGTGTATGAATTTCTTTGTGGAATAAGTAGGTTTCTTGTATACAGTATATTGTTGGATTTTGCTTCTTAATCCATTTTGCCAGTCTGCTTCTTTTGATTGGTGAGTTGAGGCCATTAACATCGATGGTTATAACTGCTATGTACTGATTTTGCATTGCCATGTTATTTTCCTTTGGTGGTTCTTTTATTTTTTTCCCTCTCTCCCTTTAATTTCCTGCCTTGCCTGGGATATCTGCTCTGTTGGCCCTTCTGGAGTTGTGGTCTTCATTTCCTTTTCTAGGATATTGTTTAGAAGAGTTTGGAGTGTTGGTTTTGTTTTCATGAAATTTCTCAGGTGTTATTTGTTGTGGAAGTATCTTATTTCCCCATCAAATTTGAAAGATAGTTTTGCAGAATACATCAGTCTACATTGGAGGTTGTTTTCTTTTAGGACTCGAAATACCTCAGTCCAGGCTCTTCTTGACTTGAAGGTTTGTGTTGAAAAGTCTGCTGTGATTTTGATGGGCTTTCCTTTGCATGTGATTTGTTTCTTTTGTCTAATTGCTTGTAGTATTTTTGTTCTGTTGGGTTTTTGGAATCTTGATTATTATATATCTAAGTGTAGATATTTTTGATCATGGCTACTTAGGGTCCCATATGCCTCACTTATTTGTAGGTCAAATTCTTCCCTTCTGTTTGGGAAGTTTTCTGTCATTAATTCTTTGGACAGTTTTTTTAAAATCTCATTTGTATTTTCTCCTGCTACTTCATGGATTCCTATCAGTCTTATATTATTCTTGTTTGCATCATCTAAGAGTTGTTGGATTGATTTCTCATGGACCCTTACTGTTTTTAAGAGCTCTCTCTTTTCATGGTCACTGACCATAATCCTATCTTCTATATCTGAAATTCTATCTTCACATTCATGTATCCTGCTGTGAATGTTTTCTATAGAGGTGGTTTTTTGGTTTGTTTGTTTGTTTGTTTTTTGTTGTTGTACCAGGGATTGAACTTGGGTCTTTGTGCTTGCAAGGCAGGCCACCAAACTGCTGAGCTAAATCCTCAGCCCCATAGAGTTTTTAATCTCCTGGATATCTGTTTGAATCTGTCTCATGGATACCATTTCTTTCCTTTGCTGGGCATTCATGGTTTCCATCATGGTCCTGAGGTCATCTATGTTTTTAAAATCTGTTTCTGTTCTAGAGTTTCTAATCACATCTTTCATTCTTCTCAGCATCTCTGGGGTTATCTGGGAAATTATTTCTGTTTTGAATTTTTCTAGAGCCTCATTTATCTGTTTTTTAATTTCTGTTCTATCAGTTCAAGGTGTTCAGATGGTGACTGTCAGACTTTTCCACTTCATTTCCCCCAGAGTTTACCTTTGGTTAAGTGGAAGTCTGTGTTTGTGTCTTGTTTAAATGCCTTCTCCTTTCTATTTTTGTTGTTGGTACTGTCCTTGGCTTAATTCTTGGGTTAGTACTTCAATCTTCCAGATATAGCTGGTCTTTAGGTTGTGAGTCTCTAATGTCTCTGAGACAAACTCATTTTCATTAAACCAAGGAGGACAACTGATTAGATCAATCACAGCTCCTTAGCCCAAGTAATACAATCTGCAACACAATACCATCAAGCACAGTGTAGAAAATGACAATTTGTGATACTTATTAATCTATCACTTTTAACTGTGTGGATTAAATCAAAATTGAGGACCAGCCCAAAATATGTTTATCATGAATAAACTCTTCAATATAGCAACTTCACCCTTCAGGATGGGGATTTAGAAGGAGTTGGGGAGGGAGAGATAGACAGGATAGAGAAGGTTAGAAGTGAGGTCAGAGAACAGAGGAAGATCACACAAACTCTAGGAAGCTGTTGAAGAGAAGAGAAGACAGAACAATACATTACCAAGAACAAAACAAACTAACAGCAACAAGGAGGCTAGAGACTGTAATCACTTTCTTTTAAAACTAATGGAAATTGAGAGAAGAAAAAAGAGAAGAAAAGGAAAAGAAAGACAATAAATTCAAATTAGGAACAAAAATTCAAACAGGAACAAAAAAGGAGAGTAATGGAGATAGAGGTGGAAGAGTGAGAGAGAGAGAAAGAAAATAAGATAAGAAAAAGAAGATTAAAAAAGGAAAAAATTGAGATAAGCAAAAGATAAAATGTTTTTAAATGATTAAAGATAAGAGAAAAATATTTCTTTGAAAATAAAAAATACAAATAGAAATAGAGGGCCTCCTCAGGGTATGCCTCTGTTGACACACTTGAGCAGGAGTTGTGCAGAGCTAAGTTAATTAATCTCAGTAAGCCAGCATCTGTCCCTTGAGGTTCAGGCTGATTTCTTGTTGCAAGGCCCAGGTTGAGATCTTTGACTACCTGCTGGATTGAACTCTGCAAGGTTCTGCTGCTGGTTCCAGCTGTCTTTCCTCTGAAGTCAGACCAGGTTTGCATGTGAGGTGCTGGTCCCTCCGACCTACCAACTATGGTGGAGCGGTGTGAGTTTATCGCAGATTTTCTTCACTTTTTCAGGGGGCTTCAATTTTCATCTAAGAGCCACAGAGAGGTCTTCTTTGTCTTGTTCTCAGGTGTGTGTATTGGTGGGGGTGGGAGTGGGGGGGGGGGGC